>NW_024080715.1:1439430-1773541 GCF_003009895.1 Hyaena hyaena | reverse complement strand
TAGAACTCCCCTATGACCCAGCAATAGCACTGCTAGGAATTTACCCAAGGGATCCAGAAATGCTGAGGCATAGGAACACATGTACCCCAATGTTCATAGCAGCACTCTCAACAATAGCTAAAACATGGAAAGAGCCTAAGTGTCCATCAACAGACGAATGGATCAAGAAGATGTGGTTTATCTATACCATGGAATACTATATGACAATGACAAACAATGAAATTTGGCCATGTGTAGCAACATGGATGGACCTTGAGGGTGTTATGCTGAGCGAAATAAGTCAGGCAGAGAAGGACAAATATCATATGTTTGCACGTATAGGAGGATTAGGAGGAACTTAACTGAGGAACGAGGGGGAGAAGAATGGGGGAAAGGGTGGCGGAAAGGGAGAGAGGCCAACCATGAGACTCTTGAATGCTGACAAAAACTGAGGACTGATGGATGTGGGGGGAAGGGGGGATGGGCATGGAAGAGGACACTTGTGGAAATGAGCACTGGGTGTTATGTGGAAACTAATTTGACAATAAACTATTTGTAAAAAAAAAAAAAAAAAAATTTAAAATAAAAAAAAACATTTTCTATTCTTCTATGCTCTCTCTCTCTCTCAGACTGTATCATGGTGGTGGTGATGTTGTTATCATTATTATTATTTGGAATTTAGTACCATGCTCCCTGGAGTTCAAGGATCTATGCTAGCTCAGACCCTCACAGGCCCCTGGGGAACTCAGCTCCATGCCTCCTCATGCATGGTGTACTTACTGCTTGATTTGCCAACTCCCCAACCAATATGCTGTGATCCAGCCTAGCATAGGGAAGTCAATCTTTCCCTGTCTAGATATACCATCTTAACCCATTGAAGTTAGTGATTCAAAGTGACTATAATCTCCATATGGGGATGGCACTAAGTATCTGAATTAGAGTTGTCAAGAAATTCACCCCACTGAGTGGCTCCCCAGACATGAGCTACCAGTTTAATCAGGGTCAAGCACTTCCATTCCCCAGGCCAGAGACCATACCATATGCACCGCCTGACTCTGCTGTGACCTTGGCCTTCTCTAAAGAGTAGGGAGCTGGTGAACAAGATAGGGAAGCCCAGGTCCACGAGCTGAAGTTTCATGTGTGCTTTATGATCCCAATGAACTTCACTTATAAAACACAAACTCACACACAAAATTAGGAATATCAAGATGACAAATTATAGAGCACTAAACCTAAACTCTCCTGAACATGAGATTATGGCACCAATCAGAAGCCCACAAAGTTGGTCATACCCATAGGAATAGTCCAGAGAGCCCCCCCCCAAAAAAAAAAAAAAGCCAATATAAGATCCTGTGGAAAGTAGCAAGCCCAGGAAGACTTCCCTCAAAAACAAAAAAACAGACAGAAAAAACAAACAGAAAACAGACAAACAAAAAAACATCAACAACAAAATGTGGCAGCTACTGGAAAAGGAAAAAGAAAAAAAGAAAAAGAAGATAGGTAGATAACATGCAAAAGATACATTTGGTCCTATTTTAAAGTTATCTAGTTATCTTTCCCTCTAGAAAGGGGAAAAAAATGTCAGATCACAACTGCATTGAAGAAGAGGTGAGAAATCACATAACAATAAACTAAAATGCAAAACATTTAAGTGAACAATGCATGAGCAATTTTTTTAAGTCTTTAGAAGATAACAAGAAAAAAACCCCAAAAATGAGTAAGTATCATAGATTCAAAGTCAAAAAGTCTTGAGGGAAACTGATTGCAGAGAAAGGGAACACACAGATTAAATAAGAATAGATGTCTATATGGAAAATACTCAGTGAAGCTGAAGCATGTAGCTAGTTTTTGTTCCTGAGTAGAACATACAGAAGAAATAAAATATTCAAAGATATAATGGAAGCAAGCATCGTCTAACCTGAAGGAAAACCTAAATGCACAGATCAAAAGGATTAAAGAAATTTCTGCTTCAAGATGACTGATGGAGTTCACTCAAGAAGGATCCACTAGAAGACAATAATATTAAGAACTTTTTAGTTGATATACATCAGATGAAACCAGACTCATGAAATGACTGAAGAAACCTGGGAAAATATGAATGCTCCAAACAGAATTAAGGATGCCAAGATCAGTGGTAGTTAAGGTTAAGCTACAAAGTTTTGGGTTGACGGAGCTTTTAACCAAAGGACTGTAGAACAGTTGTGCCCATGCCCCTCAGAGGACCTTAGCCCCTGTTTTTCCACTGGAACAAAATCTTCTAAACAGACCTCGAAATAAGAGACTCAAGATGTTTTAAGATTTAGAGATAGGCAGTTTCTAGACATCTCACCCAGTTATTCAGCAAAAATTTATTGAGCACCTATTATACATTGGACATCATCCTAAGCCACAGGCATGTAATACACCAAGAAAATATGCTGTAAAAGTATATGCACTAAAACATTGTTAATTTAAGCAAATACATTAGAAACACATTGTACTTGACTTTAAAATGCCTTTCTCAAATGGTCTCATTAAGCAACTAAAACAATCACATCAAATTATTTTAATAACAAAATCAGTAGGTCTTTTAGTTTCTTTTGTGTATTTTAAATATTTCCTATTTTTGTTAGATAATACACAAATGCATTTTTTCCAATAGCAGATAAAACAGAATAGAGTAAAACTTGAAAGTACCTTCTCATTCCCATAATTCCAAAGTTAATTTCTATTAACATACTGTTGTATATTTACTCATTTCTGAACATTAACACACACATAGGTACTTATTACACATGTACAGATTTTCTAAAAATGGATCATTAAAAGATAAAGTAATTGAAAATACAAGAGAAATCAGAATCATGTATCAGACTAAACATTATCCATTTAATAGGAATCCACAAGGAAGGTAACAGACAGAATGGAGGAGAAGTCATAATAAGGCAAACAACTGAATAAAATGTCCAGTAGCTAAGACTTTCTGCTATCAAAGCCACTGAGAACCCAAAGTAAATGTGATCCACATTTAGTCAAATATTAAATTGGTGAAATTGTAAAACGCCATGAGACAATAAAAACTCCCCAAAAGATATAACTGCTCACTAACCAGCAAGCAGAATACCTAACATTGCATGTTCCCTCTAGCACCATTTGCACAAGAGATGGAGAATTCTATTTGTTATAAGGCACTCATTCTGCATCATATATATGCACTTTAAAAAAACAAATGTGCATCCATTTCAGGAGAGAGAATCCCAAGCACTCTCTGCGCCACGAGCACAAAGCCCAGTGCTGGGCTCCAACTCACAAACTGCAAGATCATGAACTGAGCCAAAATCAAGTCAGATGCTCAACCAACTAAGCCTCTCAGGCGCCCCTCATATATGTACTTTTTAACATCACAACTAGAACAAGACGAGTATTTTAACTGCCTAAATATTTGGCTTTCCTTTTTTCCATTAGGGGTCCATAAGGAGAATGGACCTAAAAATACATGTCTACAAAGGGTGAAAAGAAGTTATGCTTAATTTATCAGGAAATTACAAAAATACAGGTAGCTTTAAAGTCTACCAGAAAAAAATCAAAACATGGATTGGAGAAAACTGTATAATCCAAGGAAGTCAAAATTTAGAATTATCAAGAAGGCTATTAAAGTTATTTGGCCAACCATCCTCCTTAGGAATGCATTAGCGATGGAGACTACAGCTGGAAGCCATGGGACCACTGTGGTTTAGGTAAAAAGGAACAGATGGATACATGGTGTGAAGTTTCTAAAGAGGGAAAAGATTATTTCATGATCATGTTGACCACAATGCAAAACACACAACTATAGAAAGGAACTAGTATCCACTAGACAAAAACCAAGCTGTTCATGACCATGAGTGAAAAACAAACTGCCTGAAAACTTACCTTTTCACAAATATTGCTGAACACAATCACCTTTAAATACAGAAGACATTCCTTCTTTAAGGAAGCCTTATAAGATCCTTTTCTCTAATATTTTGCTCCAGATAGGTGACCACCTAAAGCATTGACGAACAGAGGGTCTTTTTAAGTTTTCACAAAATAAGTATCTAAGGTTCCTTATTCCTCTTTTCAATTACCAACGACCAAATCATAAACTCGTACAATATCAGAGTTGGAAAGGACCCTTAAGGTTATCTAGTAAAATCTCAAGTGTATGTAAGAATTTCCTCAGCACTATCTGGCCAAGTGGTCAGCCAGCATTAGTGAAGGTTTCCAGTCATTTAAGGCCATTCACCAGAAATCAATTCACCTAAGATGGAACGGACATATTTCTTGTCCTTTTCCAGGATTCAACACCTGTTATGGAATCCTAGGAGTCTGACAGGTAAAGGTATAAACAAGGATACCACAGTGTTCTACAGCTCTGCCTGGGAAAGGAAATAAAGGATATGCAGCTGAAAGAGGATGAATTATTTTTCAGTCTGCCCTTATGCAGAAAGTCTTGGTATCTTTGCAGTCTGACGTTTAGGTTAAGATAGGTTAACTAAAGCTTTTATGACATACTGTACCGTAGCTCTTATGATAATTCCCAGTAGAGTTGTTTTGCCTTGAATACTTGTCCCATACTTCAAATATTTCTATGAGCACCAAAAATGGAATATATAACTAACAACATTCAATGAATGTAACAACATGAAAATATTCATGAAAACTTGAATGAATAAAGGTGTATATAGCGTGACAGAAATGAACCTAGATGGGCTTTCAAATGTAATGTACAATATGACATTGTTAAAGAGAAAAACTGAGAACATAGACTTCGGCTAATTCCCAAACTGAAGAGGAGAGGGCAAGAATGCAATTAAAGGATAAATATCTGTTAAGGGTGATAATATGCTTAGTCAAAAAATGAACTTCACTGCTCTTCTCTTTGGAATAATAAAGGCTGTGAAGGAGTAATCAAACATATTAAAAGCCCCAAGAGTTTTGGTAGATAGCATGTATTTGTTTACCAGTCTCAGTATTTTAAAACAAAACAAAAGGAAGAGAAATCGAGGGTGAATGCAAGCCTCAGAAAGTTAAAAGTAGAAAGTTAAGCCAAGTTGAAACTTGTTATTGTTTAACACAGAGGTGTTAGAAACCAAAATGCATAAATACACTAAGTGAATGACAGCAGAAAATGTTTTCTATATTGTTCATTGTTCTTTTCCAGTACCTTGAACAGTGCCTAGAACTTATTAGACACAATAAATATTTGTGAAATGAATAATAAATGACTAATCAAATTTATAAATAAATTTGGAAATGACAAAGCCTTGATTCTTGCTTTACAAGAATGTTGTTTGTATGTGGTTCAGCAACTGAGAGTATACATTAGTATTATATAGAAAATCCCTGAAAGGGAACAGTGAAATATCATTATTTCTTATCTTGAAAATCATACAAACGTCCATCCACTACAGAGTGTCATACAGATCTCCCACTGGGATGGAAGCATTTGACTTTGGATACCTATTATTCACTGAAGGTTGCTCACTAGCAGAATTATGACAAAGGGTAACATGTATCTTCTAGCTATACTTTAGGATATACTATGCTTCTGCTCAACTCCTGTGTGTTTTCTCCTTTAGGGACAAGGCGCTCTATGAGAAATAGCATTGAATACACAGCAGGAGAATCTGAATTAAAATTCCAACTTTTCCTACATAATCATCGGCAATTTTACCTCTCAGACTCTCAAATGCTCTGAATTTTAGTTTTCTCTTTTTAAAATAGTTGTGAGAATTGAGTTTGCACATGTATGCGAAAGCATCTCATTTAGTCTTCCTCTCCCCTTCCCTCCCTCTTTCCCTTCTTTCCTACCTTCCTTCTTCTCTCCCTCCAAACACATCACTGTGTCTCCCTCTTTCCACATATCTTCTATATCATGATGCTCTCTGTTACCCCAGAGTGTACCATTTGGGTGTATTTTTTCAAATCATTACCCAATACTTGCTACCTCTTAGTAATGCCATGCATGTTATAAATTAGTTGACATTAAAGTGTTTATAAACAGCACCAATATGTTGACATGCTTCCATTATTCACCTGCAAAATACAAATTTAATTATATCACACCTTTGCTGAAAGTTCTTCAATCGTTCCCCCATTTGCTTTACGATAAATGGACTCCTGCACAAGACTTGTAAGAACACGTTCCCTGATCTCTGCCTGCCTCTTCAGCCTCATTTCAAATTACATGCCCCCTTGACCTCTATGATTCAGTAGTATAGGATTTCTTCCAGTCCCTTATCTAATACCTATTCATATTTCAGCTCTCAGTATGGACATTTCTTTTTCAGGAAGCTTCCCTTGCCACTCCACCCCTGCAGAGATGAGATCTCTCTACCACCCATTCCTATAGCATCTCATGTTTTTTGTTTCCTTTTGTTTTCCTCTAGTGTGTTAATATACTGTAATATCTGACTTCCTAACAATAGGGATTGGGTGCCAGAATTTTTCAAAAATCTCTATTGGCATAATTTTTAGACATCAGCAGGCTGACATTAAAATATTCTAGAAAAGAGGTTAGACAATCTGATGAAAAAATCATTCCTCATCCCATTGGAAAGTCACTTCCAAAGTGGACTGAGGCACTACTCATCCTTTCTGAATAGATTGAAACCTGGGAGTTGGATACAAAGGTAAGGTGAATTATCATGAGGATCAAATAGAAAAATTTATTCAATAAATATTTTTGGACAACTACAACATATTTATACCCTACTCTCTCTACTGAAAGTGATATATTTTTTTAACTTTATAGGACCCATCCTACTCAAGTTTCTATTTTACAGAGAACACACTGTAAGTGAAAGTATGCCTATCCTTCAGCCTTCTCTCCTCAGCCCATCTTAAAAGAGAAAGTGGCACCCTAGACACTTACATGTCCCAAAAAGAAGGGATAGACCAAGGGAGAGAGTAGGACAAGATAGGGAACAGAACAACATGAAGTCAACAGAATTGGCCAAAGGAAAACTGAGACTTGGTCCATTAAGTGTATTGGGCCAGGGAGATCAAACCCAGGTGCTGAACCTAGAAAACAAAATACTTAAAGATAAAATAGTATGAATACATCTGAGGGGAGAAAGGAAGACTGCCTACTTGCTACTCTGGCCTAGAAGGAGATGTATTTAAACTAGTGAATTTCATAATCTTCATTAAGACTGTCATCTCCCGGGAAGATGTTGACTCTCCCAATGACTAGAGTACAGGTAAAGAAAGTGACTTTCACAGAACAGGGAATGTAGGTTAACCCTGGTGGTGCTCACAAAATAAAATAATATTTTCTGTTACATTTTCCACTTTTAAACACAAATTTTAAAATTTAATTTAAAAAGGAGTTTCTGAGGCTTCCAAGTGAACAGAAAAATAGAGAGACAGAAAATCTGGAAAATTTTAAAACTCTGTGTGACCAGTTGGAGGAACAAAGTCAGTCTTAAGTTGTTAACACCTGATGATCAGTTAAGAAGTCCAGTTCAGCTCATGGAATTTTGACTTCTCCAGCTGTTTACAGCCAAGGAATTCTGGAAGTGAATATTAGAAAATTTCTTCCAACAAATGTACAACATATGCCAGGGCGTAGATGCATAATAAACTTATAAGAAACCCTGTTGACAGTTTCATTGCTTTTGGTAAGACCCTACAAATTCTTGGACATATTAGAGTAAACATCCCAGTTCTTTTTTTCCCTTTTTCGATCACAAGATTCTTGATTGGAGCACGGAAGGGGTGGTAACAAATTAAGAGAAGGCATTTTGTCTTTTAAAATTAAATGATTCTTTAGGTGAAATTACACAGATTCAAGATAATTATTTGTGGACTATACATAACTTCCATCAAATCCAAAAGTTTTGTTCTCTGGTTGCTGTAATTTTTATTGTGTTGCAGAAAGTTTTCTCAGAAGTGTTAAAGTTGTTTATCAAACACATCTGCTGCCTCATTCTATATCAATAATAACAGACTGTTTATAAATGATTACACATAGCATACACTGGAGATCTTAGACATGTCAGGAAGATCTATTAAGCATATAATCAAAAAACCAGAAGGGTTTTTATAATTTAGCTCTTTATCAATAATCTTTCAAAACCACAAGAGGGAAATGATTGCATAAACCTAAAGAACCACTTGATTGAATCCAAAAACATGGGACTCTCTTCAATAAAACTGCTTCAACAGTCTAATCTCTCCTAGCACAGGTAACAATTTAGAAAAGCTTGCATAAAATTTCTGGTTTTATGAACTACCCCCTTTGCCTCCTACGTCTGCCAAGCTTTAATAAAGTTGCAGAAATCTCTTTTTCAAGTAGTGTAAGCACTTTTTTTTTTTTTTAAAAAGGATCCATGACTAATATATCCCAGGTCTGTTTAACCTACACTGATTACACTGAATCTCCTTTTGCCTCCATTGTAAGGAACGTTACCTGCACAAGCTTTGCCGCTGTCGGGTTTCATAGGCTCTTCCCTTGCACTCCTCATTTGATCTTCTGGACACTGACCAACCTTTGTGGGTCCAGAGTTCTTGCTGGCAATCCAGGTGGTCCTGGAATCCAGCCTTTTCTCTGCTTTAATTTATATGCCTGCAACACCCCTGTAGGCCTTAAAAAGGTTGACTTTGGCTGTGAGACAGGAAACATTGCATCCATGTGGAATCAGATGAAAAGGGAACCTTCTAACAAAGTACTAAACATAAATCAAGGGGAAAAAAATGAATGCTGTGGATTAGGGTCTCGGCTGAGTGAATTTTATATGTTACACGAAAACACTCAAGTCTGAGGTTGAAATGTTTAGTTATCACTTCACTCAAGTTAGAGAAACTCATGCCCACTGGGTTTGATGGTTGGATTAAATGCCAGGTATAAGAAAATACAATTTGCTCCTCTACAATGTGGAGAGGTGTCTCGTTTTCTGGAGTTCACTTCTGTTTGAAGGAAATGAGATGTCCATTGTACAACAGATGTGCAGCAAACCACTACACCTGCTTCCTCAAAATGATTTTAGTGCATTTGGTTATCACTTAGAAATAATGAGAAAACACACGAAAATGATCTTACTTAACTCAACATTTTCTCATTCAACAAGGGCGCCTAAAGTTTCATTTGATTTTAATAAATACATAAATAAACTCTGCAAAAATTGTATCTGTAAAAGTAACTTTACATTTTTTAATTATTTTATCAACAGAGATAAATGGTATTCATCTTGTGGATTTTCTAGATCCTCATGCATACAGTGCTGGACCACCAGATCTCACAAGGTAAGGGCAAAGCAGTAATTGGTTGTTGCTAAAACAAGCTGGCCCAATGAATATGTAAAATATTCCATATTCGGCCCATTCTACATAAAAAAAATAAGAAAATGCCTTCATGTAGATCAGTGCTTCTAAAAGTATGTCACCAGGTCAGTGGAGCTTATTATAAATGTAAATTCTTGGGGCGCCTAGGTGCCTCAGTCGGTTGAGCATCCGGATGAGCTTCGGCTCAGGTCATGATACAGTTTGTGGGTTCAAGCCCCGCATCTGTCTCTGTGCTGACAGCTGGGAGCCTGGATCCTGCTTCGGATTCTGTGTCTCCCTCTCTCTCTGCCCCTCCCCCACTCATCCTCTGTTTCTCTTGGTCTCAATAATAAACAACAATTTTTCAATTAAAAAATTTTTAAATAAAAAAGAAATGTAAATTCTTAGGTACCCAGAAACTTGGTACAAATGTAAATTCTCAGGCACTGTCCTAGACGTTTTGAAAAGAAATGAGGGTGGGCTTGGAAATCTGTGTTTTAACAATCCCTCTAACAAGATTCTGAGACATGTTCAAGTGTGAGAACCACTGGTATCGAGTCAGTACCTAGAGTTCTACTCCCACTCCCACCTCCATTAAAATGGGATTTCTCTGCCTACACAAAATTTAAACCTGTTTGCAGCAAGTTCAAATACAGCTCTCCTAGAAGCCCTATTTTTGAAATATAGCTTGGAAAGTCAGTATCTCTAAATGCAAACTAGATTCTTAAATATAGAAGCCCACATCGAATACTCTTAAAGCATACAATAATGCATCAAGAAGGGTTTGTAAACCATCACTAAGTGTTGCCATCAATTAAGTTTTACTGCACAGTAAAATTCTTACATTTGTACATAATCGTATGAGAACAGAGCATTCCTCCCTTCTAACAGTCACAGTATCTTATATTTTTGTCCTCTCTCTTTCAAAAATATATACTTGTCATTTCTCTACCCTTAGAATTTAATGTAGTGTCTGGCATAAAATAGTAGTGAATAATCTTTGTGAAGAAATAATATAAAATAGAAGCAGTAAGGCTTAGTGGGAAAATCATGAATTTTGTCACAAATAGAACTAGGTTCATTTTCTGGTCCACCCACTTACTATATAAATTGGAATTTGAGAATATACTTAACCTCTATAGGTTTCATTTTTTATCCATAAAATGTAGATACTAAAATCTGTGTTAATAGTTTCTATTTTTTATAAGATTATTTGAGAGACACAGAGACAGCATGAGCCAGGGAGAGGCAGAGAGGGAAGGAGAGAGAGAATTCCAAGCAGCACTATCAGTACAAAGCACAACATGGGGCTCAAACCCATGAAACCACAAGATTATGACATGAGCCAAAACCAAGAATCAGACGCTTAACTGACTGAGCCACCCAGGGGCCCCATGTTGATAGTTTTTAAAAGAAAACTAAAACTCTGTGTAAGCATGTCACACAGTAGTTAGCTTACTAATAAGTATTCAGTGAATTATGGTTTTCTTTCTTCTCTTTTCCATGATAAACATGGTACCCTTTTCATATACAGGGACTTTCCCTCTCAGTGGTGATGTAATACATATTATACAGAAAAGCCATGCATGTTATAAACAAAAACACACATCTTACACTATAGGAATTCTGGTGGAGTTTTGTGTGAGGAGTTCACATCTCCTTTTATCTGGTGTAGTGATGCCAAAGCAAAGAGGAACCAATAACAGAAGGCAGAATCATTGTCTTGAATAAAATTAAGTGAAGTTATGTATATTGTTAAACCCTTATTGATTCTTTTACAGTATCAAAATTACTTTTCAATTATCTTGATGGGCATTTTGCTCAACCCATTGTAGTGATTCTTTACTTGTGGAAAAATAATAGAGGCAATTCTCTTTCCATAGTAATATAGAAAGTAATCCTTTCTGGAGACTGTCCCAGAATATGCAGTGAACACTCAAAACCTACATTTTTTTTTTTTACCACACAACAGCAGCCAGAAATGATTCTTAGTTTTACCCAAAATCAAAGATTTTATTTACTTATTTACTTTAATGTTTATTTTTGAGAGAGACAGTGTGGGTGGGGGAGGGACAGACAGACACACACACACACACACACACACACACACAGAATCTGAAGCAGGCTCCAGGCTCTGAGCTGTCAGCACAGAGCCCGACACAGAGCTTGAACTCACGAACCATGAGATCATGACCGGAGCCAAAGTTGGATGCATAACTGACTGACCCACCCAGACACCTCAGTTTTACTCAGAATTCAAATTGAACTTACCAAAGAAAAGCCAACAAACAGTAAATGGGAAGCATAGATAGGAAAGCAAGGGCCAAGCACTATACACACATACTTGGGGAAAATGTATGCCAACAAAGCAGCAATAAAAAGTTGCCATAACATTCTGATACCTGCCCAAGGTATCAGAGTCCACACTTCTCCTCCAAGCATGGCATATACCCACATCCACTCCTCAAAATAACACTGTAACCTCAATAGGATGTAAATTCCTAGCCCAATGTTCCAGTCCAGCAACAGAAAGGGGCTTCAGGGATTATGACCAAGAACTCTGAAAGGTTCACTGGATCAAGAAAATCAAAACACGCATTGGTTCTTCCAAGAGACTCAAGATCACCAAAAGTAACAGAGGGTTGTTCTGAGACTAACTGAAATCCTAATCTGGATTCATCAGCTTTCCATTAACTCTTATTGTTTATCCTTTTGTTCAATTACTAGTCCTTTTATCACTACTTAGATTTTCCACTTCCAACCACTGGACTTGCTTCTATGCAGGAGTAGAAAACAGTGTAGGAGAGATCTGACCTCACCATGCCTGTTTCATCATTTGTAGAATGGGGCCATCATCTTGTCCTATGTGGCTTGTGCTATGTGTAATGGGGCTGTCCTATTGTCCGATCAACTAGGACAATATAATCATATGAAAAGTAATTTGCCCAATTCGTAGCACATAGCCAATGCCCCATATACGCAGTGAGATCTACAGTCACTGTCACATTTTTCCCTCTAGATTTCCCTTTAAGCCATAAAGGTCAAATGTAGAAGTCAAAGAGAAAAATTCATATTCATAGTAAGCTAACCTCTTACACTCATGTTATATGTTTGGAAAAATGGATCATAACCATGTGTTTATGTCATCTGTCTTCTTTCTCAATTTAGAATCTGTAGGCTCCTATACAACTCAATAGGAGCCCATTTTTATTTTAAAACAGCTAAAAACATACGCTCATGTATAACAATTTTTCTGATCCAGATCTCCCAGTTACATTCCTGGCTGGCCCCTTAAATATAAATTTTGTTTATGTAATCCACAAAATTTAGCTCTGCATGAACTTCCAACAAGTATTACAAACATGGATGCAACTGGAAATCAGAGTAATGTATAAAAGACTGAAATGTTTCTCACTTAGTTTTGGCTTTGTGAATATTATTAAGACTTCTGGGAAACATTTTCAATTTTTCTCAAATAAATCATACTATTTAAAATGCCTACCCATATTCCTATGAATTCAGCTACTAATAACATGGAACACGTAACAGCAGAAGCAAATTGACTTATTTAGGGAAATTAAGTTTTGACATTTTATCAGGCCATAAATTCAAATAAACACAATAACAACCCTACTTTTAACATTCAAGAAGAAATAGGAGTTAGTTGAGTGTAAGTCAAATATACATGTCCAAGATTCAAAAAATAAGTCTCCCTAGGGGCACTTGGGTGGCTCAGCTGGTTGAGTGTCCAACTTTTGATTTTGGCTCAGGTCATGATCTCGTGGCTCATGGATTCGAGCCCCATTTTGGGCTCTGCACTGACAGAGCAGAGTCGGCTTGAGATTCTCTCTCTCTTTCTCTCTGCCCCTCCCCCACACGTACACTCTCTCTTTCAAAATAAATAAGCATTAAAAAAATAGTAAATCTCCCCTGATGTGGTGTGTTTGGGGACATTCAACCTTTTCTTTAAAACAATATGGAGTATATAGCATCAATATCAATAAATTAAGGCATTTGAAGTAACTTGTGAAAGATCTGTTTTTCTTACAACACTTAAATTGACATTAGTCACATATTCTTCAGAGACTTATCTTTTCACTTCAATTTTTTTTCAAAATAAAAAAGGCAGTATTTTCCACAAAAGGCAAGGCACACAACAATTGCAAAATATAGAACAGTAATTATGAGATTATATTTATGAAAGTTATATTTGTGCTTTATCCAAAAAAAATCCAGTCATTTGTGAATGTTATCAAAGTACACACCTATCTGAAGTAAAAAGTAAAAATCTTGAGTAATCAAGCCTTAATCTGCCCAACTTCAAAACTCTTTCACAAAACTTATCCTCATTACTCAATTTAAAAATCTATAACTTACTGTGTCCAGTTAAATATGAATATGTAACACCACTCAATCTGCCCTACCATCCAAGAGGAGGAGCCAAGGATACAGACTGTTCCTATTTATTTAATATGACGTAACTAGAGACAGCAGTCAGAGTCAAGAATTTGTACCCACCCCTTCCCACCACACAACACATGCAAAGCAGGTGCCTTGCTATTCATTAAAATCAGATTGAAAGGGATCATTTTTATCTCTTGTTATTATGTATCTAAGAAACGAGACATAATAGGGGAAAGATATGCCAACATGAAAGCAAACAATGGGGTGCCACAGACTTAAATTTTTTTTTGCAGCCAGAGAACTATGCAGTACCAAGTTTCCAAATGGATTTATTTTAGTACATGGCCTTCTCTACACAGAGGCAAATTTCTCTTAATTTTTCTACAAACTCCCAAGAGAAACTGGGCTCTACGCAGAAATCCAACTCCTTAGGCCCAAGTTTTTTGAGTTTCTCAGAGTCCAAAGGGACATTTCACATGAAAGAGGAAAGTGAGTCTGAGCCCATGCCTTGTTCTTCCATGTGCCTCAGTAAACCCTTCCACTGGTTTTCTAAGCAAGGGTCACCTTGCCAAAAAACTCACCAACACTGACCTCATTAGCACAAGGGTAAATATTCACATGCACATTGTTTTGCTCTAACTTCTTCAATGTCAACTTGAGATTGACAATTTTAAAATGATACAACAAGTAGGTAAAGGGAACTTTTATTAACCAAAGAGAGTACAGGCATTCTCAAAACATATGGGTGGAAGCCATCTACTGCTTTCAACCAGAGGGAATAGATTTGGATGTATTCCTCAGTCTTATCTCTAACAGCAATCATGCATTACCTGTGGCACTTGTCAGGGGTTCAATATTTAGGAAAGCCAGTAGGAAATCCTCTACAAGCGTTGAGCAGCATTCATTAAAGACTGAATCCTATAAAGGTAATACAAAAGCTTTACCAAAATTACATATGGCCTCATGTAGGCCTTCCTTCATTTGAGACAAAAACAAAAAACAGTACTATTATTGATCTTCTTTGGCAATTTTTATCTCACCCTGTTCTCACCAGGTGAAATTCCTCATAGAAGACACTTCTGCTTCCTCTTCTCTTTTACCTTGCTGGCCTTTGCTTCTCTTCTTACTGTTGTGAGAGGGAAGGGGAAGGAAGGAAGGTAGCAATGTAGGAAGGGGTAGAGAGGGAAGAAGAAAGCAAGAAGAGAGAGAGGGAGAAAGGAAAGGAGAAAGAAAGAAGAGAGAGAGGGAAGAAGGGAGAAAGAAGAAAAGAAAAAGAAAAGAACAAAGAAAAGAAAAACAGAAAGGGAAGGAAGAAACAAGGAAAGCAAGAAAGCAAGAGAAAGCTAGAGAAAGCAAGAAAAAGACAGATATTGACCTTTCAATTGATGGACATCTTGAAGGAATGAGAGAAAAGAATTCTGATTTTTCCCTTACCTCAAATTTTCTTTTTATAAATATATATGACTTGTTTTTCAACATGACAGTATTCAAATAGTGTTTAAATTTTTTATTTTATTATTATTTTTTTTTTTTTACAAATAGTTTATTGTCAAGTTGGTTTCCATATAACATCTGGTACTCATCCCCACAAGTGCCCTCCTCCATGCCCATCCCCCCACACCCATCAGTCCTCAGTTTGTTCTCAGCACTCAAGAGTCTCTCATGGTTTGCCCCTCTCCTCCTCCCCCACTATTTCCCCCCTTCTTCTCCCCCATGATCCTCCGTTAAGTTCCTCCTAATCCTCCTGTATGTGCACATTTTTAAATAAGATCATTCTATTATATCATGTAAAAATTTAAAACTACCTTCAAGAAGTATTGTTTCTCTGTATAGATGTTTCTTTTTTTATTTTTATTTTTATTTTTTAATAGTTTATTGTCAAGTTGGTTTCCATATAACACCCAGTGTTCATCCCCGCAAATGCCCTCCTCCATACCCCTCACCCCCTTTCCCCTCCCCCCACCCCACCTGCCCTCAGTTTGTTCTCAGCATTCAAGAGTCTCTCATGGTTTGCCTCCTTCCCACTCCCCCACTATTTTTCCCCTTCTTCTCCCCCATGGTCCTTCATTAAGTTCCTCCTAATCCTCCTTGTATAGATGTTTCTAATGTGAACAAAGTACATAAATGAATGACCAGGTGAGTGCTATTTGTATCTTGCATAGTTCACATAGTGGCTAAGCCACAGTGGGCACTCAATAATAAATAGTAGCATTCTATAATAAATAGAAGAGTAAATAAATGAATAAATGAACATCTTAAACACAGAATTATCAACACAAGGCTTGCTAGAGTCTCTGGCTCCCTCTGGTTCAAAACAAATGCCAAACATATGCATCCCACATATGGTTCTCTGTAGGCTCTTCCCACTCCCATCCTCTCCTTAATGACTTGCTTTTCCTGAAAGGAACAGTTGTAGATAAATACCAGGTGAAAGACAGTGCCTAAATAAGGTTCTGGAAGTGATTTTTGAGGTGCTAGAAGCTCCCACACATTGAGAGACCTCCCACAAGCAATTTTCTTGGGGCTGACTCCAAATAAGAAGGATTGATGGTCTGCTTCCTGTAATAGCACCTAGTTATCCATCTTAATCTAGTGTTAACCGAAGGACTTAGCTACAGCAGAAGAGGAAGAAAGAGGTGAATTGAGAGAACATTTGTTATGACCTGATGGGGAAATGGGGCACTCAGAAGATGCCACCCTTTCCTGGAAGGAACACAATACAATTGCATACACTCACACCAGGTAGCTACTGCCTAACACCAAATAAAATTTAAGAGAGCAAAATAATAATAATAATAAATAATAATAATAACAAATTAAAAATAAAAATAAAACAGAAATTAAGAAATGAATCTAGGAGAAACATTAGGCTTGTTCAGACATTGAAATCCATCAATTTGAGAAAAAGATTTAAAAATGCTCTGAAGCCAAAATTTTATCTATTCCATTTATCTATTCAAACACTGCATTTCCTAAGACATCTTTGTCACATAAAATTCTAATCAACTTCCTCAAAAACTTTCTGTATTTGTCCAACATGTGAAATTTGCTGTTTGATAAAAGTAGAGTGCAAAAATATTAGGAGCCCAATACTTATTTTGGAAATTAACTGCTAAAAAAATGGCTTCTTTATACTTAGCTAAGGTGACATGGATTGAAATAAAGGAGTGGTAAGGCATTGCGTGGCCAAAGGGCTAGGACAGGGTTGTAGTTATCCACTTTGGGGGACTCCTTTCTCTATTCTTTAACTTTCCCTTTCTCCTACTTCAAGGAAGAAAGTGAATCAATTAGAAAGACACTGCAATATTCGGGGGGGGGGCAGGGGCGGGGAATAAGGTTTGAATGGGTAGTGGCTCTGATGCCTAGCACCAAATACCTCTTCCAAATTTTGAAGATTTCTACAATTTATGAGTCACAGGAAGAGCTAAAGACCCACCTCATGCTATGGAAGCCAACGTACCATACTCTTCCATATGGCCTTCCCTCCCACCCCAATACAACTGGCCTGGGATCAGCCTGTTAAATATTCTTAGATTTGAATTTTGGGGAAATAGTGCTATCTTAGTTTGAGTACTCCCATAAGCAAACTCTGGTATATGGATTCAAGAACCTATAGTTTATTTGGAAAATGCAAGAGCACCAGGAGGAGAAGGGAGATGCAACAAAAGACAGACAGTCAATAATGAGTGAACCAGAGCTCACTTCTTTTGCAAATGGTATAAAATAAAACCTATTACAGTAACTCCACCTAAAAAGAGAGAAAGCCTGTGTATTTATATACTGGCTCTCATCAGTCATTGGTTGAGGGCTAAAGGATATTAATTGGCTAGTATTTTCAATCTGCCACATGCAAATTGAGCAGCCTTTGTAGATTCTGAGAAAGCTCTCAGGCAAACAGAGGCAGATACTGAAAGAGGTCAACCTTAGCAAACCAAGGCAGTAAAGCCAGAGGTATATGAGCAGGTACCCGAGATACTGGGACAGCTTTTCAAATGACTCACAGTGGTGGCCTTTTGGTGCAAATGACCACATCAAATGTCTAGTAGGGCAGTTACAGGAGAACAATAACTTGTAGCCAGTGTGTCCCTACAACTATGATATCATTTGGGGTCTACTGCCTCACCTACCCATTTTCTAAGCCTGATTCTCCTACCTTCCCTTTGATTCTGTAGGAATCCCCTAGTATCTTCCAAATAAATTTATTTTCTATTTAATTTAACAAGTTTTAGTTTCTCTGGCTTGCAGCAAAGAACCTAGATGTCTTATACAATGGTGCTCAAAGTGTGGTAAAGATCGGATGATGGGTGCTGCCTGGGGCAAATCCTGAGCGAAAGCAAAGCCTCTACACTTTATAAGCAAAGTCATGCTCCCTTCAGAATGCAATTATTCCACCAACTAGGCAGTCTCCTTGTGAAAACATCTTCTGACTTACCAGTGGGCCCTGGTGGGTATGAATACCTCATTGAGACACAACATAATCAGAGGATTAGAGTTGCCAAGAATAAGTTGGATACAGTATAATACAAGCTGCTGTAATAAAGAAACCCTAAAGTTGAGGATGTATTTTCTCTCATGGTTAAGTATCCAGTGGTGTCCAGGAATAGATATAAGTGATTCATAACCAAGAGTGGCTCTGTTCTAGAAGGTTCTGTTCATTTCTTTACTATCTCCTAAAGTATAATACTCATTTTCATGGCAAAAAAAAAAATAAAGGCTCAACAACACACCCATATGCTAACCGATAGAAAGTGGCCAGGAAAGAAAGTACAGATCCATTTTTTAAACCAGTAAAACATAACATTACTTCCATGCACATTCCATTAGCAAAACCATAGACACAGAGCCATATCAGCTGCAAAGGAGACTGAGAAATATATTCTCTAGTCAAAGCAGCCATATGCCCAGATAAACACTGTGAATATAGAAAAGGGGGAGAATAAATTTGGGGAGAACACTAGCAGTCCTTTCTGAATCTAGCCATAAAACCAGGCCTGTGTAACACGATTCCATTAAGTAGCTAAGTCAGATAGAGGTAGGTTTTAGAGACAAATCACGTACATTCCCTATGTGCCCAAACCTGCAACACTACCAGACATTCGACTCACACTTAAGACCTCATGGAGTGATCTCTATAACCAGTAGAAAGAGAAGGACAGTCTCAAGCCTAGTGTCCAGGGATCTGTGACAACAGCTGAAACCTGCTTACTGTGGAGATACAGGGACACTGAAACCTGGCTCTGAAAAAGGGAAAACTAAGAGCAACAGAGTCGGAAGAACAGATCAACATGGATTTCTGGCTGGTGGATACAAGGTTTAATTGAATAGTCAAGGATAGGAAAGAAACAGTATTTGGAGACTACTGACAAAAAAGCGTTGGAGATATGTTATGTGGGTGGATTTCTTGGAATAAGTGTTAAAAAAACATGTGCCAGGTGAATATCTATACACACACACACACAGACACACACACACACACACACACAAATCCTTGAAGACTAAGTTCTTAACAATGGGATAGACAAGATTTGGTTATGGTTCCAGCTTGAAAACAAGGCCTTGCAGGACTACGACCTGGCCCCATAAGAGAAGATATATATGTAACAAGCATGTCCGAGTCCAGAAGCAAAGGACAGAAGTGAGAGTGGTGCTTCTCAATAAATGACACATTTACAATTTATATTCCTCCATCTTAGAGATTCTGGAGTTTACTAGTTTAAAAAAAAATGTTACTACATGTACTTAAAAAAAAAAAAAAATTACAACAGGGAACAGGAAGCACAACAAAAGTTCTATTGAACCAGAAGCTGAGAGTGCCACCTGACCATTTATCAGCCCTTTATAGCAGTGAACCAGCAAACACCAAGCTAAAGCATGGGTTGAGGAAACAGTCCCGAACCATCAGAAGGAAACAGTTTGGCTGCCTACCCACTTCCCTTGACACCACTTTTGTTAAGGTCACATAAAACTACTCACAATTGTCCAAACTGTTAACTTTCATGCCTCTGGGCCTTTGTACTTGGAGACCCTTCTGCCATGAGTATTCCCCACCACTTCTCATCTTTCAAAGCCCAGATCAAACATCACCTTCTGTGGGTATCTGGGTGGCTCAGTTGGTTGAGCGCCTGACTTTGGCTCAGGTCATGATCTTGTGGTTCATGAGTTCAATTCCCACATCAGACTCTGTGCTGGTGATGCAGAGCCTGCCTGGAACTCTCCCCCAGCCTCCCCACTTACCCACTTGTGCTCTATCAAAATAAATAAAAACTTTTAAAAACCACCTTCTGTGTGAAGTCTTCCCTGATACATTGAAGAGTTAGTTACCATAAACTCTATGCATAAGTTCATAAACCAGTCACAGCCCTTTTCACATTCCATTGTTACTATTTGTTTACCTATCTATAAGCCCTCATTCCACTGCAAACTTCTCACCAAAAGCATTATTTCAAGAATTGCAAGCTTCTACAGACTTAAAGAACTATACATTTCTGACCAAGGAAGGTGATTTATTCTAGCAAGATATATTCAAGGTCTCATTTGGGCAAGAATTGTAACATCTACTATGATCCTTGGCATAGAGAGGGCTCTGAATATATCCTGTTTCAATTAATTAGTAAGTTTTTGCAAATGATATACAGAAATTAGAAATGTGAGAAAGTTTCAGACCAGGAAAGATGTCAGAGTTAAGACTCGTATCAGGAATGGGTGCCTGGGAGGCTTAGTCTGTTAAGAGTCCAACTCTTGATTTTGGCTCGGGTCATGCATGATCTCACTGTTTGTGAGTTTGAGCCCTGTGTCAGGCTCCATACTAACAGTGTGGAGCCTGCTTGGGATTCTCTCTCTCTCTCCCTCTCTCTGTCTGTCTCTCTGTCTCTGTCTCTCTCACACATGTACACACACACACACAATAAACTTTAAAAAAAAAAAAAAGGTATGTATCAGGAATCAATCATGAAGGGGGAGATTTTCTTGATCATCTTGATCAGTTTAGGCTCTCTGTGTTGTGTGCCTTACCACCTCCTTTGATAGGTATTTGGCATCTCCAGAACCCAGCCATGTTAGAAATGAACTAGATACCCATTAAATGTTTGTATAAAGGATCACTGAATGAATATACAGAACTATGGATCTTACCACAGCATAGTCTCTACCAGTTTTACATATATTTGAATAATGTTTATGAAAACATTTCATATACTTGCACAGAATTCTACTTAAAAAACCACAACATTAAGCTTTATCAGAATGCAGTTATTCATCCCTTTTAACTTTTTATAGCCAAAGTGATTATCTCTATAATAGAGCACATAAGCATCATTAAGAGACTAATACCATCAACTGAATTTAATTAACATTATATGACAGACTATAACAAAAATACATTCATATTCCAACCTAACTCTCTATTCATTTGGTCCATTATACAGAAGGTAAGAGTGTAAGTAACTATTTCCCTAGAAAAGATTTTTCAAGGTGTAGCTCTTCCTTTTGTTTCTGTATTTATTATTTTGGAGTCTTTTTTCTTTTACAATGGGAAAGATATTTTCCTTTAGCCAACAAGTTACTTACAATATGGAAATCATTAGTGCTCTCAAATATGGAATTCAAAAATGGGAAAATGAAGCCATAAATGAAACAGACTACTTGACAATGGGGTTAATAACCTGAAGCCCAGAAACTGGATTTTGTTCCTTAAAAAGTCTCATATACTACTATGAAGAGTATTTATTAATTCTCATGGCTATGCAATATTTAGGGTTTAGGTGGCCACTCTCCAACTCTTTAGAAAAGCGATTTTCAAAAATTCTGGTATAAAAAGAGTTAATGGAGTGGCATTGCTATTAAAAGATTTATGCTGACCAGGTGTTTGAATTGCTTGAAAAGTCAACCATTTAACATACAACCTTTCTGTTGCAAATACTGTACCACCAGAAGATAGATTAAACAGTTCTGCATAAAGCTATGGTTTAAAAGAAATAGAGATAATGAAAAAAACATTGTGTCCAACTTTTCTTGAGTAAATTGCCAAACATGTGACCCTCAGAATGCCACAGTGTCCTTATACCAGCAACTCAAGCTGTCTCACCCAGAGACAAATGCCGTGTTTGGGGCTTTAAAACATTAATATAAATATAGAATATGCATACCAAAAACAGATTAATGACTCCTTTAATCACATATACAATTGTATAGGTCACATGTGAAAACCAATTCAAAGAACCTCAAGGTTATCATGGCCCTAGAACATCAGACTTCCAGGAGGCTCAGTTTTTCTGACTTATGAGGTTAACCTGTTAACCCTGTCACCTTCACACTATTTCACTGGAAATCCCGCCTGTTTGGGAAAATTGTGGTTTTTCAGGCTTACAGTCTTGAGCTTGCCTTACACAAACCAACCACTAAAAATGGAGGGGTGGGGGTGGAGGAGGCTGCTTTTCACAAAATGAGCACTATAGAAACTAACCTCAGGGTTAAACATTACAATCATTCACAGGTGGGATTTCCCAAGATTTTGTAACTTTCCATGAAGGGATTTACATATGCCCAAAAGAAGCCGCTGCTGAAATAGGTTTCTAACCAGTAAAGTAACTGTATCTGTTCATAGTTACCAAGCTGTTGTGCTTTTTGTTTAGTAGGTCAACATACTGTCGTCTTAATTTGTGTCTGGGCCTATCACGCAAGGCCTCACAGAAGGTTTTAATCAAAGCAGCCAAACCAACAAAATAGGACATCCTGGTCAGAATTACTCTTTCAACCTCATTTTGAACTGCTGTTTTTTCAGAGGTTTGGCAAATTTCACGATAAGCCACTTACCAAAGTGTTCACATTTAATGAGAGGCAATTTTTACATAAAAAATAATCTTCTGTCACCCAGTCCTCTAAATGTCAAATACCCCCATGGTTAAATGAAGAACAGTGCTACTTTTTCAACCAACCTGCCAGAAAAACTTAAAGCAGAGTCTAAAACTCTGTTTTCTCAAAAGACTTTTTTACTCCTATCCTGAGAACCCAAATCCCAAACTTAAAAAAAAAAAAAGATTCTTTATATGTTTTCGAGCTTCCCATAAACATGAGGACCATAGCATTATGTAATCTTAAGCTTCGATTATCTGCATCCATCTTTCTGCTCCATGTTGCTTAGATCTCAGAGATAAAACAACTTGTAGGTTGCTACTAGAGCCCAGTACTACACAAAGAAACAGAAAACCCACTGTCATCAAGAATTACTAGATTCCCTGGGGCCCCTGGGTGGTTGAGTTGGTTGAGTCCAACTCTTAATTTCAGCTCAGGTCATGATCTCACAGTTCCTGAGTTTGAGTCCTGAACTGGGTTCCATGCTGACATCATGGAGCCTGCTTAGGATTCTCTCTCTCTCTCTCTCTCTCTCTCTCATTCGCTGCCTCTCCCCTACTTACATGCTCACATTCACTCTCACTCTCATTCTCTCTCACTCTCTCAAAATAAATAAATAAACTTAAAAACAAAGAATTACGAGATTCTTGGAACCACAAGAATCTAGGTTTGGAGGCACAACCCCAAGACTTCCAGACAGGTCACAAACATAGGTCAAGTCTGATGCATATTTAACAGCATTTCGACTACAGACCATCCCCTCTGCATCCACATATTCATGACTTTTTTTTGGCCAGTAATTTGTTGAGGTGAGAGGTTCTTCCTTTAAAAAAAAAAAAGTAACGTTTCATTTCTCTCAAAGATAGATAGGAGGAGGATGTTAAATTTTAATGCCCAATTTGCAGGAACATTCTAAGATTTAAACAGAGACAGCATGTATGTACACACGTGTGTAAGCAAGTGGCAGCAGCTGCCATGCATCAGAATCAGGGATCAGGCCTACTCAGCCCTACCTCCTGACGCACATGCCCGATAACCTCTGTGTGCCTGTCAAACTCCGAATTTAGGCATGGTTCCTCCAGTCACTGTTCCTGCTTTAACCACGGTGGTGGCAACGACATGGACCAGACTGGAGACCTCTCACAAATCCCCTCCCTCCCACAATCTGAAAGCACAGACAAGGAGATCCAAGGACAAAGCAGGCAGGTAGGGGACGGACAGCCTTCTGAAAGGAGTGTTCCAGCCAGAGCAGCACAAAGCGTCTGAATCAGTCCATACACCAAACAGGTCCAGTGACTAAGATTCCCCGCAGTCTGCGTGTACATGCATGTATGTGTATGCTTGTACAGTGGTTTCCCGATTCTTTTTCTTCCTCACTGAAATCTGTATAAAAGTACTCCAAGATGTACTTCAGTGTTTCACTGAATAGGTAGAACTGCTCTTTAAGAGACTAAAATTAGTCAAAACTTTGGACAATTAAAATGTTTAACCATGGCAATAAAAAGTCAATAACCGGTCAATAAAAAGTTTAACCATGGCAGAGAACAGCTCATTTTTTAAAATCATCCTATGGCAGTTCACAGTTTATAAGTTTTTCCATTCGTATAGTTTCTTTGTGCATATTTTAAAAAACTGTTTTATTTACTGAGCAAATTTTTATTGGGCTCACTAGAACTTTGTTAGGTCCTGGAAATACAACAGAGAAAACAGGTATTATCCCTGTCATCCTGAATTTAGCTTTCAGATAGGGCAGTAGATCTCTCAATAACAGAGCATTACAAAATTTTCTCTACAAAATGGTGCCCTGATAGCTGAAAAAAATGAATGAAAACTTCTCAAAGGCCTATACTGTCATTAACAATATTCTGAAATTCCTTCTATCATCGGTTGGATTGTGTTCTTCCAAACTTCATATGAAGTCTTAACCCCCATTACCTCAGAATGTAACACTATTTGGAAATACAGTCTTTATAGAGGTAACCAAGTTCAAGTGAGATTACTAAAGTGGCTCTAATCCAATATGACACCTGTCATAGTGGGTGATGCTTCTAAAAGCCAAGGAATGCCAAAGGTTACTGGAAAACCACCAGACACTTAAAAAAGAGGCATGAAACATTCTCTGACAGATCTCAAAAAAACCAACCCTGAGATACCTTGAGCTCAGACTTCTAGCTCCAAGAACTAACGGATTTCTTTTTTTACGCCACCCACTTTGTGTTACTTTGTTACAGAAAATTAATAGATTGAAAAACAAATATTTCTACTCCTTTAAAATGTGATAAAGCAAACAAAGTAGGGCTGTGGTGGTAGAGATAATTCTAACTGAAGGAAATTTGTAATTAACAAATTTTTAAATGCCTTGAGAACATAAAGACACCTCAGTTGAGCTTCAATCCAAATATGCTTTTAAAAAAGAGATGTATAGCTCCAAATTAAAGAGATTTATTTTTGTTTCTAATGTAAAATAAACTCCTAAGCATACATTGGTGTGACATTTAAAATTACAGTTCACAAATAGGACCATCGTATTATATAAAGAAAATAAATACAATAGAGAAGAAGACAAAATAGCTTCATATTCTGGTGAGGGCATGATCTTTAAACATACATCCAAACTCTAACAAGTTCAAGTCCATGTTCAAAATCAAACAAAGTAAGAAAAGACATTGCTTTGACTTGGCATAAAAAATTAGCATTATAACCATTATATTTCAGAAGATAAATTCTGATTTTCCCCTCAAAAAATACATACTTCTGCAACTTTATTGGAACAGAAGTTCTAGGACTCAAACCTTTATTGTTTAAGGTGACAGAAGAAATATAATCTAAATGCATAGCCAAGTTTGGTTTGAATCCATGATCTCCTATAATGCTATTGGGGGGGGGGGTGGATATTGCATGAAGATGAAGTAAATGTTAAGCTGAAAGTTGTTTTGAGTTAATAAAAAGTTCCAAATTTAATATCCCTGACCATCATTTTTGAATGGCTATGTTGTCCCCAAAATCTTGTCGTTTTTGAATTTGAAAATTTTTCCATATTTATATTTATTTATGAAGACTTAATAATATAGAAAAATTGAATACACACAGGCCTTAGGACGAAATGATTAAAGTATTATTTTATAGTTGTAGCTGAATATGTATGTCTCCTATCAGTTTTGTTTCTCCTGTGACACAGCAAATGGGCATAATCTTCCCTCATCTATCCATTACTGAACAAAAAAAGAACCAATAGTTTATTATCCTAATTACTTACATCCTCACAGATTCTCCTAAATATTAGCAATTAAATAGCATCAGGTAGTTTAGATGGCTTTTCAAAACTCATCCATATAATGTGCTAGTAAATATAGAATTCTACACCCAGAACCAAGGCACAAAGATAGTTAAATACAGCAATTAACTGAATATGTCGTCTCCCCCACCATGCCAAATTCATATGTTGAAGCCCTAATCCCCAATATGATGGTATTTGGAGATAGGGCCTTCAGGAGGTAATTAGGATGGAGCACTCATGAATGAGATTAGTGCCCTTGTAAGAAGAGGCACAAGGTAATATATTTATCAGGTCACAACACAGCAAGAAGGCGGCTACCTGCAAACCAGTCAGAGACAGCTCTCATCAGACACTGAATCTGCCAGTACAGATCTTGAATTCTCAGCCTTTAAGTAGACACAATATTTGTCATTTAAGACATCCAGTCTGTGGTGTTTGTTATAATAGCCCAAACGAAGATAAATATTCCCAAAAGAAAATTTGTTTTGATAAAGGTGTAATTTGTAACATGAATTCCTACTTAATTATTTATTTTCTGTTGACATTAGAGCAGATTCACTATAAGGTATAACAGAACAGATGGGAGCCTTAGGTGAAGTACTTTCTTTTCAAGACGCAGTTTGTGATTAATCCCAAAATGTGTGGCAGCTAGGAAATCAAGTAGGAACCAGAAAGTGAGTGACTTAAACACGGCCAGTGAAACCTATAGATGAACAAGGGAGGAATAGTAGTAAATAGGAGAAATAAAAGCTTGAAATGGTTAAAAGTTTATAAGAACACAAGTAAATTCTATTCCATGGCAATTGAGATTTTTTGTTGAGTGATCTCTCATACTTCCTACCTGCCAAAAATGAAGTCTCAGAAGCTAAACCTATAGACTTGGAGAAAGCATTTAAAGCTGGTCAAAATCTGACAGGAAAAAAAGGCAAAACCTGATTATACCCTCATCATTGAGATGTAGAAGGAAGGTGTTTTGAAAGCAAGAGATGGTACAAAGAGAAATAAAGTAACATAGGTATGTTCTAGTTTCTTCCATTATGGAGTAGCTATTATTGGACTTAACTTCTTGCTATAAACAAGTATAAAATCCAGACAAAACATACATAACAACTGTTTGCAGGCACTGGACAGCAGCCAATGCAGGGCTATGGTCCTTGAGGGAAAAGAGGCAAACAAAATAAACATCACAGAAACCCAAGATTTCCTCCTAGGGGCATTTTCCAAACCATAGCTCAGGGAAATAGCACCTAAGTAAAGATAATAGTCCTGTTGGACAACAGAAACAGAAATTAGTGTTCTAGGCAGCCAAAAAAATTAAGGCGGAGTAGCTGGGTTCCTAAGGGGGAATAAACAAAACAAACAACAACAAAACACTACAGACAAGGAATCCTAATAATTTGTATAAAACTTCCCCTCAGATCTTTAGTCAACTTCTAAGATGCACATATAAAAGGGCAAAGTTTTGGAAACTAGCCAAGATAATCACTGAGATGCTGGAGAGCAGAGCAGAGATTTTCAAGGCCACAAAGTATGGGTCCAGGAGTTAGAGACTGGGGAATCCATTTAAGATCCCAGAATGCCACCTCCTGGAATGTGGAATAAAAAAAAAAAAAAAAAAAAAAAAAAAAAAACCTCTCCCTACATAGAAGGGCCATGAGCAAAACTGAAGTAGACTTGCCCTCACAAAGCTCAACATACCTTGGTAAGATGAAGGTGATCCACAAGGAATTTTACTCCCTACTGGTACAAAATTCAGCACAGTTCAGAACAGAATTCAGAGTATATACAACATGTAAAAAAATGTTAGTTATACAATCAAAAATTACTAAACATGTTAAAAATCAGTTTTTAAAAAGTCCAATAATTGAAATAAAATAATACAATGAGAAACAAATGATTCAAGTAATAAAGTTAACAGTGGAAGTATCCAAGGTAACTATGGTGAATATACTTGAGAGGAAAATGAGCAGAATGGATTAAAAATATAAAAAGACTAAAATGGACATCCTAGAAATACAAAATACATTATCTGAATTTAAGAATATATAGGCTTAGAATAGAAACAACAAAAGCCGTATTAGTGATTTGAACACAATAGAAAAATATCAATGGAAGTACAAAAAGAAAGAAATCACAAAAAGAAATACAGTACTAGATTCAGATAGGATCAAATTATACTTTAAAGGCGGTTCTAGATAAATATGCTTTGACAAATATTAAAAACAAGCCTTGAAATATCAAAATTATTCCAAGTAACTCAATACCCCACAACAAAACTTAAAAACAGAAAAATACAAAATCCAGCCCCAAACATAAAAACAATTCTTGTTCTATGAATTTTAGGCTCTCATGCTCTATATAAAGTATTATATTTTTTAAAAGGTAGACTGTTATAAGCTAAAGATGCATACCACAAATCCCCAAGCAAGCACTAAATGTGAACCCTAACACAACAAGGGTGAACCCTAACATAAACTATGAAACCTGGGTGATAATGACGTGTCAATGTACTTTCATGATTTGTAACAAATTATTTGTAACAAATCTGATGAGGAGCTATGCATTTGTAGGGGCAGAAGATATAGGGGAAATCTCTGTATATTCAACTCAATTTTGCTCTGAACCTAAAACTACTATAAAAAAATAAAGTCTTTTCAACATGCCCAAGTGTGTGTATACACATGCATGCTCACACACAAAGATATAACAAATAGAAAGCAAATAACAAGATGGTAGATTCAAACACAGCCATATCTGTGGTAGCCAGAATTCTAAAAGTGGGTCCCCAAGAATCCATACCCCAATCCCTAGAATCCCAATGAATGTGCCCAGATAGTAAACACAGCTTTGTAGGCCATAGGTTTCTGTTGTGACTATTCAACACCATTACTATATCCAGAACTCCAACACTCTAGACACTTACATAAATAAATGGTTATGGCTGTGTTCCAATAAAACTTTGCTTTCTGACAAAAGTAGATGTTAGCTGGATTTGGCCCATAGGCTATGGTTTGCCAAACACCTAACAGAAACACCTAGGAATCTACAAAAAATATATTAAAATGAATTAATATAGCAAGGCCATAGGGTAAAAGGTCAATCTACCAAAAGACAATTATATTTCTATGTATTAGCAATGAGCAAGTGAAATGTTTAAAATATTGCCAAAAGTATTGAAAATATGATCTATTTAGAGATATATTTAACACAGAGATATATTTAACAGTCTATTTAGAGTACACCTTTTGTACTTAAGGTGTGTAAGTACAAAAGGTGTACACTAAAAACCAAAAAACATTACTGAGATAAATTAAAGATGGCCCAAATAAACATATCATGCTCATGATTGCTAATTTTTCATGTCTCCCCTATTTGAGCTACAATTTAATGGCAATTGCAAACAAAATCTCAATAGGTCTTTATGGAGAAAATGTCATGGTAAATCTTTGAGGAATCTTTGTTTCCTCAAAGATTATAAGGAAACACATATACACACACATGAAAAACACAAAAGCCAAAACAATGTGGACAAAGTATATGTCTAGAAGACTTACTTACACTGCTTATAAAGCTACAGTTATCTGGGCGCCTGGGTGGCTTAGTCAATTAAGCGTCCAACTTTCGCTTAGGTCATGATCTCGCAGTTCGTGGATTCAAGCCCCGCGTCAGGCTCTGTGCTGTCTGCCAGCTCAGAGCCTGGAGCCTGTTTCACTCTGTGACTCCCTCTCTCTCTGACCCTTCCCTGCTCATGCTGTCTCTCTCTCTCTCCTAGAAATAAATAAAACATTTAAAAAAATTTTTTTTTTAAAATAAAGCTACCGTTATCAATGAAAGTGTGATATTTACATAAAAACTGATATAAATTAATAAAATACACAGTTGAAAAATAGATTCATACAAACATGGTCAATTGATTTTGACAAAGTTGCCAAGGCAATCCAACTAAGAAAAGATAATTTTTTCAAAGAATGGTGCTGGCAGAATTTAGTATCTTGAAAAAAGGAAGAGAGGGAAGGTGGAGAGAAGAGAAAATAACTTTACCTTACAACATACTAAAAAAAAAAAAAAACCAAAATATTTATACATCTGAAAGTTAAAAATATGAAACATCCAAAATGAAAATAAAGACAAAATCTTAATGACCTTATGGTTAAACTAAATTTTCTTATGTAGGACAAAATAACACAAATTTTAAATAAAACTTGATAAATTGAATTTCAAAATTAACTTATTCTTCAAAAAATATATATCTGACAATAGACTTTTATCCAGAATACTAAAGAACTCTTTCAACTGAAAAAGACATACCAACTAAAAAAAATATGGGCAAAAATATTTTCAAATTAGAATTTACCAAGAAGATATATTGATGACAAACAAGCACTGGGAAAGATCCTTAACAAAGTTAGTCATTGTTAGGAAAATGAAAAATCGAAATTACAAAGAGATACTATACACCCACTGGAATGGCTAAAATTAACAAGGCTGGGGGCGCCTGGGTGGTTCAGTCGGTTAAGCGCTGGACTTCGGCTCAGGTCATGATCTCACGGTTCATGGGTTCGAGCTCCATGTAGGGCTCTGTGCTGACAGCTAGCTCAGAACCTGGAGGCTGTTTCAGATTCTGTGTCTCCCTCTGTCTCTCTGACCCTCCCCTGTTCACACAGTCTCTCCCTCTCGCTCTCTCAAAAATAAATAAAAACATTAAAAAATTTTTTTAAATAAAATTAAATTAACAAGACTGATAATGTGCCTAATGCTGTCAAGGATAGGGAAAGTCACTGAAACACTGATACTTTGTTGGTGATAATGCAAAATAGTACAACCACTATGGAAAACAGTTTGGTAGTTCCTTAAGTTAAACATATTCCTGCCACATGACTGAACAATTTCACTGTTAGGTATTTACCCAAGAGAAATATAAATGTATGTTTGCACAATGTCCACAATGTCCACACAATTTCCATGGGAATGTTCACAGCAGCTTTATACATAGTAACCAAATACTGGAAAGACTCAACCCAAGTGTCCCTGAACTGGTGAAGAATTGTGGTAGATCCACTGCTGATACAATGCAACAAAATGTATGAATCTCAAAAGCATTATGCTAAAGGAAGCTAAGCACGAAAGTCTGCATAATCATATAGTAATTATATATGAAGTTCTAGAAAAGGCGAAAATATAGACCAGTAGCTTTGGGGTCTATGGGGACTGACTGACACTGACTGCAAACGGGGCATGAGGGAACTTTCAGGCACGATGGAAATATTCTGTATTGTGATTGTGGTGGTGGCTAGATGACTGTATACATTTATAAAAATTCATTAAACTGGATACTTAAAATTGATTAATTTTATTGTATATAAATTATATACAACAAAGCAGACCACAAAAAAAGTGATTATGGTTTGATCTGAGTGGTTGTTAAATAAACTCAGTTTGCGAAAATTCATCAAGCTGTATACTTATGACATGTTTGCTTTTCTGTATGTATATCATGCTCACTCAGAGCCTCCAGAAAGAAATGCAATTGTGGGGACACTGATCTTACCCCAGTGAGACCAGAGACCCATGCTGGATGTCTGAGATATTAAGTTTGTGTTATTTAAACCAGTAACTTTGGGGCAATTTCCTACAGCAGCAGTAGAGAATATGCATTGTCTTAGTCTACTGTCATGGAGAAAAGTTTAAAACATCACAAAACTATAAGAAAGAAAAAGTTACTTTACCAGGAAAGAGCTTAACTTTCTGAAATCAGAAATGATTTGATTTTTGACAATCCCATTTAGTAGCTCAGGCAACTTATTGAGGTTTCAGGTTTTTTTATTTCTTTCAAATGAGATGTTTATAGTAACTACTTCATAGATGTTTATAGTAACCACTTCATAGATGTTTATAGTAACTACTTCATAGGAATATTATAAGAATTGAATTAGATAATTATTTAAAAGACAATTAGCTTATTTTATTTTTCCTAGAGAAGATTCCAGAAAGCCTTTCAGGCCCAGGAAGATTTTGTCTGTAAGACTGCTTTGATTTTAGTGTTGGAATTGATGTTATAGAGTTTCAGTCAAAAATATCTAGTATATTGATCTAATGGAAACTTAAGTAGTTTTAAATAAATGGAATGGATAAACAATTCCTTAGTGTTTTACCTGGAATTAATTCCCCAACAGTTCCAACAACAGAAATAAAGTGGTCCAAGACGAAGTGCTGCATCTAACCAAGAACATGTTTTGATTTCCTCACGGATCCCATAGGAAAAATATTTTCCCCCAAATGAAATTAGGCAGGTTGTAAAAAAAGACATTCATATTGGCTGACTGACTACTGGTAAATGTAAGGATCTCAAAATTAATAACCAAGCCATAGAATCTATGGCTTGTGTTTTTCAAATTCCAGGAAACACCCTTTTAACTCTAATCTCATAGTTAAGAGTAATAACAATGACACTGAAGAATTTGCTTGCCCACATTCTGCAGGCTATTTTACAACTTTACTCCACAAGCAAAGTTCAATATTGAAGTGTTTTCTAATAAACAAGTTGAGTAAATTTTTTGGAACAGATGAAACAGACTTGAAGAGAAATTTTAAATAAAAAATCCAAAATAGAGAAAAGATGCCTTTTGTATCTAAAATCTACAGTTTGACCTTTCTAAAGAACAACAACAAATAATAATCACATGCATAATACTGAAAACTATAAAAGTCAAAAAGCTCTAGATGTACCAAAGGATTATGTAGTTTGAAAGAATAAAATTCCTTCCTTAAAAGAACATTTATTCACCTGAGTTCAAGCCACCCTCTTATAGGAGATTGTGCATCAAGGAAAGCAAGGAAATGTTATGTTAAAGAATCTACTTTGTCTTCAGTTTAGGAACAAAAAAATATAGGAGAGAATTCCAAAATAAGTTCTTAGTCATTTTTATTTATTGATATAACTAATATTTTACTGATTGTTTTTGTGGCACATGGAGAAAAAATGATGGAATTCCTGCTCACAAGAAATTAGCAATTCAAAAGGATACACTGACATTTGTGATGAACTGTAATACAAGATGAAATGAAATGTCATATGAGTAATATAAAGCCCTGTGTATGTTCACAAAAGAGCAAATTAGAAGAACCAGGAAGGAAACATCCATGACACACCAGTGACTGGGGGCAAGGGGGGACATTTACTACCTTTATTGATCGATAATGCTGGAATTGGAGCTTGATCTATAGATGGGCTATTGGTCAGTACTAATGACTTAAATGGCATCCCAAGGAGAGGAAAACATTTCTAAACACAGGGCAGTGTAATGTTCAGGATTCATTAACAAAATCAGTTAACAGTTTAGGTTGATGGAGATGTATAACTGATGAGAAAACCTTTGGAAAGAAGACTGTAAAATCAGGTCAAATCACGCATTGTCCTGAAATAAAGATACGAAGTTCATATTTTTATTACATAGAGGAAACATTAAAATTTTATTTTAAATGTTATATTTATTTTATAATAATTGCAATTTATATGTATTATAGGTAATACATATAAATTACATTTATTATATTTATGTATTTATTATATGTGATCTAGGAGTGTGGGGACCACTAAAGACTGGAGCATGAAGCTCTGAAATAGTCCAAACAAAATGTAGTGAGTACTCAAGCTCAGGTGGCACTCACAAAGTAATCAAGAAGATGATAAACGTAGTTTTTTTCTGATATGATTGAACTCATTATTCTTTTCTATGGTTTATGGCTTTTTTATATATTAATTTTGACCCAATTAGAATATACTCCTAGCAGAAGGTATTACATACAGATCCAATATTATTTTTTCATCCAGCTACCCAGTACCCAGTTTTCTCAACACCATTTACTGAAAAATCTATCATTTCCTCAATGATTTGAGACACAATCTCAAATAGTTACTCTTATATGGTCTGGATGGGAATATACATTTGTACCTCAACAGGCAATATGCATCTGAATTACAGCACACATACCCTTTAAACCAGGAATTGCTCTTTTAAGAATTTATCTCACAGATAAACACACATAGGTATAATAAATGATTGCACAAAATTATTTGTTTCTATGTGTTTTGTAATAGCAAAAGTTTATAAATAATCTAAATGTACACATATAAGAAACTGGCCAAATATGGTATGTTTATAAAATGGAATAAAATACAGCCATAGAATTAATAAAGGTGCTCTTATATTGGAAGATTTCCAAGATCTTTTAAGGTTAAAAATACTATAGAATCCTGCCAATTTTTTTAAATGAGGAAAAAATGAGTATATGGGTATTTATTACACACAAAATATTTCTGAATGGAAATACACTAGATGTCTGTGGGAAGAGGAGTGACAGAGATTCAGGAGTAATAGGCAAGTGTTTCTCTCAACTCCCTTTATACTCCCTGAATTGTGAATCATGTGAAAATATTACCTGTTGGAAAAATTAAATAATTGGTTTAGGGAGAGAGAAAACAAGCAAAACAAATAAACAGTAAGAGGCCATTTGAAATTCTACACCCTAATTTAATCAACATAATCTAGAAGAATTTGGCAGAAGACTCTAAAGAGTAACCACAATTTGAATATTTTTTTAAATTCCTCAATTTTCAACTGACCCAACATGTATTGAGCACTTGAGTTAATAAAAACATCCAGAGACAAAAAGGCTTTCTAGTGAATTAAGTTGAATCTTAGATTAAAATTCTACTATAGTCCCCTCTACAGCAATTTATTTTTAAAGTGCAATGCCAATTTTTCTAGTTTTCCAAAAACTAACTTTGAATTTTACTTTTATCTAGTACTGAATTAACTGAATAAAAAAAAAATCAGTCAATATAGTTTTTAACACTATTTTTCCACCCAGTTAGAGAGACTTCTCTTCTATCACCCCAACCATTATTCAGCACTACTTTAAAATAAGTAAATAAGTAAATAAAGTGTTTTTTTAAAATTTTATTTATTTTGAGACATAGACAGCGTGATCAGGGGAGGGGCACAGAGAGGGAAACAGAATTCCAGCCTCAAACTCATGAACCGTGAGATCATGACCTGAGCTGAAACCAAGAGTCAGATGCTTAAACAACTGAGCCACCCAGGTGTCCCACACTACTTTATACCAGCTTCTCTGGATCCTCATTCCTTATTCTTCCACAATAACTGAGTTGGTATAAAATTAATTATTCTTTAAATTTAGAAGATGATTATTTGTTAGGAAATAGTTTAAAGCTAGTCTGCCCTTTTTAATTATCCTCATAGCCAATATATATTTATTTTCCATTTCTCTTTAAAATTTTTCACAGAATTCTAAAATTTCAAAGACTCTCTCATCACAACTAACGAATTTCCTAATGATAATTTAGGGGCATAAAAACAATCAAATGAATCTGTAGATTTTAAGCAGTTTTCCCAGCAGCCCGGTGAAGTAAACAGGAAATAAAGTAGGATCTAGGTGGGGGGGGAGTAGCGGGGGGGGTGTCATTCAAATAATGGCATGAAATTGTAGCTGTTGCAAACCTCCACAAGTAATTAAAAAACTTTATATCTCCCTCTCTCTCTGATCCTCCCCTGCTCATGGTCTCTCTCTCTCTCTCTCTCTCTCTCTCTCTCTCTCTCTCTCTCAGAAATAGATAAAAAACATTTGAAAATGTTTAAGTTTACATAGTTTGTTTTTAAAGAAAAAAGTCCATCTTCTTTGAATAAAACTAATACCGGAACAACACTCTAGATGGATTTTATCTAGCTACTTATCAAAACAGGAGACAGTAAGTTTTAATGTGCCCATGATCCTCCCAGTATAGATGAACACAGATACTGCTGCACTATGGGGAAATTTTTCTAACACATAAATGTATAGCCAAAAATTAACCAAGATGAAATGAAAGTAAGCTAAAATACTAACATACCCATAAATAAATGATGTGTCATTTTTTTCAACTATATTTCTATGCCAGGACCTTCTACCAGATTAATTGCTTTAAATTATTGACCTTCCACTGTCCTCTAACACTTTTCTGAAAATTATCCAGGAGTGTCTACCTGAATTTTGAATTTTGTTTTCTCCTGAGGAAATAATGTTTAAGCTTACACTGTATAGCCAGTTAGACTTTCACTGCATTCGTCAATTTCAGATGTTTACAAAATTATCCTAAAAATTTTATCCTGAAGGTATATTCTCTGAAACTCAAACTAAGAGAATCTCATCTTTGTAATGCAACCCTTGTTTTCCCACTTTTGCCTTCCCTAGTAACCCTTATTCAGATTTCTCCATGAGCCTAATCTAGCTTTAGGGCCATTTCTGAGAAGCACAGGAATAATATTACCACTCGGAGTCCAAGATATCAGTCAGGATGGGAATTAGGCCCCCTTTCACAGACTGCTAGGCCAATCTAAGCTCTCTCTACCTATCCACCAGACCCAGGAAACATCATGACTAAGGCTCACCTTGGCATATGTTTAAGCCCAGGACCAGTACTCCTCACTCACTCATTGGTCTACTGGAAATTTGGCTTTGATGTCCCTTTCATGGTGACTCCAACTAGCATACCTGTTACCCAGGTGACTTCAAAAAACTGAATCTTGTGTGCTGTTTAAAAGTTCTCTAGAGGGGCGCCTGGGTGGCTTAGTCGGTTAAGCCTCCGACTTTCGCTTAGGTCATGATCTCGCGGTTCGTGGGTTCGAGCCCCGCGTCGGGCTCTGTGCTGACTGCCGGCTCAGAGCCTGGAGCCTGTTTCAGTCTGTGACTCCCTCTCTCTCTGACCCTCCCCTGCTCACGCTGTCTCTCTCTCTCTCTCTCTTAGAAATAAATAAAAATATTTATAAAAAAAAAAAAGTTCTCTAGAGCTAGACCACCCTACCAGGTTTCCTACCACACGATGACATCACAAAGTGGCCATCTTCCCATCCTACTTCTAGATGAAAAACCCACGTTTTGTTTTGTTTTGTTTTTTTGTTTGTTTGCTTTGCTCAGCCTCCTAGTCCTAGACTTCCACAGACTTGCTCAGTGAACCCCTTTGCTATACCTTTGGCTACCTAATTCCTCTAGATAAAACCTGGCTCTAGAACTGGGTTTCTGAATTCTAGTCTTAAGGGGTGCTTGGGTGGCTCAGTCAGTTGAGCTTCTGACTTGGGCTTAAGTCATGATCTCGTGGTTTGTGGGTTCAAGTCCTCAATCGGGCTCTGTGCTGACAGCTCAGAGCCTGAAGCCTGTTTTGGATTCTGTGTCTCCTTCTCTCTCTGCCCCTCCTTTGCTCACACTCTGTCTCGCGCGCGCGCGCTCTCACTCTCCCTCTCTCTCTCAAAAATAAGCATTAAAAAAATTTTTTTAATGAATTCTAGCCACAAGTCATCCAGCTTTCTTGCCACAGGTAACAATAAAAAAGGGGGGGGGGATGCATTCTCCACACAGAAAACCCAGTGTATTTTGAGCTGTCAATACAACTTGTCTCTAGTGAGAGAAGATTCATGTACATGTGAATACTCCTCCAATCAGTCATCTCAAGTATTTACTCAGGGGAAGAAAAGGCATTAAAATGAATAAAGGTGGGGCGCCTGGGTGGCTTAGTCGGTTGAGTGTCCGACTTTCACTTAGGTCATGATCTCGCGGTTCGTGGGTTCGAGCCCCGCGTCGGGCTCTGTGCTGACTGCCGGCTCAGAGCCTGGAGCCTGTTTCAGTCTGTGACTCCCTCTCTCTCTGACCCTCCCCTGCTCTCGCTGTCTCTCTCTCTCTCTCTCTCTCCTAGAAATAAATTAAAAAAATATATAAAAAAATAAAATGAACAAAGGTATCTTCATCCTTCATAAGTCATACATTATCTGCAATACCTGACACATATAGTTACTAATATTTCCCAGTTTTTAATAAGTCTTTGCAAATCTAAGTTTGGGCAGCTATAAATAGACTAATTTGGCTTAGAAGAGATAATTTAAAAATCTGCAACTGTTTCTATAGAGCCTACTTACAAACTGATCTTGTGTATCTTGTATAGACTGGCAAAAGCAGGATTCAACAGAGCACAAGACAAAAACTAAGTAAGATCTGTGAAGCAGTACTCAACTGGAAATTGAAGGAATCACTTCAGAGAAAAGGCTGGAAGAAGGGAGTAAGGGAGCATATTGGAATGAATTATTTAACTGTCTTTCCTATACTTTTCTAAAAGTGATTAATTTCTCATATAAAGTCACTTTCTCTTCTCCAGTGCCTACCTAATCTTAGAGTATAAAAGGGGCAAAGTGATGATTGATATCTTTTCCAAGTCAAATAGTGCATACATTATAGCATATATATCACACAGTTAGGAAAAAAGTTACTACTACTCTCTAATGCTGAAGACCACAGATAGCTGGCATGTGTCTATATCCCAGCCAGTGGGGCTCTAGAGGGTACATCATATTGTGAAGTTTTGAAGCTCAATGGGCTAATTTGAAAGTGGAGAAAGAGGTACCCAAATCAGGACCACTGGCTGGAGCAGAGTGGGAGGAGAAGGAAGCTTTGAAGAACAGGAAATAATTATAAGAGTCTGTAATGTTTTAGAAATTGAAACTTTATGGAATCTAACTGGGATATCATTCCTTAGAGGGGACTACCACATAACAGAAAACACAAGGAGAGTCGACTCCAGTAGTAATGGGTGGGGGGGGGGAATCCATGTTTATAGCCCTTTGAGTTGAGACTGCACAAAATGGTTACAGTAATACTCATTTTCTATAGATTATTATCAGTAGGTAAAGATATGGCAAATGTCTAAAAAGAATTTTCTAGTCCATGCCTTTCTTTGCATGTGCTCAGGGAGCTCCAGAAAGGTGAAAATCCTATCTATTCTACAATCCCACTTACAGGGAACTCTTCTTCCTAAAGCTACTCTAATGCTTCATGACTCCACTAGCAGGGAAATTTCTTCATAAAGTTGAAAATCTTTTATAAATGGTAAATGTCTATATATAGTCCTAAACATCATAACAGTTTTAGGTTCCCCATCCTAAATGACTAGGTCTTATTTTAGTCAACAACCTGACTAATGTTTCTGGTCTTTCATGCTACCCTACAGAAGCACAATGTAAAAATCAAAAATGTTTCATTTGGTCTTTCCTTCTTAGTAAATCTCTTCCTCCCTGAGCATTCGCTCTGTACCTATACCTTCAAAAGGTCAACATGACTAAACAAGTCAATAAAACTCCAAATAATTTCTAGACTTGATGCAATGCAAAGCTAACACATCAATCAGTTCAGCACAGATATTGATTACATTGGTGTTTCCAAAGGGGATAGCATGTCACAGTGCCATGTATAAAAAAACATGGGGACTATCCAGTAATGTGAGAATTAGGATCTTAGGGGTTGATAGGATAAGCATATAGTGGTTAAGAATTCCTCTGTCTTCTGGCATTTGGTGGAAGAAACATCTGGCAAGAGGGTACCAGTCAACACTCTCAGGACCTAGTTAACCCTTTGGAAGTAGGACAACGTAACAAGTATATAGGAAATTTGGAAGAGAGTGCCAAAGAGATTATTGTGGCAGATAAAATGTACACAATGGAGACAGATTTGCAAGCACAACTGTCACTGTTTACCTAAAAGATGTTTTCTGTCAATAAGTGGTCAACATAAAGATATGCTGTCACCACTGCATAAAAATAGAGAACCAGCACCCAGAATTACTTTGCAGCGAGGGAAGGGGAAGCCCTTGCCCCAGAAGAATAAAATGTCGCAACTTTCAATTGTGTCCTAAGCCAAATATTCACAAAAAGATCTCTTGCCAAGAAAAAAAATACTTTCCTAATTTGTTTCTTTTGTTGTGTTTTGCTTTGAATTTTAAAAGTTCTTTTTTGTTTTGTTTTAAAGGGCAAACTCATAAATATTTACAGAGATCTTACTAAGCAGAAAAAGAGATTAGAAAATGTTTTTGAATGAGTGCAACATGTTTCATGTAAATTGAATTATACAATCAATTTTATATTAAGAAGAAAGAACATATAAATCACAAAATATAATCTATTTTATGAGACAACATCTTAAGTGATACAACAAGTTAAGATAAATCCAGTGTTTTGTATCTGTTATGGCTCAAGTTAAATTTAATAAACACATTGGCACCTAAAACAGTAAGCAAAAACTATATAGTATTAAATGTCACTAAATAAAAATACTAATAGTTAATAAGTTTCAAGATTTTAATTTAAACATTTCACACATACTGCTAACCATTTAAAATTCTGTTTATTACATGGGCATCTGGGTGACTCAGTTGGTTGAGTATCTGACTCTTGATTTTGGCTCACGGTTTGAGAGATCGAGCCCCACATCAGGCTCTGTGCTGACAGTATGGTGATGTTTGGGATTCTCTCTCTCTCTCTCTCTCTCTCTCCCCCCCCTCCCCTGCTCGTGCACGCATGCTCTCAAAATAAACAAATATTGAAATAAACAAAAAATAAAAATAAAATTCCATTTATTACAGGGTCTTATAAAACCTGATTTTCTATTTTCCTGTATGTCCAAGATTAGAGTAAAAGTATATCAGTTACCACTTTATAAATACATAAAGTTGAATCATCCTTGTGATTTATTGGATAGTGATAACTTGTGTAAAAATCATATTTGTATTTTATTGAAAAACAAGCTGGTTTCTTAAAAACAAAAAAAAAAAATTTCACTTTAATCACTAAAAGCCTCTTTGCAACAGCACCACCACAGACAAATTTAAATTTCTTGTTTCAAAAAACTAAAAACAATCTTTTTGTTTCAGATAGTCTTGTCCATTATGAAGTGCTTAATGAGGAAAACAGACTTTTTATTTTTTTAAAATAGTTTGTTGTCAAATTGGTTTCCATAGAACACCCAGTGCTCATCCCCACAAGTGCCCTCCCCCATGCCCATTACCCCCCTTTTCCTTCCCCTCCACCTCCATCAGCCCTCGGTTTGTTCTTGGCATTCAAGAGTCTGTCATGGTTTGCCTCCCTCCCTCACCTCCACTATTTTTGAAAACGGACTTGTTAAAACAGGATTCTTTGAAGATGGTTTACACTTAAAATAAGCTTCGTCCCCAAATTATAGAAGCATTTAAATAAAAACAGGTTAAGCTCCATTTATTCTATTCTCTTATGTATTCTATCAGTTCTCCTAGAATCTTAGTAGTCCCAAATAGAACTATCACATATATAATTAAGGGAGCCCTTGGCCACCAAGGGTGAAAAGCTAGAAGTTTTATGATTCACCAAAGTTCAGCTATAAACTGGGCATCAGAACTACTCTTACCACCCATGTAAAGTTTTAAACATAGCCTCAAAGAAGATCTACATCTCCTTGGTCTGTGGTTTACTAACAAGCTAAGATTCATGAAGTGCCTCACAGATCCTAACAAGAAAACAACAGAGAAAGTGCTAACAAAAAGAAGCTTCCACTACCCTGTAGAAAACACTGCATTTCCTTTTAATAAAACAATAAGAAAATTAACACAAATCATCTTGTGTCTATAGGCCAGAGGTGTTTGGAAAAGAGTCATCTATGTTTTGTCTTTAAGTTGCAGAAAAATATTGAGAAAGAAACTGGTCACTAATAATCCATTCATTTATCAAATATTAATCAAGGGCTCTTTAGAAAATAAAAGTTACCATGGCATTTATCAACTTTCTGAAAAGACGGCAGCAATGCTAAATGCTTAGTCACATTTCTTCATATCCTAGGAGATTATGTGTTCTCACAATAACTTCAAAAGACACCAGTCTCCATAACTGCTTTAAGAAATCCAGCATTAAGGTAATTGTTAGGATATGAAGAAGAGCATGAGTTTCCTTTGATAAATAAAAAACTCCGGTGACAATGAAAAATGTGAATTCCCCAAAACCTCTCCTAGCTTTTCCCCTTTCCCTAAGGTCTAGTAGATAGAATTCCATAATTAGATCACTCTCTAAGTGTGGGAAAAGTAAATCATGTTTTATGTATCTAAAGGTCAATACTTATGGAATAGAATAGGCATTAAAATACATTTTCAATGTATCATATTAACAATTATGTAAAGATTAGAGTTGAGGCAAGAATTAGAATTTACATAGCTTTGATTTTTACAAGAATTCTAAATAGGTCAAATAGAGGCTTTTTTTAAACCTAAGTTAAATGTGTATTTCTCTAGCAAGCCATCACTAGTTAATAATTTCCATCTTAGACTTAAAATTATATTGAGTAATTAAAAACCACATTTGCAACAGAAGTTGTTGAATAAGAATTAGAAAAAAATAATGAAAATGTAATGAGAGTTCTAAAACACAGTGTGGTTATTTGGATAAATAGAAAAACTTAATCTGGTTTTGTTTTTGTTTTTTTTTAATTTTCCTTAGCTATGAGACAAGGAGATATATACCACCTTTTGCAGTAGGAGTGTATGAAATTTAACCAATTTTATGTCCAATCATTTTTTAAGTTTTATTTATTTTGAGATGTGTGAGAGAGAGAGAGAGAGAGAGAGAGAGAAAACGAATGATGGGGGAGGGGCAGAGAGAATCCCAAGCAGGCTCTACACTGTCAGTGCAGAGACTGACTCAGGGCTTGACCCCACAAACCATGAGATCATGACCTGAGCCAAAATCAAGTCAGATGCTTAACTAACTGAGCCACCCAGGCACCCCTCCAATCATTTTAAAAGCAATTTAAAAGTGGGAAAATAACTGTTTTGACATGAATGTTGACTGAAAACAATCAAAAGGGTATAGTAGTTAGACAGACACAACCCAATGCTGTAATACCCTCTGATAAGCAGCTCTAAATGCAGGTTTTAAAGATAGAAATTATCTCACACACATAGCATCACTCCATCCAGTTGTCTTAATATTTCCAATTCCTATTTCCAAATTTCTGTCCATATTTAGGATTCTCAGCTTGGTATCAAATTCTGCCTTTGGCTATAAAGTCATTATTTTTATTGTCTTGGAAAACATCCATGTGCTAAGAGAAAAACAAATGTTATAACTCATACTTATTTTCATTTTTCTTTCTAAGCACTGCCCAAATTCAGAATTGCTCCCTATTTCCTTGTGCAGCACTTTTCCATTGACAAGTATGTCGTCAATTCGAAGGTTCTGCAATCATCGTTTTTAATAAAACAAATCCCAAAATCAAAATGCTAAGTTTCTTTTAAATGCTTTCTTTCCAGAAAGGTTACAATTGCTTTAAAACTATGTGTAAAAAAAATGCATAACCTTAACATTCTATTGAATAAATTATATCTTAAATATTAATTAGCATGTAATAAGCTATCTTCATTAAAAGGGGTGAGGGAAGCCAGGGAGGCAAAGTGTCTACTGAAAGAATGACTTGTTTGGAGAAGTTCCCCAGCAAACTCCTAGACAGAGGGAGAGGCAATTCCCATCTTCCTACACTCCCCTCTGAGATATCCCTGCTGAGCTACCATGGAATATGATCAAAACCCCACGATCAATACTGAGCAATTTCCAGAGAGAATAGGAAAAGAAGAAAGAACAGCATACAATCTAGAAAATTTGCCTAGTTTAAGGAAGGGAGAAACAGAGCCAAGTAAAAAAGCACCTGTTAAACATCTACTTGGGGAGTGGGGAACGGGGCGGGGGAGGGGTTGTCTTCAGAAGTTATGAATAAATCTAGAAATCTTGACTTATTATATTTCCAAAGTTGGGGGATAAAGTCAGACAATTTTATTTCAGGTATGAAATTTAAGTAGGAAATGGAAGTTTAGTGTAGGTAGTGTACGTATAAAGTATCTAGTTATACCTAAACTTGTACACCTATTTCAATATTACTAGATTCTGCTAATACTCATCAATAAGTATGCTTTTCTATTACAAAATTGTTTTACTGTCATTATAATTAGCAGAATTAATGGAATTAGAGTTTCTTAAATCCAAGATGAAAGTGTCCCATAAAAAACTAGACCAACACCACATCCTGTTGGAGACATGGAGATGTACCACATGCACTCCCTTTCAAGAAGGACTCTATCCAGTGCCAAAGAGTGCAGCTAATTGCCAGCCTAGGGGGTGTCAACTCCTTCATGTCTGCCTCAGTTTTTGTACCCAGGTCATGCCTTTCTCAAGGTGTCATCAGCCATTGATTGAGCAAGACCATGGTAAAGAGCCCAGCCACATAATACGCAATGCAAGACTGCTCCAAAACCAGCAATCTTTGCTTCAGGTTTCCCATTGGGCTGAGAGACTGTTCAGTTCTGTATTACAATCCTACCTCCGACTCACCGCCTGATCCTATTTTCTCCCTTTTTCCTTTCACAGTGTTAACCTCCATAAGCCTTTTGCATCCCAACTCAGGCTCACCATCTTTTCATCAGAGAATCCAAGCAACACAGTGGACAAGTCATGGCCCAAGAAATCAGGCAGTAAAATGAGGTATTGGGACTGGATAATTTAATGTCTGGCTGGCAATAAGGAACCATTCCAGGTGGTATGTATGGCACAGGCAGTCCCTTCTCAAAGCATGCTGCCAATAGGTAAACCTTGGTAATGTGTGCCTGTGGAAGAGAGCACTCCAGCCACTGTGATAGGAATCAGGAGTCTGAAAAGCATAGAGGGACAATGCATACAAGGTCAATGAAAGTACCTGATAATTATTAAATTACACTGACCCCTATAAGGGGTTATGACAATGTGAAGACAGTTAAACAATTGAAAACAAAATAGAAAGTACATAGGGCTTCTTTGGTAGTTTACAAAAAGGCCTTTATTTCTTTTTTCCCTGAAGTGGGAGAATAGGAAAAGCTAAGGAGCAAACTCAGAATTTAACAGGAGGAGTCTCCAAGTTTCCAAAAAGACTGAATACTCAGCTGAGCTAGGTTATGCCAAGCTTAGGACCCCAGCTGGGAAAACGTGAGGCCCAGACAGGTTCCCATGAAATGGAAGCCTGTGAAGATAATTTCTCGAGACTACTCTTAAATCGAGAACCTGCAAAGGTGAGCTAGACCTCCCTATTAAGATTTAGCACTTTTCCATGTAAAAATAATCTGCAGAACTCCCTGCTCTGCAAAGCAACAAGAGCCCCCACTCAGGATCTGCCCTCACCTCTTACACCAGGTCACCCCAATAAACAGGATTGGTTTGCAGCAATAATATATCCAGGCAATGCTAGGCCTCAGAAACAGGGGCTATATCCAAAAAGACATGCAAGAATCAGCCAACACATATTAACAAGGAAGGAGAACATCTAATGACTTGATTTTGAGGATGCTTAACCAAGGAGACTGCACCATAGGCCTGGATTTATGGAGTATTAACTGATGTAGAAGTCTTAGGACATAGAATTACTGCTCTGGAGAGGGCCCTTGGAGAAGGTATAAATCAGCCACTAGGTTTGCTCTACGTAGCCTGGAGAAAATGAGGTCTCATGCCAAGGAAGGCTGAACTGCCTGAATTACCATAGCGGATGGTATAGCAAAGGAGTAAAAGGCTTACAGAGCCCAGCACACTGGCACAGCTATATTATGTAAGGCCTGACAACCCAGCCAAGGATTCTAGGCCATGAGAAGACCCAGAGGGCACACCATTCATCAAAGTCATCAGTAATGTGCTGATAAGAGAAGCACCATCATTATTAAGTTCATAGTGACTGTCTTCTGCAGATCAGAGCTGATGACAGGAGATGGCATAACAGAATTTGACTCATCTATACCAATGAAGATACTGGGACTCTAATGCAAGGGAGACTAGGAGATGGTACTTAACCACAGAAGCCAGGGTTGCAATCAACATAACAAATGGTTGGGGCGCCTGGGTGGCTCAGCTGGTTAAGCGTCCAACTTCGGCTCAGGTCATGACCTCACAGCTCATCGTGGGTTGAGCCCAGTGTCAGGTTCTGTGCTGACAGTTACTTCAGGGCCTGCAGCCTTCTTTGAATTCTGTGTCTCCCTCTCTCTCTGATCCTCCCCTGCTCATGCTGTCTGTCTCTCTCGGAAATAAATAAAAACATTTAAAAAAAAAAAAAACATAACAAATAGCAAGGTCAATGGCTACATATATGAATTTGTTAACAAATGATATTGGAACAACTCAAAATCCATATGCAAAATAAAGCACCTCAACCCTTACCCCACACCATAACAAAGGCTAACTCAAAATGGGTCAAAGACTAGATGCAAAAGTTAAAATTAAAATTATAAAACTTCTAGAAGGTCACACCATTCTCAGTATGGCACTCACCAATGACTGAACAAGACTCTGGTACAAGGGTCTAGCCATGACTGTCCAACTGAGGACTCCTCTAGTGGGCAGTCCTTGAACCCCAGTTCTCCCGGGGGTGAGAGAGACTTCATCAAATCTGTTTCATTCTGAGAGCTGCCATTGCACAGGCTCACGTTTGCCCCCTTTCCTTTCACAGGTGTTACTGATAAATCTTTCACACTCCCAACTTCACCTCAGGATCTGCTTCCTATTTTCTTACTGTTTTAAAAAACAAGTTCCTATCTTTCAAAATGTACTACAAATGTTCTGCATGTAAAGAGCCTAGAAGTCACCACTCTGTCCTAACAACAAATAAGAGCTGAACAGACTGAAAAAAAAATCAACTTTTCTTAGATCCATAAGAGAGGGGAAGACACAGAACAAACCAACTGTTCCCAAAATTGGAGAGACAAAGAGGCATATACAGAGAGTCACAACTTACCTGAGCAGAACTCTACAAGCAGCAACCTCCATGGCAACCAGAGTCAGGAAAGGAAAATCCTAACTGTAACCAACAAATTGCTGGTAGCTCAGGATGAGCAACTCTGAGCATTAAAAACTCCAGGGAGATCCAGTCATAGGGAGGCACCCACAGTATTGTGATATTTACCTCCAGGAGCTCAATCAAATCCCCACAGTAAAGATCAGAGAAAAATCCCCTTGTTCTTCCATCAGGGAAGGGGAGAAGAGGCCATTTTGAAATACATGAGAGCCCTCTGTTCTTAATAAGGCCGGCTCACAGGAGAAACTGGTTAACCAGAGCCCAGATTAACCACAGCATGGGTATTATCAGAGCCTAACTGACCTGTGTGAAGGGAAATACCCAACCCCAACATTCTTTACCTTTCCACATGGGAGAAGGAAAATGTCCAATACAGCCCACTCTTCCATCCTGTCTCACCCAAGGGAGGAAAAAAAAAAAACTCTGAGAAACGCTTGTGAAGTTCACAGTCTAGAAGCATAGAATAAAAGACTGAGACCTAATCATAGGAGTACAGAATGTTTCCTTCCCCCCCACAATTCACCACTACATTATTAAAGACCTATTTACTTCATGTTTGGCTATAAGGAAAAAAATCACAAGGCATACCACAAGGCAAAAACAGAATTTGAAAAGAGAGAACAAGCATCAGCACCAGACACAGCTTGTAATTACAGACTGGGAATTTAAAACAACTTTCATTAATATGCTAAGGGCTCCAATGGATAAAGTAGACAAGCATGCAAGAAAAACTAGGCAATGTAAGCAGAGAGATGGAAATTCTAACAACCAAAAAGAAATGCCAGAATTAAAAAAACACTAAAGCCAAAATGAAGAATTCCTTTGAAGAGCTCAATAGGAGACTGGTCACAGCTGAAAAAAGAATCATTGAGCTGAAGGATGTATCAATAGAATCCTTGAAAACAAAAAAGCAAAGAGAACAAGGGCCAAAAAAAACACCTTAAAAACACAAAATATTCAGGGGCGCTTGGGTGGCTCAGTCAGTTAAGCGTCTGGCTTCGGCTCAGGTCACGATCTCACAGTTGGTGAGTTCAAGCCCCTTGTTGGGCTCTGTGCAGACAGCTAGCTCAGAGCCTGGAGCCTGTTTCAGATTCTGTGTCTCCCTCTTTCTCTGACCCTCCCCTGCTCACGCTGCCTCTCTCTCTCTCTCTCTCTCTCTCTCTCAGAAATAAATAAAACATTTTTAAAAAAACACAAAATATTCCAAGACTGTGGGATGACTACAAAATGTGTAACAAAGATGTAATGGGAATACCAGGAGGTGAAGAAGAAAGGAAAAGAAGAAATATTTGAAGCAATAGTGACTAAGAATTTCCCCCAAATTAATGTTAGAAATCAAACCACAAACCCAGGAAATTCAGAGAACATCAAGCAGGACAAATGCAAAACAAAAACAAACCAAAAAATACTATACCTAGACATATCATTTTTATACCACAAAAAAAATCAAAGATAAGGAAAAATTTCTGAAAGAAGACAGAGGAAAGAAACACTTTACTTATAGAGGAACAAAGAATCACATCTGACTTCTCCTTCGACCATGCAAGTAAAAACAGAGTGAGATATTTAAGGGTTAAGGGAAAAAAAGCCACTAACCTAGAATTCGGTACCCGGCAAAATTATCGTTCAAAAGTGAAGGAGAAATAAAAACTTCTTCATACAAACAAAATTGAGGAAATTTGTTGCCAGTAGACTTGACTCACAAGAAATATTAAAAGAAGTTCTTTAGTGAGAATAAAGAAGTTATGTATATCAAGTTCCACATAAAGGTGGAACATCAAAGGAAGACTAAGTCTAGATAAATTAAAACCTTTTATTTTTCTTATTCTTAATAATCTAACAGAAAACAGTTTCTTCAAAGTAATAATACTAACAATATATTTGATTATACATACTTATGTGTCTATTTTATGCACGCTTATAAAGGTATGCTTATTTATATATGCTTATATATAAGTGAAATGAATGACAATAATGATGCAGGAATGACAGAGAGGAACTAGGATTTTTTTAATTTATTTATTTTTTAGATTTTGTTTTAATGTTTATTTTTGAGATAGAGTGTGAGTGAGGGAGGAGCAGAGAGAGAAGGAGACACAAAATCTGAAGCAGGCTCCAGGCACTGAGCTGTCAGCACAGAGTCTGATGCAGGGCTTGAACACATGAACTGTGAAATCATGACCTGAGCCAAAGTTGGACATTTTACCGACTGAGCCACCCAGGTGCCCTGGAATTAGGATTATTTTGTTATTATGTCTTATTTTTTTTTAAGTGCTAGAAACTCAGCATTTGAATCCTATTCTTAAAATTACAAGGTAAATTAACATATTAAACTTACTGAGAATTCTTCCAAAAGAGAAATCCATTCAACTTTGTTTACTCAGTGCTTCCTAAAATAATTGGACTATGAACCCCTCTTTCTCCTTACAACCATAACATCCCACAGAAGTAATGGCCTAAGGAACATGCTTTGGGAAATACTAACCAAGTGGCAGTTTACCAAATTCTAGATATGGCCCTTGAGAAAAAATAAACAGTCTCTTAAAACTTATCCTGCAATTACACATCTATAAAATAGAAGACTCACATGAAAATGAATTAGACATTTAAATGGTTAGCTGATTCTAATTTGCTTCATCCTTGAAAAGGTTTGGAAAAGTGTTGAGATTAATAATTTCCAAACTTTTACAAGTACTGGCATCAGGAATTTTCAAAGAAGGAACAGCTATCTCCAACTGTCATATTTTTTAAGTTAAATTACTTCTGGGTTATTCAAATGGTAGACAGATACCTTACAGGCTACTTCCCATCCTCTCCATCCCTACTATGCTCCAGTTATACCTCTCAAAGAAGGTTATTCATAATGTGGCCCAACCTTATCAGCCTAATTTCTTACTACTTCACCACACACCTTTCCCTGGCCACCAAACATTCTGGATCTAACTACTAAGATTCTACAGCACATTTTCTCTGTACATTGTACACATAGTCTATTTAACATTTTCATGTATGTTTCTTTTCCCGAAGAAGATTATCAGCTTCTCAATGGTTGAAAGGAAGCCCTATATACCTTTGCAACCTCAGCAGCTAAGATGGTGCATATAATGATGACTTATCAACCCCAATTTATCTATTCTTATATTCACATCAAAAGTCTACTTGAGGGGCACCTTGGTGGCTCAGTCAGTTAAGCATCTGACTTTGGCTCAGGTCATGATCTCACAGTTCATGAGTTTGAGCCCTGCGTCACACTCTGCTGACAGCTCAGAGCCTGGAGCCTGCTTTGAATTCTGTATCTCTCTCTCTCTCTCTCTCTCTCTGTCTCTCTCTCTCTCTGTCCCTCCTTCTGTCTCTCTATCTCTCTCTCTCAAAAATAAATAAAAACCTTTAAAATGTTTTTTAAAGTCTACTTGAGATCATTGCTGTATGTTAGCTCAGAAACTTCACTGCCTTTTTTAAATCCATCTGTCATCTCAGCTGCATAGGATGAGCCAATATTTTTTTTCTCTATAGGGAGTATAATAAGTGCCTTCCAGATCACAGATGGACACAGTCATATGCTCTCCTAAGATATATCCAACCAAAGCACCATCCCATATAACTACAGGGGACACTGCATTTACATAAAAGAAGCTAAGAAAATTCAAAATACTAGATAACCAGAGTGACCATGTAATTCATAATCCAAATCCAAAGTGAAAGAGACATTAGGTCACTAATCATTAAACCAGAACAACACACATAAACTAGTAATGTCCCAGCAAACCCCTTCAACCCATTCTATCTACTGTCCAATTTCTGTAACAAGTTTGCTACAGAAATTGCATGTCACTCATTTGACACTTAATTCAATGCCAGGTACTTTGCTAGACATTGAAATAAAAAATCATACACAAGGCAAATACAGTCCTTACCTTTTTGGAAGAAATATAAACGTGGAATAATTACAAATTGTGATTTTAAATACTTCAAAGCAAAAAAATAACTTTAGAAGAAAAAGGAACTTACTGGAGATAGACTATTCACAAAAGTCCTCTCTGGAGTGGTGATGTCTGAACTGTGACTTGAAAGCTGAATCGGATTAGCCACGGGTGTGACTGGCAGATAGAAAGTAGAGGAGTATTCCAAACTCAGAGAACAGCGTGTGCAAAGACCCTGAAGGGAGAAAGTTTCGTTTAAGTGAGATGAAGAAGACTTGTTTGCATATAGTTGAGTGAAGTAAAGAAAAAACATCTGGAGCAGACTGGAGAGGTCAGGAGGCTTGTGTTCCTTATCGAGAATCCTCAGGTAAAAGGAAAGGAGAATCTTAACTGCCAATGCACAGAGCAGAGCAAGTTCAGTAAGCATCTACTGTATCTCTTAACATAGGGTCACCCAAAGAGGTAAATAAAGTCAAAGAAAAAAGGATACTAAAATTTAATAAGGGCCAACTGCGTTCATTTCCACTTCGATCACCATGACTTAATGAGGAAAGTGGAAAAGGAACAGACGTACACCTTACAGCAGCAGAGCAGGAACAGAATCGCCCTTACCACACAACAAGCTTCCTCACTGGGTGTTGCTATGGTTACCTCTACCAAACTGTGACCTTGTGTCTCTTTCTTCCACATCTTCAAAAGTCCTTCGGTTTCATCCCTTTTCCAAGTGACCACAGCATGGGGGGAAATTCTAGACAGCTCACACAATACTTTGAAGTTTGAATAAGATGTAAAAATTAAGATTGCACAGTTACATTCAGGGAAGCAGAATGCATTTCTTCCACCAAAATTTAGATGATAACATGAACATAAAGTTGGATGCATCCCTCTGAGCACCAGGGCTTTTATCAAGAACAAAGGGAAACACCAATCCAGGGAAGAAATTAGAGGTCAGAATAAAGCCATTTTCAAATATAAAAAATAAACAGTATTAAACCTAAACATGAATTAATTTTAAAAGAAAAGAGACTCCAGCATAATTTGGGGGTCCAGGAAAACTTTGAGCTTTATTCTAGTGTTTTGGGTTCAGCAAAATACATTTTGCCAAATGCTTTCCCCCTTAATTCAGAAAAGGCATGCATATTTCAAAGGAAATTTAATCCATATGTTTCTGATTCATTTACACTTAATTCATCAAAATGTTGTTTTGTAAGAGTTATTTGGTGTCCAAGAAGTCTTATAAGACTCTTCTCTTTGAACCAGAAAGCCTTGCGTTGCCAGGACTAAATAGAACTTTATATGCAAAAAGTGTAGGACCTGGTGTTCCTCTAGGAAGTTTGGCTCATAAACTAGGCTCTACTCCTAGAGTCTTGAGGTCAAGAGTAACAGGTAATGCTGAGAATTAGCAGGGATCCCTTAGCAAGATAAAGAGAAAACTGCCAAACAACACACTTTTTAGTGAGACAAACTCATCATTCTGATATTGAGAAGCAAGGTTTTTTCATTTTTTATTATGGAAACCCATGCCAATGTTCAATAAGAAAAGGAAGGACTTTGGTCCTTAGCATGGAATGTTATACTTAGTTATTAACCATGAATAAATATGTTATTTTATAAAACAATAGCAAAAGTGTATTTCCTCTGGTATTCCAAGCATTTTGTTACACAAATTGGGAGCTTCCTAATGCCTTCGTGTACTTCACTACTTGTTGTGGACCTCTGAGAATGTTCTCCTTAAATCTAATTGACATTCAAGTTTTCTACTAACCAGTAGGCTTTTTCTCTTTAGGCATGTATCAAGAATTGGTTCTTCCATCTTCTTTTTCTTTTTTAATAAGCATGTAAATCTCTACATTTAAGGACGTGTTATCCTGTGATGCATTTAGTGTGCTTGTTGACTTGATTGTGCATACATTATGGCAACAGTTCAAAACAGATTTTCCAATGATCCAAACAACATGATGCAGTTACAGTGCTATCCCTTGATAGATGTAGTAAAGCCCACAGTCTCTTGAATGACAATGAGACACAGGGATCTAAAAATACAGACCTCAGATTTAAAATGACTATGAAGATTTCCTATGATCAAAACCATGAAATAGTTCAGTGAAAATAACTTGAGTAAAATATCAAAAAGTAACAAAAATAGTTTCTGTTAATGTTTTAAATAATCAATTTAAACTAAAAAAAGTGATCTGAGAAAGTACACTATAGATTTGTGTTATTTGATACTATTGATTGTACATCCTCATATATAGTGACACTCTAGTGACACAGCTTTTTCTTTATATATATATATATATTTTTTTAGGGAGAGAAAGAGAGCAAGCAAGCAGGAAAGGGACAAAGAGAGAGAAAGAATCTCAAGCAGATGGAGCCCAGTGCAGGGCTTGATCTCATAATCGCGAGATCATGACCTGAACCCAAAGCAAGAGTCAGATGCTTAACCAAGTAAGTCACCCAGGTACCCCAATTTTTTTAAGTAATCTCTACATACAACATGGGACTCGAACTCATGACCCCAAGATCAAGAGTCACTTACTCCACCAACTGAGCCAGGTGCCCCACTAGTGATATGATTTTTAACTCTTCTTTTAAATCTACAATATTAGAGCTATATAACTTAAATAAATCTCAGTTTTCTTTGAAAAGCAATTCCCAATTATAACCACAAAAATTTTGCTGAGTGCAACTACACACTAAAGACAAAGGCTGGTGAATACTGGAATGTATTGAGAGCCTAGTACACAAACAACATTTTTTCAGTACTAAAGGGTTGAGCTGTGTAGTGTAAACTGTAAGATTTGAAACATACCTCTTACTGCTAACTATATTAAGAGAAAGAGTCATCTACAAATGGAACTCGGATGAGGTCCCAGCTCTACCATTTAGGAACTGTTCACTTAGGCATGATTTTTTTAATTCTTTATCAGCCAGTTTCCTTATCCTTAAAAGGGGTAAAATAGTATTTCTATCTCAAAACGCAAAGAATTAAATACATGTGCATTAAAGTAATGCTAGCTGCTACAACAAATCAGTGACCGAATTATAACAACTTCAACAATACAAAAATTTATTTCTCACACACATGCAATCCTCATTGGGTTTTCTTGATGTCAGGGGGCTCTACTTCAATCAGGAACATTGGAACCACAAGCCAGCAGAAAAGGAAAGGGCACAGAGCATCATATGTGGGAGGATTTTATGGGCTAGACCTAGAAGTCTACACATCACTACTATTCCATTGGCAACAAATAATCCACATGGCCACATCTACTTACAAATGAGCATGAAAATGGACTCGTTGAATTGCCAGGAAAGAGAGGAAATGGGATGGGAGAAAACGAGCCACTCTCTGCTGCATGTAAAGTGCACAGCACCTTCCTTTCATGTAATAAGTATTCAGAAAAATGTTGGCTATTTTTCTGCTCTCACCATTATTAATAAAGTTATTCCTAAGGGAATTCATTTAGCTTAGAAGACAGTAGCCTCATTGACAGGGCAGGTGCATACACATTTTTCTGCATCCTTACTATATTATATGGCTTAGAGAAACTCACACATGTTCAAAGTTAAAATACAATAGCAGCATGTTTTTGAGAAAAAGCTTTACACATTTAATGTGTAAATTTATATCAACTTAATTTATATCAAATAGGGTTCTAAACAAAAGACTATCTGTATATTCTTTAATATTACTACGGTAATAAAAAGAATCAAGCAGGCTTTCTCAGGCTTCAAATGTTCAAAGATCCAAGCTTAGTAGATTAGAACAAAATCCTGAGAAAGTAGCATTTCAAATGCTATTACAGCAAACTTCAAGCTGTTGTCCAAATCCCTTTGCTGCATTATCTTCCTACTGCAAGGCCTGCAGCCTCCATGATGTGCAAGTTGAAAATTGCTTTTGTTGTAGGAGTTCCCATTGTATTAATGTTTTCTACCATGGAATAAAGCCTATGCAGCCCACCAATATCTTCAAAGAATGACTTAAAACTGTATCTATTTTTCTTCAAGTAAGATTGAAAACTATACCTCTCTATCCAGGGCAATGCAGAAAATCTAAAAGATCACTCCTTTCTTCCTAAAGAATTACTTTGTGAAAAATTTAAGTGAAAGAAAAGTTCAAGATTTTTCAGGTCTGTCTGGTTCTAATGGTAAAGCATTGCCAATCCAAGAGGCAGATTTCAGCAGCTTTAAAAGGAGTTGGTTAATTAAAATCACCCTTCTCTTAACTTGCCTCTTTTTTCTGTCTCTTTAGTTGGCCCAACTTGTCCATTAGTATAATATTAAACAAATGAAAACAAAAGGAAAAATGAAGCGAGGTTCTTTCTATGCATATTTCTAAGACCAGGCAGTGTATGCTCCAAACCCAGGTCCACAGAGCCAAAATTATTGAGAAAATAAACCAGCTTTTTAGCTGATTGAAAACTACTTGAATTCAATGCTTGTTTTACATACCAAAAACAATTCATACCCTTGCAGTTTAAAAAGTAATAGCAAAACAGACACTACTAAAATACAATACATACTCCTTTCCACATACAAGGCTTTGACGGGCCTCTGAAACATACCCAAGAAAGCAAGTTACCTCTTAATCCTATCAGAAAATGTCTAAGGAGGCCTCACATTACTTTCCCACAATAACTTGTTAACTTTGGAAAGTAAAGCTCTCTGAATGTCCCAACAACCTTGGCTTTCTGATCATGTGATCAGAGAAAGAAATACACTCTGGCTTTCATTAGTTTGAGGACATCTGCAAGTAGAACTTATAACACAAAACAATCTCAGTTGCTGATCTTGTTCTCTCATCTGGACCAGTGTTAGTGTCAACAATTGCAGTAAATACCATGGCCAGAGCTAACGTAAACATTTCAGAAATCAGAGGTTTAATATCATTGTTCAGAACTTGGACCAAACTATGACTAAACTCTTCTGCACTCTAGACGCAGGCTAGAGACTGACTTTGATACATTTCCAGAAAGAAAGTGTATCCAAACTTGCACACTGGGAGAAAAGTAAACATTCCTGGCTTTGGAAGCAGACATGGCAACAGGTATCATCGGTGGGAGAATAAATGAGGAACATAGGACAAAGGGCAGTAATGCCTGTAGCAGATGGGAGGCCTTCTGTGGTCCCCACTGCTGTTAAAGTCAGGTCATAAAAGTAGATCCTGTTTATTTCTGCGGTGGTAGTTCAGCTCTAGCTCCTCTGGCCACATTTTTGAAAATCGCTCCATGCCATTCCTATTATGTGCAGGCTTTCTTTAGAGCCAGAGCAAGACAAAGGAAAAACCAACCTAAACAAAAACAAATGGAAACTAAATACTTTGGGTTTACTTTATAAACATGTCAGCCACAAGATAGGTAATTACCTTCAAATAAAGGAATAACTTGCTGGATCACAATGCCCAAGTAAGAATTTCGATGTCATTTATGAGATCATAATGTTCTTTTTAGATGTTTTTATCATCTCTAAGTCTATGCAGCCAAAGATACTTTTGAGCTTCATGTTTATTCCCAGGGCTAATCCCAGGATAAAGACGGACTACATTGAATGGTACCTACTCTACTGCATCCACAATGGTGTGCTTACCATCACTGGACCACAGCAAAATAGGCCCCAACCTTTCTCTTTACAGACTTTTCAAGTTAGAAGAATAGGAATGTTCTCGCTGTTTTTATAATTACATTAAGACAGCCCTTTACGATTTCTCATTGGCTTTGCCATGATTGCCCATAGCAGCCCTGAGAGGTAGACCAACAGAAAGTTATGACCCATATTTGGCAGATAACAGAACAGGCAACAAGAAGTAATTTGGGATTTGAACCCAGGGCACTGGATGCTAATCCCCACACTCTTTCCTCTTCACCATGTTATCTCTACATAAGTGTAATGAGCTGCATTAGAGCTGCATTACAATTCCTAATTATAAAATGAACTCTGAAACACAATAAATAATTTATTCAAGATCACTTTGCTAATGAAGGGCAGAGGTAGGATCTGACCCCTAAGTGTTTCTGTGTCCAGAACCCATGCTTTTGGCACCGGGTGGCACTGCCGTAGCTCACAGTCAGCCAAAGACTGTAAAGTCTGCACCTAAAACTCACTAATAAGAAACTATCAGAACTTCCTATACTTCCTCAGCATCTTATTCAGCTCCTTCCTTCATTCTGGATCTTTTTATCTGTCGGTACTTAGATCTATAATAAGATTTCAGGAGGGGCGCCTGGGTGGCTTAGTCGGTTAAGCGTCCGACTTTCGCTTAGGTCATGATCTTGCGGTTCGTGGGTTCGAGCCCCGCGTTGGGCTCTGTGCTGACTGCCAGCTCAGAGCCTGGAGCCTGTTTCAGTCTGTGACTCTCTCTCTCTCTGACCCTCCCCTGCTCACGCTGTCTCTCTCTCTCTCTCTCTCTCCTAGAAATAAGTAAAACATTAAAAAAAAAAGTCCACACTACTTCAAAAAAAAAAAGAAAAAAAAGATTTCAGGATAGCTCTTTTTTTTCTTTTTAATTCTCCTCAGTCTTATGAAGGTCACATTCAACAAATAGGTGCTGAGCTAATTCTGCAACTTCTATTACATGGCTAATTAATGCTCTTCTTCCTGGGTCTGAAAACTCAACCGAGAAGTATTTAAGTGCTTACTTTGGACCAAGTACTATGCTACACATTGCAAAGTATAAAAAAAAAAATCAAAAGATATTAAATCACCTTCAAGGAGCTTACAGTCCAGCTAGAAATATATGATTCCAAATGACAGCAGGAAACATTTACACGCTCACCTCAAAAACTCTTAAAAAGCATAAAACACTCAAACAAAAGAAAAATGCAGTGTCAGGAATCTCTGAGGTCCTGACTAAGAAATAAGCAACTAAGTGTAATAGTTGCTATAATATTTTGTCTGTCCCACATTTGAGCAGAGATCTTTTGATCATAAGGGACAGAAGCAGCTCAAATTAGGTTAGGCAAAAAAGGGAATTTATTTGTTCATATTTATAAAAATTCTCTACACACACATCATAATTTGCAATCCTGGCCCAAGAAGCAAACTCTCAATGAAAACAGTCATCTAGATCACTATATGAACTTTTTGTTCATGAAGATTAAACAAGGCTTAATTTTAGTTTCATCAGAAGTTTTTCAATATGTAACTATGCAGTTGAATATATAGTGAAAAAGAAATGATTGTTTTCTTAAATATCTTATTTAACCATTTATTTATTTTTGAAGGAGTGCATGAGCGGGGAAGGGGCAGAGACAGACAGAGTGAGAGAGACAGACAGACAGACAGACAGAATCTGAAGCAGGCTCCAGGCTCTGATCTGTCAGCACAGAGCCCGACGCGGGGCTGGAACTCACGAACTGCAGGATCATGACCTGAGCCAAAGTTGGACACTTAACCAACTGAGCCACCCAGGGGCCCCAAGATATTATTGTTTTCTTTCTTTTTTTTCTCCTGAAAGAAGAATCTATCTTTGCCAATCAAAATGTCCTAATCTAGGTGGTAGCTTCCAGGGTCTCTGTCTACCATGGTTGTCAGCTGGGGCCCATCAGAATAATTTGAGAACGTTTAAGAAAGAAATCAATGCCAGGGCACCTGGGTGGCTCAGCTGGTTAAACCTCTGACTCCTGAGCTGGGCTCAGGTAATGATATCAGAAGTCCTGCATCAGGCTGTTCAGCACGGAGCCTGTTTGAGATTCTCTCTCTCTCTCTCTCTCTCTCTCTCTCTCTCAATACTAAATAAACATTAAAAAAAAAAAAGAAATCAATGCCACCCCTCCTCCCTCAGCACAAGACCAATTCAATCAGAAGCCCAGGAATAGGGACCCAGACAACAGTATTTCTTATGTGCAATGAGGATTAAAAACCCATCTTTTATCTGGTATCTACATTATAACATCTACTCAGTCAAAAAGTTGGCAGTGCACCCCAGTTAATGACAAAAGGATGGAAAGCTAATTTTTGCTACTAGATAAGGGTAAAACAAGAAAAAAATGATTTACAGAAGAATTCAGGCATACGTATTGTTTCCACAAATGTGGCAGTGATTCTTGGCCATGGTACCCAGAAACCATTCACAATTTCCTTTAAGGATCTCTTCCCAACCATAAATTTCTAGAACCTTTGTATGTGCCCTCCATTCTTTGTGGGTTTTATTTATTTTTGAATTATTCTGTGCCCATGACATTAGCCAGAGAATGATTTGCCACTATCCCATAGGCTTTACAGAAAATATGAGCTGAAGTTTACCGCTACCTCCAGGTAGAAAAAGGCAGAACTGAGTGAATGGTATTCTGGCATCAAATACCATCACCAGTGGGTAGGTTGTCCCACAAGCTATCCTGAAGCAGAAGGCCAACCACTTGACATTGTGAAAGGACACTTATTTTAAGGAACTTGTTAGTGAACCACGTGAAATGACAGGGGCCATAAAGTTGAGCATAAATGTCACTTGTAATTAAAGATAATGCGTGCATGGTGGTTCATTTAAGAAAACATAGGACTGTATCAGAAGGAAAAGAGCAGCTTAGCTACCATTGTATTCACACACTACTAGTAACAAAAAGAAATTAGAGCATTATGTGGAAGAAGGGAGTCATTTACACTGACTGTATTGGAGGAAAAAGCCTTAAAAGGTGGCAGCTCAGCTTAATGGGTTTATTTTCTGCCAACTAAAGGGGATCATTTGGCCGCAGCCCAGTCTTTTCTTCTGTTACCTTGACTCCATGGCCATTGCTGGCCCATGAAGGAAATCTACATCTTCAGAATCAACAACTTACTCTCAGTGGCCCAATTGGCAGAAAATAAAAATAAATAAAACACAAAAACCTCTTATTTTGCAATATTAACGAAAAAAAAAAAAAACACTGACCTTCCACCTCCAACCTAATCTACCCCCAACTGCTTCTTTGACACCATGCCTAATAAAATGAAAAGGGGCTTTCAAAAGAAGAAACATCTGCTTGGACTTCAGATTCCCCTCCAAAGCAAAACCAAGCCTAGAAAGGTTACATGTTTCAAGGAGCTACGCAAGACAAAGGAGAAAGTTCAACTGCTTATCCCACTTGACCTTGGCTTTAACACAGGATCACGTTGATCCTGATGGAGAGATTAAACCGCCAAGTCCAGAACTGCTCACCAAGCAAATTCACAAGGGGAGTTCTAAGAGTTCTTTGGCACTCTTGTTTCATATGGAATTAGCAGGGACGATCCCAGGCCACAAATGTAGCAATATTTTAACTCAGTGTGCAAAATTTCAAAGATAAAGCCTGAGATTGGGAGCTGTACTGAACATTTCAAACAGTGCTTCCCTGGTAGGCTTTGTCAGGAAAAAAAAAAAAATAGTAATAATAATAATAATACAGGCACATGTATGAGAGCTATTTAAAGATTTCTTTATGGAGGGGGAAATGGAGGTCATTAGAGCCATCAGAGGTAAAGGATGAAAGTGGGAGATGACAAACCCAAAAACATTTTGTTTTACGTATCCCTACTCTAGATTATAGGTTCATGCTACCTTGCATGAAAATCACTTTCATAGGACAGCAAAACTGTGTTGTCAAACACCAACCTCTGTGCTTCAGGGCCAAAATATTATGTGAAGACAGAGTTGGGGATAAAGAGAAACAATCGCTTTATTGCCTGGCAGGGAAAAAGAGGGCGCAGCAGGTGCAGCCTTCAAAAACCACAAGCCCGTCCGGAGGAAGGGGTTTGAGGGTTTCATAGGGAAATACAGGATCTAGCCAGTTTCGACAGGAATTGTGTCTGTGCAGCCAACCTCATTAGTCATTTTCAGGGTGGTGCCCAGTGTCTGAAACAACAGACTAAGAAGGGATCAAGGAGGTGTGCATAAGAGAGGAAAAGGGTTAAGTGCTTCACTGAAGCATTAGTGCTGCCATTTCATTTTCATCCAACTTTATGCTTTTAAGAGGTCTCAATGACACATATATGATCACATCTTTCCACAGTAAACACAGTAAACACTGCAGCAGTTTTTCTGAACAATAAATCAGAAATACAAACTTCAAACTTAAAATTTTGAAAATCTGAAAGGAGTGACAACTACAAAGGTCAGTGCTCGTCCACTAGCCCATCCTTAAACTGCTCCCGCAGAAATCACTGTGGGGGCACCTGAGTGACTCCATCCGTTAAGCATCAGACTCTTGGTTTTGGCTCAGGTCATGATCTCATGGTTCCTGAGTTTGAGACCCATGTCGGGCACTGTGCTGACAGCGTGGAGCCTGTCTGGGATTCTCTCTCTCTCCCTCTCTCTCTCTCTTTCTGTCTTTCTGTCTTTCTCTCTTTCTCTCTTTCTCTCTCTCCCTAAAAATAAAAAAACTTTTAGAAGAAAAAAAAAGAAAGCACCTTGGGCCAGTGGTCTGGGTAACTGGATTCCACCCCATGTCGGCCACTGCCTGACTGCACCTCAGGCAAGCTTCTTCTGTTCTTTGGGTCTCAATTTCCCCATCAGTTGCAGTAGAGGAATTCTAGAACCAAAATACTCATAGATGATATGGAAATCATGCAGAGCTGCTCATGAATATCATGACTTTGTTTCCAACTTGTTTTTCTGACTAGCCCAACCAATAGCAGTTTCTCTTTCTTCCCTGTTCAGGCTACTCATTAACTCGCCCACTGCTCTCTCACAGGATTATTCAATTGTTGTAATGTCTTCTCTCTCTGAAAGACTGTAAATTCCCTGAGGGTATGAAACAATTTGTTTCTAACTGCATCCCTCACTGAAATAAAGAATGTTAAACACATGGTAGATGTTTACACACTTTTTTTGAGGTATATCTGAATAAATGGCTATTTGGCACTTACTTAATATTGATTTAATTGACAAGTCACTACTGATCACAAAAATAAGCCAAGAGAAACCATTGATTTCTAGAAAGCAGGTTCTGGTCACTGGACCAAAAACTTACCTGAGCTACATTTGTTAGACAGAAAAAAAAATCGTATCCCCACTTTAAAATCCCCCTGTTAACCCTTTTATGACAGAATCACAAAAGTTATAAACTGCATCTGAAAATCTTACAGATATATAATAAACAAATCAATGACACAAAATTCATTTGTTGTTAGAGTACCTTCATAAAAATAGGAAGAAATTCTACATCTTCCTCACCCTTGCTAATGTACTGTACTTATCTTCTAGTGTTTCTTGGCGTTTTGCTCTATTTTACTAATTAATATAAAAACACTTAACTCTATTCATTGTACCCATTTAAGAATTCAAGGTGTCACACTTTTTCTGTTTCTGTTAAAACTAATTCTGCATAGCTAGTATAAATTTATTGGCCATCTTTGTTAAAGGTGTTTTCACCATTCTCTACCACATATATACTAAACAAAAACTCTTAATGGATATCAGCATTAGTGTGTTTATGGATTTTGCCAATATTACTGGCTCCTGTGGCTAGACGTTCTCAGTGGTCATCATCCCAGGAAAGTGCTACATCCTAAGACTGGACTGGAGAAATAATAGGTTAACAACCATAGGGAAAAGGGGAAAATAAGAGGCTCTGACATTGTAAGAGTCTTGCAACATCACCGACAAGAGCTCTCTCCCACTAGCATATGGAAAGTTTTCTTACTCGCTAATTAGACTCTACCATCCCTTTGCTCTTTACTGCATAAACACCAATTTTATCCTATGCATGACCTCAATTAGTTTTTCCTATGTTAATAGCTAAGGAGACATGGTACACATTTTTCTCTCCTAAATTTTGGTTATCAGATTATATTTGAAAGGAAAGCACATAGAGAAAAATCATAGCCAGATAAACAGAATTAATTCTGAAGAGAAATAAGTCGCAAGACTATATAAAGGGCGACAAATTAGGTAAGCAACAAATATGACGGCCTTATTTTGTTTGCTAGATATTCAGCCAGTGGTTAGGACTTAAAGAAATAAACATTTCCTTTACATGTGGTTTTCGGTTCCCCTTTAAAGTTTACTATCACAGACTTTAATTCTGGGTAAAGTGTATTTTAAAATATTTGTCCATCTCATCTGGTCACAACAAAATCATTAGGAAACCCCAAACCAGTTGAGTCCATTATAAGTTGGTTGGAATCATAAACACACGCGCGTGCATGCACACACACATGCACACAACCAGTGACTATCCCTTTTGTCACTGGCATTTTGTTTTAGAAAGAGTGTCCCTTTTCCCATAACCCTACCTTAAGAGAACAGTTTTAATTCCAAGTGTCCCAGATAGATAAACAGAAACACTGATAAAGGCAGCCGAACTTGAAATAAAGCCAACAAGAATAATGCATGGCACACACTTGCTCTTCCTGTCCTGTGATGATTGAGTTCAGATGGACCACCACTAGCACGTGGTGTTTGCCAGTGAGGCTCACAATAGTCAAGCTGGAAGCCTGAACTCCAGGCAAACCAACAGGGAGAAGAGGCCAGGAAAGCCAAATCACACCTGCAATGTATCTTCTGGTCTTGACTATAAGAAAGAGAAATGTGGACTAAAGTAACTCAGAGTCACTGAAACAAGCAGAGCTGTTAGGCCTATTTATCAGATTGACCCAAGTTTGATATGACAGAAACAGCATGTTCCGCTATTCAATAAACCCATTGGTGTAAATACCAGTCAGGCAGCCCATGAACTCCAGTGGGGTTCTGTTTATTTTGCACGTAACAGAAGGAGATTTTTCCGACATTTTTCCACTGAAGTACAGAGAAAAAAACTTAACCACTGAATGGACCTGACACAAAAAGAAAAGAAAGCAGTTGCTTGAAACCGAAACACATCTCTGAAAAATGGTCATTTTAAATACTTTTTAGTGACCATCAAATGAAACACTTTTCATGGAATTATATTTCGTTGTTCTCCTAAAAACTATACAGTTAACTCATTATTCACTTAGAAGATGCAGCTCAAGAACAATGTTAAGCAACACAATCATTCTGAGTCACTAAACCTCATGTAGACTCAAAGATTCTCGGAAAATGCAAATTATCTCCAAAGACAAGTCCTTTGTTTTTCAAAGAAATCATGTTGCATTCTGTTTCTCCAAAGCTAAGTGAAATCCCTTAGAAAAATGAAGTACACCACTGAGAGAAAGGAGTGCTCTTGTTTTTATTCCAGTATAGTTAACAGTGCTATATTAGTTTCATGTGTATAATATAGTGATTCAACAATTCTATACATTACTCAGTGTTCATCATGATAAGTATACTTACTCTCAATTCCCAATACCTATTTTATCCACCTCCCCTCTGGTAACCATCAGTTTATTCTCTATAAGGGTCTGGGTTGTGGAATTTGGGAGAGGAGGGGCTCTTTTTAGTTTGTCTCTTTTTGTTTCTTCGTTTGTTTTTTTTCTTAAATTCCACATATGAGTGAAATCATGGTAATTTGTCTTTCTCTGATGACTGACTTATTTCACTTAGCATTATACTCTTTACATCCATTCATCTTATTCCAAATGGCAAGATTTCATTCTTTTTCATGGCTAAGTAATACCCCATTGTGTATACATACAACTTCTTCTTTGTCCATTCATCAATTGATGGAAACTTGGACTACTTCCATAATTTGGTTATTGTAAATAATGATGCAATAAACATAGGGGTACATATACCCCTTCGAATTTGTGTTTTCACATTCTTTGAGTAAATACCCAGTAATGTCAGTATTGGATCAAAGGGCAGTTCTATTTCTATTTTTTTGAGGAATCTCCATACTGCTTTCCATAGTAGCTGTGCCAATTTGCATTCCCACCAACAATGCATGAGGGCTCCTTTTTCTCCACATCCTCTCCAACATCTGTTGTTTCTTGTGTTTTGATTTTAACCATTCTGACAGGTATGAGGTGATATCTCACTGTGGTTTTGATTTGCACTTCCCTGACAATGAGTGATGTGGAGCATGTCTTCATGTATCTGTTAGCCATCTGTATCTCTTCTTTGAAAAAATATATGTTCATGTCTTCTGCCCATTTTTTAATTGGGTTATTCGGTTTTTTGGTGTTGAGTTGTGTACGTTCTTTATATGTTTTGGATATTAATCATTTATCAGATATATCATTTGCAAATGTCCTCATAACTGAGCACTCTTAAACATTGGTATTGGGAGTATAAAATGGCACAGCTTTCCTGTAGAGCAGCTGGGCAATAATTACCAAAGCCTTATACATGTTTAAAACCTCTAGAGTAATTCTATTTCTAGGAACTTTCCTTAATAAGTAGACTGAGATGCAGATAAAGAGTTATATACAATAATATTCATTGTGGAATTAATACTGAAAATGACCTTGATGTCCAAAAAGAAGGAATTTGTTAAATAAATCTGTTACAGTCAATGTCATAGAACACAATTTAGTAGTTTAAAATGATATACAAACACTTAACAGCATTAGAAAACATTCTTAATATTCTATTGAAAGAAAAAGCAGATTATAAAACAATGACTATAGGGGTACCTGGGTGACTCAGTCAGTTAAGCATCTGACTTCAGCTCAGGTCATCATCTCGTGGTTCATAGGTTCAAGCCCCACACTGAGCTCTATGATGACAGCCGAGAGCCCAAAGCCTGTTTCAGATTCTGTGTCTTTTGCTCTCTGCCCCTCCCACACACATGCATGCACATTCTCTCTCTCAAAAATAAACATTTAACAAAATAAACGAATAAATAAATTTAAAACATTGAGTATAAAAACAATCACAATTTTTAATTTATATAAATTCATAGGAAAAAGACTTGGCATATATCCTATAGATCAGGGCTGTCCAAAATATAGTACAAGCCACACATGTGATTTTTAATTTTATAACATCCTCATTAAAATAGCAAAAAGAAACAAATGAAATTAATTTTAATAACATACTTCAACCAAATACATTCAAATATTACCATGTCAATGTATAATCAGTATAAAAAATTATTAGTGGAATATTTTATATGTTTTCATACTAAGTCCATGAAATTTGGTGTGTATTTTGCATTTATAACACAACTCATTTCAGGTTACCATACTGGGCAGTACACTTTGAGAATGTCAGAAATGGCCGATTTCTGTTTTTATATTTATGCTTTTCTATACATTCCAGTTTTATAATAGTTGGGGGGGTGAAATCTGTACTTCTAAATATCTAAATAGAGGCAGCCTGACAGAGAAAAAATATATACCACATGGGTTTTGGAGTTGGAGACCCAGGGGCAGAGGTTTCTGATTCTGTTACTTTGCAGCTGTATTGCAAGTCTTCATCTGTAAAATGGGAATAATAATATCCATTTCATCAGAACATTGAGAATAACGACCTAACTGGAGAAAAGCACACAGCAGAATGCCTGGAAAACAGTGGCTACTTTAAGAAAGTTAACTTTTTGTAACCAGTAATTTCCCTACCTAAAATTTCTCTATATAGAGAACACCCCCTCAATCAATGGTAAAGTTTAGATATGCTGTGAGCCCGCTGTAGGAGGGAGTTTACTGTTTTGTTGTTTAGAATCTAGCATAGCACTTGCAACATTGGTTATGTAAATTAATAAATAAATGAACAAATGAATGACATTTAGATAGGCTATACCTTTTAAAAGCATACTCAACTAAATGAGTCCTTCATATGTTCTTTCCCTTTACCTATTAATAATTTAAAATCATGCGAAATGCAGGGTGCCTGGATGGCTCAGTCAGTTAAGCATCTGACTTCAGCTCAGGTCATGATCTTGCAGTTTGTGAGTTCAAGCCTCACATCAGGCTCTCTGCTGTCAGTGCAGAGCCTGCTTCGGACCCTCTGTCTCCCTATCTCTGGCCCTTCACCCGTTCTCTCTCTCTCTCCCTCTCTCTCAAAAATAAAAACATTAAAGGGGCGCCTGGGTGTCTCAGTCCGTTAAGCATCTGACTTTGGCTCAGGTCATGATCTCATGGTTTGTGAGTCTGAGCCCGCATGGGGCTCTGTGCTGACAGCTCAGAGCCTAGAGCGTTCTTAAAATTCTGTGTCTTCCTCTCTCTCTGCCCCTCCTCTGCTCATGCTCGCTCTCTCTCTCTCCCCCTCAGAAACAAAATAAACATTAAAATTTTTTAATAAAAACACTGAAAAAATGAATTTAAAAAATAAGTGAAATCAAAAAGAAAAAGTTCCCACCTTTTTACGACCTCCCTAATTTTCCCATTCTTTCCTCTGTTGGCTCTTGTCACCCTCCACCAGCCTCCTCTAAGGATTAGAAGTTTGACACTCTTTCTTAGAACTTCCACAATACTTTGTGTTTTCCTCTATTTCAACATTTATTATGGTCTATTTGACTTCTTTCCATGCATGGCTGACTCCCTCAATAGAGTGAGTTCCTTGAATGCAAGCAGCATGTTCCCCACACAGTTGCTAGAACAGAATAAGTGTTTAATACATGTCTCCTCTATGTCTGAGGGGCTGAATGAGTAGGGCTTCTAGATGGTAAGCACCTCAAAGTTATTTTATTCATTCTGTATACCTCAGTAGGCCTTTCATATTTGTGTTTAAATATGTGTGGAGATGATAATTGCAAGTATTAACTTGCTTCTTTCCTGTTCCCAACATTACCCTGTCCCCCCAAATTCTCTCCCTTGGTCCCCTCCTCTGCCCAACTTCAGAACAGAATTGTCACCTACAATGGGAAAATAGCAAAGGATTGTGCAAAATGAGAAGTTTAGATATGGAAAGGCAGGTTGAGCTACTCTGTTTTTAAAGAAATCCAACTAGAAAGGAGATGAGAAAGTTATGTGAGTCTACATAAACTGGAGAGGAAGGAATAACCACCTCAGTTTTGGGAAATGGGAAAGTCTGCTCAGTGAAGGGCAATGCTGTCTAATTAAGGTAGTGTTCTCCTTTAAATAACTGTAGCCCAATGCAACACTTGTGAGGCCTTTTTTTTGTTTAATTTAAAAAACATTTTAAGTTTATTTATTTTTGAGAGAGAATGAGCATGAGTGGGGGAGGGACAGAGAGAGAGGAAGAGAGAGAATCCCAATCAGACTTCTCACTGTCAGCACAGAGCCCAACTCGGGGCTCTAACTCACAAACCATAAGATCATGACCTGAGCCAAAATCAAGAGTCAAACACTTAACCAACTGAGCCACCCAGGAGCCCCAACACATGTAAGTCATTTGTATAGACAATTGAACAAATTGCCTTCCATGAGGGATAATATAATGGTGATATTAAAGGAAACTCTACCTCTAGCCAAAGTGGGATTAAGTGAACCAATTTAGAGCTATCCAATTTATGCCTATTATACATATTCTGAATATAAAAATGAACAAATAAAGAAGGTTATTTTCTTCATCACTCTTAAACAGTTTTAAACTTGGCAACCAAATCATGTAGAGCAAAACAAGCTGTACAAATTCTTGGCTAATACATAGGCAAATTCAAGTTCCATAAATATGTTTGTATTATGCTTTGCTGATATCTAGATATATATATTCCTTATATTTGAATCCAGCTTCATATGACTAAATTTATTTTAGATTTTCAAATTCTGTACTTAGAATTTGGGGGGGGAGGGGTAGAGGGCTGATTGGTTGGTTGGTTGGTATTTTAGAACTCAACTATAAAGAGTTGAATCAATCATGTTCTTCAGTCCATAGCATATTATCCTTATCAGCCATGGAAGGCTATTCTCTTGTTTATTTGTCTCCTTCTTATCCATCTTCATTTTCATTTTCTTCCTTTGCAGAGACACCAACTCTACTATGTTTGAAATATGTCCTTAAATATTCATGTATGCTTATAAAATTTTCAGTGTTGTTTATGTATTTTTTATTTATATGAATGCTATGCTATAATTATGATTGCCTTTCAACTTTTTCAACACTGTCTTTTTAATGTCTATCCATTATCCAGCAGTAATCCATTCTAACTGCTATGCAGTATTCCATTGTATATATCTGCCATATTTTATTTATCTAATCCACCAATGATGGATAACTATATTGATAATTTCCAATTGCTATAAACCACATCAAAGTAAACATCCCCAAACTATCCACCCTGCCAGGTTATATACTTAGGAGTAGCAATACTGATTCAAAGAGCCAAAGTAGATTCAATTTCAGTAAATAAAAGTGACAGATGTATGTGAAATTTCTGTGCCCATTTATATTCTCCATAGCACATTATAAGAATTCCTACCTCCTTGGGCAGATTGGATGGCTCAGTCGGTTAAACATCTGACTCGGTTTTGGTTCAGGTTATGATCTCACGGTTTCAAGGGTTCAAGCCCTGTGTCAGCCTCTGCACTGGCAGTGTGGAGCCTGCCTGGGATTCTCTCTCTCTCTCTTTTTCTCTCTGCCCCTCCCTAACTCGTGCTGTCTCTCTCTCTCATAAAATAAACTTAAAAAGAAAAAAGAATTCCTACCTCCTTATGTCATACAATATCATACCGCCCGATGTTCTCCATTTTTTTAAACTGTCTTTAGTGTGTCTGTGGTGAGAAGACTGTGGCTTCAGCTCCAGTGTGTAAAGAGCTGGGAAGTTGTCAGCCTCATCCTTCCAAGAAGAAAGTTGGAGGAAAAAGCCCCCAAAGTCAACAACTTTTCTTACACTTGTTAGAGAACTGAGGTTGTAGAGCAAACTGCCACCTCAAAAACTGGAGAGACAGGAAAATCCAGAGAGAAAGATTTTTCAAGAAAATCAAGAACAGAAGCTCTGGGACCATAAACTGGTAGGAACACTTAAATGGTTATTTTGAAATATTGCTGGAAGTTGAAGATGGACTAGCATGAAGTTGAGAAACTTCTGGAAGCCAAAGCCTTAGAAAGGCTCCACATTTTCATGGATTTTACCTCCTGGAACACCATCAGATTCACACAGTAAAGAGCCAAGACAGTTCCCTCATGGCTCTAATAGAGGCAGGGGAAAAGTATCCACTGTGTAATATGCCCAGAGCATTCTCCACAACAAAGGCTTATATGATAGGGACAAGAATTTAAAAGACTTTATCAGGGCATCATCCTACCTGAGGAAGAGAATTTCCCATAATATATGCCCTTCTGGTTTCCTGTCCCACCTAAGGCTAGAAAGCAGCTATAAAGTATTTGTAAGGGTCACAGTCCAGGGACCCAGAGCTGTTAAACATCTGAGACTTAACCACAATAGTATAGAACACTGTTCTTCCTCCCCACCTGACCACACCCATGGGACTCCAGTATAGTAATAGTACGGCACTGCTGAAAGAGCTGTACCTTTCTCTAGTCTACTGCTGTCAAATGCTCACGAGACCTCCTCAATCCTATTATAGTTTCTCTGCATGTTTTGCTTTAAGCCTGAGATAGTTGGGTCCCTCAGTCTCCTTCCAGATTTATCTATAATCTATCTCCCCCACCCCCAATAGGCCGAGGTAACTTGGAGCTTAATATGCTTAATGTAGTTTTATGGCTCAAGGTAAACTTCCCATGTGCACTCCACTCATGTCTGTATCTTCACCATTTACCTGCCGTTATTCTGTGTATGTGAATACACAGAGGTCCTCAAACAGATTTCAGGTCTGTTTCAGAAGCACTTAGTGTGCAGTATTCGGATATTAAAATTTAGTTCAGGAAGGTATGGTGTATTTCAAAAGCCTGGACTGGAAACCAGGAAATAGTCCTTGCTAACTACATGAGCTTCATGAGCTTCATTAATTGAACATCTATTTTTTCATCTTTAAATGTGATAATAATCTACATAGTTTGTTGTGAAGATTATACAAAATAAAATAATTTATATAACATCAATTATCAAAGTGCCTAGCATATAACAAATGCTTTAAGAAATGTCTGTTTATTGGGGCGCCTGGGTGGCTTAGTCGGTTAAGCGTCCGACTTTCGCTTAGGTCATGATCTCGCGGTTCGTGGGTTCGAGCCCCTCGTCGGACTCTGTGCTGACTGCCAGCTCAGAGCCTGGAGCCTGTTTCAGTCTGTGACCTCTCTCTCTGACCCTCCCCTGCTCACGCTGTCTCTCTCTCTCTCTCTCTCCTAGAAATAAATAAAAATATTTAAAAAAAAAAAAAGAAATGTCTGTTTACATTTGCTGGGATGAGCACTGGGGGTTACACATAGGGGATGAATCACTGGAATCTACTCCTGAAATCATTATTGCACTATATGCTAACTAACTTGGATGTAAATTTTAAAAATAAATAATAAATAAACAAAAATAAAAAAGTAAAATAAAATATTAAAAAAAGAAATGTCTTTTTACATCCTTAAAAATAAGTTACAAAACTAGATAAAATAGAATGTTCAAGTGAAAAAATTATTATTTAATTTTTACTGTAAATTAAATGAAAATAAAGCATTTTGGAACTTTATTTCTTACTTCTAAATTTTATAGTAATTAACCTTCCATTTTGATTCAGCCATCAAAGAGACAGACTTTTCCACATCCCTTTAGCTTTTCCTGATATGCTGCCTCTCCTAAAAGTTTACAGTATTCTTATGAGATTTTAAAGTATTACAACTAAATTTTTCATTGTTTGGCATTCTGTATAAACTCAGATTCATAAATGAACTGAGGCATATAATCAAAACATCCTGAAAGAGGGACCCTCTTTTAAGCTGCCATAAGACAGTACTTCAGAAAGGAGTTTCTGTGTAGGTCAAAATAAATCACTCTAGGATCCATATACCTGCCCAGTAATTCCCTTAGAAAGCTGGAATTGAAAAGTCAAGCCAATACATTCCATGGAGATAGACAGTGTGAAAATTTTCAACAATCAGGTTTTTTTTCCAACCATAAATAGAATCATTTAACCAAAGTAGAAATGCTACAAAACAACAACAAAAAGAAAAAGAAAGAAAAAACAGAACTGTCTTCCACTAATGCTTACAGTTAATCTAGAAGAGTTTGTCACAAAAGGTTGCTATAAAATTTTCTACATTTGGCCTATGTGCTGAGCAGGGAAATAACCCCAATAAAGTGCCAAAAGAATGCAAAAAGGGAATTCTAAAAGCAATACTTAGCATTGCTTGATCTTCTGTGTCACTGGAAAAGACCAAACAGCTCTCTGTCATATCCGGAGAGGGACCCCAGTCTGGAAGCCCAGGCTGACAGCAGAGTCTCCTGACCATAACTGGAGGGATCTTCAGCCGGGGCTCACGTCTCTACAGAGTGGACTGCTCTGATCATCGCAAAGTCACCCCACTATCACTTCCTTCCAATTCCCCTTATGCAGCAAAGCTTATCTAGGCTGTATGGAGATAATATTTTTTTCAGGCACTTTCAAGAGAGTTGAAGAACTTAAGGATTTCTGTAAAACAAAGACTATTTTAATGTTGTCTATTAACTTTTAACTAATGTCATACAATAGGATTTTTTTTTCTCCCATACCCTAGCTTAAACCGAGGCCATAAGCACTACCTTTGGTACAAAATATAAGAGTGAGTGGCCTGTGTGGTGTGGCTTAAGAATTTCTGGGAAAACCAGTGGCCTCACTTGAAAATGAAATGGCACCCCCAAAGACCCACTCTCCCTTACCTCTTTTGCAATGCAAACGTTCCTAAGACTGCTAAGACAGAGTCACTACAACTGCCCAGTGGATGAATTCATCAGACTCTTCTCCTCCCTGAGTGAAACAGCCAAAGTGACCATTAGAAGTAAAGGCACCAAAGATAATAGTAAGAGGCATGAAAGATCCTTCCATCATCTTCCCGAACCGCATTCAGCTGGGCACCTTGGGGCCTCCAAACTTCAACATTTTTTTGTCTCAGGGTTGTCCTCAGTTCAGCCATTACATGGCCATTGCTATTAGTCTTTTCCTGCAAGATCTGGAACAGAATAGCTTTCTTCATCTCATACTTGAGTGCTAACAGATTGCAGAACTTGATTATTCTGAACTTTACCTTATTATTTAACAATAAAAAAATCCTTAGAGGTGAAACTGATAAGGTGGGATAAGAGATTAAAGGCCTTGTCTTATCCATGTTCTGCCCAAAAGGAGAGTCCAGACAGAGATTTGTAATAGGTTATTCATTTGGGAGTAATCCCAAGGACCTGTAAAAATGGACCAGGGAGAATGACGAAATGAGGAAAAGCCAATTCATTACCAAAGGATTCATTACCCAAGGTCACTGCTGATAACTGGGACAACAAAGCTTGTTCCCACACTGCAATCTCTAAAAAGTCTATAGGATGCCCTCAGAATTGTCCCTCCAAGAACTGACTAGAAGTATTTATCTATTATCTCCTACATCTCATCGGTGAAGGTAGCCCTCATGAGGGAGTAATGCCCCCATACTTCTGAACAACATGTGCAATCTTGGGGCAGCCCAGAACAGAAAATGAAAGAAATATAATGCACTTAAGGCAAGGTGCTACTACTGTGATTTAAATTTGGAGCCTGCACAAAACTGTCAGTTATCATCTGCTATCCCTAAAAGCAAAAGGTAAAGTGAAAAAGATGCATTGCAAAGGTGTCTGATATAGCACAAATCTGATAACTATGGGAAAACTGAATTCTACCAACTCATAATGGAATTTTGTTTTACCAAATGAAATACTGGCCTTGATGCTGTAATACACTAGCCCATTCTAAACCTCTCCCTAGGGTTTAACCAACAATGAACAAGTTGCCTTAAAAATTACATAGTCAGAGGGGTTGACATCAGCAAGATGGTAGAATAGAAAGCCCCAAACTCTTCCTCCCCTACAGAAATAGTGCTTCAACAACAATACACAGACCAATTTTTTAATGAGAAATACAGAAAATAGTTAAGAGGCTTCTACACCCTAAGCCAGCATGAAACCAACTGCATTTAAGTATGAAAATTCATGCTACTCTCTGACCATAATCTCTCCCCCCTGGCACAAAACCACATAATTAGGGCTCCTTGGGAAAAGAAAGAGAAGACTGGCCCATAAATATAATGTTCTGAACCACTGAGAAGGCTACCTGAAAGGGTGGCTCGTGTCTCCCCTGTCTCAGAGTACTAACAGGACCCAAAATACCCTAGATACCTGGAGGCACCTGAGAACACACACACACACACACACACACACACACACACACACACACGGCTGAGTGGTGTATCGATGCTCCAGAAAAAACCATGGTGCAGCAGACAGATACAGATATCAGAGAGAAAAAAAGACTGCAAGTCCCTGAAAAAAAAATGAGAGGGAGGGAGGCAAACCATTAGAGACTCTTGAATGCTAAGAACAAACTGAGGGCTGAAAGGGGGTGGGGGAAAGGGAAGGGAGGTGATGGGCATGGAGGAGGGCACTTGTTGGGATGAGCACTGGCTGTTATATGTAAACCAACTTGACAATAAACTATAAAAAACAAACAAACAACAAACTCTGGAAAAACTCTCTATGAATCTATATGTTTAAGTCCAGAGAAGCTGCATCCACAGAAAAGATTTAAGAGGCTGCAGAATATATAGCCAGGCTGGTTGGTGGTAGTCTTTCCCTGTATGAAGGCAGTTCATAAAGACTCTGGGAGAGGTGCCTGTTTTTTTTTTTTTTTTCAAATGCAGGGACACCAATACAAAATTGCAAGCAGCACAGAGACACAGGGAAATTATCCAAACAAATGTACAAATAAATCTCCAGGTAGGTGTATGAGTTACTTGACTTGACAAAGAATTGAAAGTAATTGTCATAAAAGCTGTTCAATATGCTCACAAAACTGAAGCATGAACAAAATGAGAATTTCAATAAAGCAATAGAAAATTTAAAAAGAGCCAAACAGAAAATTTGGGGCTGGAGAATATAATGAGTTCACTAAAAATTTTACTAGAAGGTTTCAACATCAAACTTGATCAAACAGAAAAATCAGTTAAAGACAAGTCATCTGAAATTATTCAGTCAGAGGAACAAAAAGAAAAAAGAATTTAAAAATGTTGAAAGCCTAAGAGACTTTAATAAATGAATTCAGTAAAGTTGCAGGATATGAAACCAACATACTAGAAGATAGCTCTATTTCTATACACTAAAACCAAATGATCCAGAAAAAAATTAAAAAAACAATCTCATTTATAATAGCATTACAAAGAATAAAATAGCTAGGGATAAAGTTAATCAAGGTGATGAAGGACTTGTACACTGAAAATTATAAAACATTGCTGAAAGAAATTAGAGAAGACATAAATAATTGGAAAGACATCCTGTGTTCATGGGTTGAAAGATTTCATATTATTAAAATGTCCATACTACTTAAAGGGATCTACACATTCAATGTAATCTCTTTCAATATCCCAATGACACTTTTTCCAGAAATACAAAACATATCCTAACATTCATATGGAAGCACAAGGGACCCTGAATAGCCAAAACAATCTTGTGAAAGAAGAACCAAACTGAAAGTATTATACTTCCTTATTTCAAAACATATTATGAATCTACAGTACTGGAAAGAGTATGGTACTAGCATAGAGGCAGACATGGAGACCCAACAGAACACTATAAAAGCCCAGAAATGTCCATGCATATTTAGTCAACTGTTCTTCAACAAGGATTTCAAGAAGGCTCAATGGGGAAAGGATAATCTCTTCCATGAATAGTTTGGGAAAACTGGATATCCACCTGCAAACGAACACAACTGAACCCTTATCTTACACCACACCCAAAAATCAACTCAAAAATGGATGAAAAATTTAAATGTAATATGTGAAACAGTAAAAATCCTAAAAGGAGGGGCGCCTGGGTGGCTTAGTCGGTTAAGCGTCCGACTTTCGCTTGGGTCATGATCTCGCGATTCGTGGGTTCGAGCCCCACGTCGGGCTCTGTGCTGACTGCCAGCTCAGAGCCTGGAGCCTGTTTCAGTCTGTGACTCCCTCTCTCTCTGACCCTCCCCTGCTCACGCTGTCTCTCTCTCTCCTAGAAAAAAAAAAATTTTTTAAAATAAGATATATAACTATCTTATGATCCAGGAATCCCTCTTCTGGATATTCATGCAAAAGAACTGAAATTAGGATACATGTACATCCAAATTCAAGGCAGCACTATTCTCACTGCAGCACAATTAATAATCACCTAAATGGCCATCAGTGTATGAATAAACAAAATGTGGTACTTACCTAGAAGGGGTTATGTATGTACACAATGGCAATATGGAATTCAGCCATAAAAAGGAGGAAATCCTGTCATATGCTACGATATGGATAAACTTTGAGGACATTATGCTAAGTGAAATAAGACAGTCACAGAAGGATAAGTAGTCAAATTCACTGAAGCTGAAAGTAAAATGTTTTTGAGGGGCAGCTGGGAGACTCAGTTGGTTAAGCATCCAACTTAGGCTCAAGTCATGATCCCAAGGTATATGGGTTCGAGTCCTGCCATCGGGCTCTGTGCTAACAGCTCGAAGCCTGGAGCCTATTGCCTATTTCAGATTTTGTATCTTCATCTCTCTGCCCCTCTCCTACTCATGCTCTGTCTCTCTATCTCTTTCTCAAAAATTAAAAAAAAAAAACTTAAAATAAAAGTAAAATGGTTTTTGATTATCAGAGGCTAGATGGAGGGGGAAATGAGTTGCTGTTAAATGGGCATAAAGTTTCATTCATGCAAAATGAGAAAGTTCTAGAGATCTGCTGTATAATATTTTAGTCCACAATTCTATGATTTCTGGTGATTTTCTCCATATTTCAGCATCACTGCCAGCATGTGAGATAAAATCCCCCATGATAATTAACTTTTCAGATGCTGGGAATGCTATACTGGGTTTCTCCAATTCCACTAGAATCTTTCCTTCCCATCTGCACTTGGTATGGTCATGTGGTAAAATTAAACCACAATAATGTCTGTGTCCCAATACTCAATTTATAAAGAACAGAGATTCCGGCTCTACCTATGCTCACAGAGTTAAGTATACTTCTTTTCATGGAAACCCAGATGAAATTTCATTAGCAACTTACCATCACAATGAGCTAAAAATGGATAAAATTCCTGCATAAGAATTCAGTGCTCAGAGGAATAATCTTCCTCAAAATGGAACTGGCACTGACTCCTCTGTACTTTAATCAATATATCTGCAGTTTCTGTTTTGCATCACTAAATTAGAAATTACTTCCACTGAAATTAGGTAATGCTCAAAATCTTTTCCAGTACATTCTTAAGATTTGGTATTAAGAAAAAACTTACACTTCTTAAATATCCATTCACTTAACCTCCCCTCTTTTTCTTAATTTCACATTCTTAGTATCTTTGTCATTACTACATCTATATCTCCAATTTACTAGAATTTTTCATATTCAATTCCTTAACTATATAAGTCACATTTTCATTATTTTTTCAGTCATATATTCTTCTGTCCAGTATTTCTTTAATGATATAAATTTAATTTTAAGCTCCTAAGAAATATTAGTCTTCTATTAGCTTGTACAGGGATATACTATATAATATCCTCCTGATATTTATGCCAATATCCCTTTTGAAAAGGGTACATGAAAACAAAATTAAAATTCCACATTAGAGTTATAGGAATTTAGTGGAATTTGGTGTGCCCGGGTAGTTCAGTCAGTTAAGCATCCAACTTCAGCTCCGTTCGTGATCTCATGGTTCATGAGTTCAAGCCCTTCATAAGGCTCTGTGTTGACAGTTAGGAGACTAGAGCCTGCTTTGAATTGTGTTTCCCTCTTTCTCTTCCCCTCCCCCGTCCCTCCTTCCCTCTCTCTCTCTTTCAAAAATAGGGGAGGCAAGATGGTGGAGAGCTCCTTACATTTCACAAGCCCCCATTCTCAAACACAGAAGGCTTGAAGCCGTAGGACACTGAACCACAGGAGTCTGGGGGGAAAAGAGACGGAGTCCACTAAAAACACAACGTCGGGGTGCCTGGGTGGCTCAGTCGGTTAAGCGTCCAACTTCGGCTCAGGTCATGATCCCACTGTTCATGGGTTTGAGCCCCACATCAGGCTTTGTGCTGACAGCTAGCTCAGAGCGTGGACCCTGCTTCAGATTCTGTGTCTCCCTCTCTCTGACCCTCTCCTGCTCACGCTGTCTCTATCTCTCTCTCTCTCAAAAATAAATAAAACATTAAAAAAATAATAAAGCAGTGCTAAAAAAGAAGAAGACGACGACGACGATGACGAAAACCTCATAGGTGCATGAGTGCGAACTGGGGAAGATATAAACGAGCCAAAACCAGCAGACACAGAGGGAGGGGAGAGAACGCCCTTGAGGGAGCCTCAGAGAGTCTGGGGAAGAGAAAGAGCAGCTGAAACCACTCCTAGAACTGCCTCTGGAGAAGAGAAAAACCCTTGGCTCTGGAGAGAGAACGATCCTATTTCTAGCTGTGGCACTGACGTTGGGCTGGGTGCCCCGCTCCCAGGTGGCCCCAGGATAAACTGCTCCACTGCTCTCCCAGCTGGATCCCCGGCTGGGAAGCGGCCCGGCCTGCAGGATTATATTTCCGGCGGTATCAATATAGCGCAAAGACTAAGACCTGGACCCAAGGCAGACTTGGGACATAGAACACGGCCCATGTTGGCTACACCTCCAGCTCAGGGAGATCAGACCCAAAAGAGTGATTTTCAATGCTTGGTTGCTGAAGGGACTGGGGCGCTGCCATTTGTCTCCCCACAACCACCAAGGCGAGACCTCAGGGAGTGTCCCACAGGACCGCAGTGGAGGCTAAGACCTGCCTACACCAGACCATGCCGATCCCCACTAGAGAGCTGCTTTTTTGTTTTTTTACCAGAGCCCAGGACAAGACCAACATGGATACATTTCTGTGATTAATTCTAGATCAATTCTTTCTATTCAGATATATTTTCCCTTGTCTCATTCATATCCCTCCCCTCTGCTGTACTGGGCACTCTGGTCATTGGTTTGCTTAAACAGTCACATTTAATCCATTCTCTAGATGTGTATTCTACACTTCCACTGCTACCTTTCTATCTCTCTCTCCCTCTGGAGTAATCATACTATATAGTTTCTCTGAGTAACATTATATTCGTTTCTACCTCCTAGTCCCCCACCATATTCTCCTCTTTCTCTCTGTGAATTAACCCTCTTAGTCTCTCTGTCTGGTCATCGTCTACTTTCACTCTCTCCCTGCCCTGTCATTTCTCTCTTTGTATACGCTTTTCCATCAGGACTGCATATACCCAGCTCTTTATTTCTGGCTGGGAATTGTGGTTTTATGCTTTTAGACTGTCCTTTCACTTTTGGATTTTTTCTTTTTCATTTTCTTTCTTTTTTCTGATTTTCTTTTTCTTTTTCCCTTTCAGTTTGCTTGTTTGTTGGATTTGTCTGTGCATTTGCGTGCCTTTGTTCCCTGTGTGTTTGTCTGTCTGTTTTCCTTTCCTGGGCTACCTCAAGAAACAAGCCGAAGTACACATGGTGGAGAGTCCCAAATACTACTACGAGAAGAGAAATAAAATAACCAAAGTCTCAAAAAGAGAGCCCAAGAGACACCACTTAAAGAACACTTCCTCAACGGACAGGCCCTGGATAGTCAATGAGCCTTCTTTCATATAGCAGTACTTGCAGGTGCAGAGCACATAACAAGCTTTTAAAACATACAAGGGACAGAAAGCTAGCTAAAATGACGAAACAGAAGAACTCTCCTCTAAAGAAATTCCAGAGAGAAATGACAGCTAAATAACTGCTCAAAACAGATAGAAGCAACATAACTGAACAAGAATTTAGAACTATAGGCATAAAATTAAACACTGGGCTTGAAAAAGGCATGGAAGACTTCAGAGAAACTATTGCTATAAAGACTATGAAGCTTAAAAATAGCTGTGATGAATTAAAACATGCTATAAATGAGGTGCATAATAAAATGGAGGCATCCAATGCATGGATTGAAGAGGCAGAGAGAAGAGGTGAATTAGAAGACACAATTATAGAAAAAGAGGAAGCTGAGAAAAAGACAGATTAACTGATCAAGGAGCATGAAAGGAGAGTTCAAGAACTGGGTGATACAATCAAACGAAACAATATCTGTATCATAGGAATTCGAAAAGAGGAAGAGAGAGGGAAAGGCACTGAAGGAGTCCTTGAACAAAGTTTAGCTGAGAACTTCCCCAATCTGGGGAAGGAAACAGACACTGAAACCCAAGAGGCACAGAGAACTCCCCTCACACGTAACTTGAATGATCTTCTGCATAGCATATCATAGTGAAACTGGCAAAATACAAGGACAAAGAGAGAATTCTGAAAGCAGCTAGGGATAAAAGGGCCCTAATGTACAAAGGGAGACCTATCAGAGTGGTGACAGACCTATCTACTGAAACTTGGCAGGCCAGAAAGGAATGGCAGGAAATCTTCAATGTGATGAACAGAAAAAAACATTCAGCCAAGAATCCTCTATCCAACAAGCCTGTCATTCAGAATAGAAGGAGAGATAAAAGACTTCCCAAATAAACAAAAATTGAAAGAATTCATCACCACTAAACCAGCCATACGAGAAATCCTAAGGGGACTCTATGAGGGAAATTTGCAAGGAACGCAAGGTACCAGAGACACCACTACAAGCATGAGTCCTACTAAGAACACAATGACTCTAAACCCATATTTTCCAATAATAACACTGAATGTAAATGGACTAAATGCTCCAATCAAAAGACATAGGGTAGCTTAATGGATTAAAAAAAAAATCCATCTATTTGCTGTCTACAAGAGACTCACTGTAGACCTGAGGACACCTTCAGATTGAAAATAAGGGGATGGAGAAATATATATTATGCTATAGGACTCAAAAGAAAGCTGGAGTAGCCATATTTTTACCAGATAAATGGACTTTAAAGTAAAAGCAGTGGGACACCTAGGTTACTCAGTCGGTTAAATGTCCCAATTCAGCTCAGGTCACGATTTGTGGTTCGTGGGTTCAAGCCTTGCGTCAGGCTCTGTGCTAGCTCACAGACTGGAGCCTGTTTCGGATTCTGTATCTCCCTTTCTCTCTCTGATCCGCCCTGGCTCACGCTCTCTCACTCTCTCTCTCTCTCTCTCAGAAATAAATAAAAATATTTTTTAAATTTTTTAAGTAAATTAATTAAATAAAATATAAAGTAAAGGCAGTAACAAGGGATAAAGAAGGGCATTATGTAATGCTTACAGGGTCTATCCTTCAGGAAGAGCTAACAATTATAAATGTCTACGCACCAAATATGGAAGCACCCAAATACATAAAACAATTAATTACAAACATAAACAACCTTATAGATAAGAATGTGCTAATAGCAAAGGACTTTAATACTCCACTTACAGCAACGGATAGATCAATGACAGAAAAACACTAAAGAAACAATGGACTTGAATGACACATTGGACCAGATGGACTTGACAGATCTATGTAGAACTCTACATCCTGAGGCCATAGAATTCACTTTCTTCTCAAGTGTGCATGGCACATTCTCTAAGACAGATCACATACTGGGACATAAAGCAGCCCTCAATAAATATAAAAGAATTGAGATCACATCATGCATTGAGATCACAATGCTATGAACCATGAAGTCAACCACAGGAAGAAGTCTGGAAAACCTACAAAAACATGAAGGTTAAAGAACACCCTACAAAAGAATGAATGGGCCAATCAAGCAACTAGAGAAGAAATTTAAAAATATATGGGAACAAATGAAAATGAAAATACGAAAGTCCAAACTCTTTGGGATGCAGCAAAGGCAGTCCTAAGAGGAAACTACATTGCATGCACTCCAGGCCTATTTCAAGAAATTAGATAAAGCACAAATACAAAACTTAACAGTGCACCTAAAGGAACTGGAAGAAGAGCAACAAGAGCACCCCAAGCCCAGTAGGAGAAAAGAATTAATAAAAATCAGGGAAGAAATAAACAATATAGAATCCAAAAACAACAGCTGAACAGATCAATGAAACCAAGAGTTGGTTTTTTGAAAAAATAAACAAAATTGACAAACCTCTAGCCAGGCTTCTCAAAAAGAAAAGAGAGAGCACCCAAATAGACAAAATCATGATTGAAAGTGGACTTATTACAACCAACCCCTCAGAAATACAAGCAATTATCAAGGAATACTATGAAAAATTATATGCCAACAAACTGGACAACTTAGAAGAAATGGACAAATTCCTAAACACACACAGAGTACCAAAATTCACACCGAAAGAGACAGAAAATCCTAACAGACTCATAACTACTGAATAAATTGAATCAGTTATCAAAAATCTCCCAATAGATAAGAACCCTAGACCAGATGGATTCCTTAGGGTATTCTACCAGACATTTAAATCAGAGTTAATACCCATTCTTCTCAAGCTATTCCAAAATAATAGAAATTGAAGGAAAACTTCTGGACTCATTCTATGAAGCCAGCATCATGTTGATTCCCAAGCCAGAGACCCAGCAAAGAGAACTACAGGCCAATATCCTTGATGAATACAGATGCAAAAATCCTCAACAAGATACCTGCAAATCGAATTCAACAGTACATAAAAAGAATGATCCACCACGATCAAGTAGGATTCATTCCTGGGTTACAAGGGCTGGTTCAATATTCACAAATCAATCAATAGGATACATCACATTAACAAAAGAAAAGATAAAAACTGTAAGATCCTATTGATATATGTAGAAAAAGCAGCATTCAACAAAATGCAGCATCCCTTTTTTTTTTTAAATGTTTTATTTATTTCTAACAGAGAGAGAGAGAGAGAGACAGCGTGAGCAGGGGAGGGTCAGAAAGAGAGGGAGTCACAGACTCTGAAACAGGCTCCAGGCTCTGAGCTGGCAGTCAGCACAGAGCCCGATGCGGGGCTCGAACCCACGAACCGCGAGATCATGACCTAAGTGAAAGTCGGACGCTTAACCGACTAAGCCACCCAGGCACCCCTGCAGCATCCTTTCTTAATACAGACCCTTGAGAAAGTTGGGATAGAAAGAACTTACATAAACATCATAAAGGCCATTTATGAGAAGGTCTCAGCTAACATCATCCTCAATGGGGAAAAAGTGAGAGCTTTCCCCCTGAGATCAGGAACACGGCAGGGATGTCCACTCTCACCATTGTTGTTTAACATAGTGCTGGAGTCCTAGCATCAGCAATCGGACAATAAAAGGAAATAAAAGACATCAGAATTGGCAAAGAAAAAGTCAAACTTTCGCTTTTCGCAGACGACATGATACTCTAAATAGAAAACCCAACTCACTCCACCAGAAGCCTACTAGATCTAATCCATGAATTTAGCAAAGTCGCAGGGTACAAAATCAATGTACGGAAATAGGTTGCATTTTTATACACCAATAATGAAGCAACAGAAAGAGAAATCACGAAATCGATCCCATTCATAATTGCTAAAAAGACCATAAAATACCTAGGAATAAACCTAAACAAAGATATAAGGGATATGTATGATGAAAACTATAGAACACTTATAAAGGAAATTGAAGAAGACACAAAGAAATGGAAATACATTCTATGCTCATGGATCGGAAGAATAAATAGTGTTAAAATGTCATGACTACCCAAAGCAATCTACACATTCAATGCACTCCCAATCAAAATTGCACCAGCATTCTTCTCAAAACTGGAACAAACTATCCTAAAATTTGTATGGAACCACTAAAGACCCTGAATAGCCAATGTAATATTGAAGAAGAAAACCAAAACGGGACGCATCGTCATCCCAGACTTAGCCTCTACTACAAAGCTGTCAACATCCAGACTGTATGGTATTGGCACAAAAACAGACACAGAGCCCAATGGAATAGAATAGAGAACTCAGAATTGGACCCACAAATGTATGACTAACTATTCTTGGACAAAGTGGCAAAGAGTATCCAATGGAAAAAAGACAGCCTCTTTAACAGATGGTGCTGGGAGAACTGGACAGCAACATGCAGAAGAATGAAACTAGATCACTGTCTCACACCATCCACAAAAATAAACTCAAAATGGATAAAGGACCTGAACGTGAGACAGGAAACCATCAAAACCCTAGAGGAGAAAGCAGGAAACAACCTCCTTGACTTCAACTGCAGCCATTTCTTACTTGACACATCCCCAAAGGCAAGGGAATCAAGAGCAACAATGAAGTACTGGGACCTCATCAAGATAAAAAGCTTCTGCACGGCAAAGGAAACAATCAATAAAATTAATAGGCAACCAACTGAATGGGAAAAGATAGTTGCAAATGACATATCAGATAAAGGGCTAGTATCCAAAAGCTATAAGGAACTCACCAAACTCCACACCCGAAAAACAAATAATCCAGTGAAGAAATGGGCAGAAGACATGAACAGGCACTTCTCCAAAGAGGACATCCAGATGGCCAACAGACACATGAAACCATGATCAGCGTCCCTCATCATCTCAGAAATGCAGATCAAAACCACACTGAGATACCACCTCACACTGGTCAGAGTGGCTAAAATGAACAAATCAGGAAACTATAGATGTTGGCGAGAATGTGGAGAAATGGGCACCCTCCTACACTGTTGGTGGGAATGTAAACTGGTACAGTCCCTCTGGAAAACAGTCAGCAGGTTCCTCAAAAAATTAACAGTAGAACTCCCCTATGACCCAGCAATAGCACTGCTAGGAATTTACCCAAGGGATACAGGAGTGCTGATGCATAGGGGCACACGTACTCCAATGTTCATAGCAGCAGTTTCAACAATGCCAAATCCTGGAAGAGCCTAACTGTCCATCAGCTGATGAATGGATCAAGAAGATGTGATTTATGTATACAATGGAATACTACATGACAATGAGAAAAATGAAATCTGGCCATTTGTAGTAACATGAATGGCACTGGAGGGTGTTATACTGAGCGAAATAAGTCAGGCAGAGAAAGACAGATACTATATGCTTTCACTTATAGGAGGATTAGGAGAAACTTAATGGAGGACCATGGGAGCAGAGAAGGGGAAAAATAGTTGGGGAGAGGGAGGGAGGCAAACCATGAGAGACTCTTGAATACTGAGAACAAACTGAGGGCTGATGCTGGTCGGGGATAGGGTAAGGGGGGTGATGGGCATGAAGGAGGGCACTTGTTGGGATGAGTACTGGGTGGTATATGGAAACCAACTCGACAATAAACTACGAATGAAAAACAAAAATAGATAGATAGATACATAGATAGATGATAGATAGATAAAAATAAAAAATAAAATCTAAAAAAAGTGTGCACAGCAAAAAAAGTAAAGGAAAAGAATTTATTTTGTGTGTGTGTTTTATTTATTTCTGAGAGAGGGAGAGAGACAGCATGAACAGGGGAGGGTCAGAGAGAGAGGGAGTTACAGAATCTGAAACAAGCTCCAGGCTGTGAGCTAGCTGTCAGCACAGATCCTAACGCTGGTCTTGAACCCACAAACTGTGAGATCATGACCTGAGCCGAAGTCGGATGCTTAACCAACTGGGCCACCCAAGCGCCCCAAGGAAAAGAAATTTAGAGAAATTCTGTTATATTTAGTAAAAATCCCTCTTCTAACTTATGCATTGTGTACCATTGCTCTTACATGTTTTCTCAATTTTAGGAACAAATTTAAGACTTGCACTAATAGCAGATTGTCAATCAACCAACATTTCTACCAAAAGGTCATGAAAATTAAAATTTATATCCTTAAAAATCAGGTAGTATTGCATTTCCTAGATATGGAGATATCGAGTATCGAAAGGCAATAAGATTACTCCTACTACTTTTCTGGCTTCATCTGCTCAGTTCCATTAGAACAAAATGAGAATTATATTATTACCTCTTATTACAAGGGATGCATAAATATAAAAATTACATTAAAATAAACAAAGACAGACTATGAAACAACTGAAGTAGATGAAAGTCCTCATAGCAGAAGGGAATGCTGCACATACACCAAACAGTCCAACCTGCTAAGTCCCTCAAGTAAGTGCTATCAAAGCAGTGCTTAGAAAAGTACTACTCTCCACTTATGGTAGACACTAAATATTTTATCTAGAAAAAAAAAGAAAAGAAAATTCAGGTAAAGCTTTTAAGATAAATAGATGGAGTTTCCAGAGAGGAATTTAAGAAGTTTCGCCGTGGTCATAACAGTGACATCAATAATCAGGGAGTAGGGTAAGAGGGAGAGGTGGGAACAGTAGTACTATTCCTAACAATTCTAACTAAAAAAAATTTTCCTAATTATCACATCTGAGATTTGCCTTTCTTGAGAAGAGAAGAGATAGAAAGCAGCAAGTCACAGCCATATTTGTCCCGAACACCACCCAAATTCATAGACAAAGTTTCAGACTAAGTGGGCCTAAGTTATCAGGGCCTTTTGTCCTTGATCTTAGTCTTTTAATTTGTCTTTGATTTTAACTAATGCCCCCCCCCAATAAAAGACAGAATAATTCTGTAGTCCCTCTAGACATTCTCCAATAAGTTGGAGCGACTTCAGGGTGTCTCTACCTGACTGGACAGCTGAAATATCCTAGGACCATTCCAAATACATAGAATCCTCCCAACAAAGGGTAAACTAATATAAGACACCAAAGTCATGCCAAGACTGACTGGAGCTAAAGAAAGCCACACCAATCTCAGTTTGCTTATTCACACCATAAGCATTACATTGTTGTCCAGTGTATATATAGAATTGTATATCATATAATGTCCTCTAGAGCACCTTGATATTGACTATTCAATTATTGTCATTCCAATGCCTGGCTTCCCATACTGCCACAGCATTCCATGTCCAGCCTCCAATAACCCTGAATCTCATCTTGAATACCATCCAGGGAATTTTAGTATATATACCAAAAGTATTTATCAAAAGGCAAATATATACACAAAGTAACATTACCTCCAAGAACTCCAAAATAGCATTTGTCAAAGCCCAAAGAATAACAGCTAAGAAAACAATGCTTTCAGCTATCTCATTTTCCAGTTATGGATAATGTTTATGTTACTAATAATTAAAGATTTCCACTGGCATCTTTAAGGGCGATAGAGAAAGTATCTAAAATTATTCTGATTCATAACCCTGCCCATGTTCTCCTATTTCTAAATGTGGAAAGTAGAGAGAATAAGAATGGATAAGAGAGGGCAAATGCAGAAGACTCAAACAAGGTCAAAATAAACCTAATAATTTTAAGGTATGGCTAATTTTGTTTAGAACTATCTTTTGCTATTTTACACCAAATGGATGGAATAGCAAGAACCCTAAATATGCTAAGAAAATGGCTTTTGTGTTCAAATTGCAAATCAACAAATGGAATGAGCCCTTGTGAGTGTGATTCACTTAAAATTCACAGACTATATAGAATTTCTAAGATATGCATTGTCCAATCCAATGGCCAACAGCCACAAATGACTACTTGAAATGTGACTACTTCAACTAAGGAAGCAAATTTTTTATGTTATTTAATTTTAATCCATTTAAATTAAATTTAAAAACTGATACTTTAAATAATTAGAAAATTTTCAAGTATGTTTGAAACAACCTAGGTATATGAATCTATTTTTTCAACTATTAATTTTATGAAATATAAATTTATATTAAGCATTTCTAATGAAAATTTCTCATTCTGATTGTGATGTGCTATGAATGTAAAGTATACGCTAACATTTGAAGACTCTGTATGAAAAAAGAATATAAAATATTCCATTAATAATCTTCATGCTAGTTACATGTCAAAATGATTTTGGTTTAAACTCATCATTAAATTGATTTCATTTGCTTATCTTTATTTTTTGTGATTATACAGAAAATTTTTAATTTCATATGTGACTCATATTAAATCTCTATTAAGTGAGTGGTGCAGATTCAGAGCATAATAACATTACTGTAACCCAGGGATTTCCCTTGGTGCTTCACACAGAATCATGTACATAATTGACCCTAACTAAATACATGCTGTCTAAATAAAAATTGTCCATATAGTTGGACAAATATTTCTTGTTAAACTTTCCAAAAATTTAATTTGAAAAGGTGTTCATTTTTCAACAGAAAGATAGTTTTAGAGATAGGTCAAGCAATAAGAGAAATGGGGATATTTTTCCTCCTCTTATTCAGAGAACCCACAATTAGCGGAAAGAGGTCAAATCCAACTCATCACATTTATATCTGTCCCCATAATGCTCCAAGCATCTGCTAGAATCCCCTTCACACTGGGGTTTTTCCAACACATATCTTCATGGCTGAATCCAAAACTTAGCAAAATTCAAAAAAAACTCCCCAACAGTTCCAAGAAACTATGGGAAAGATAATAGTGAAATGAGGCTAGAAGTACAGTTATTGGCATCACACAAAATTAACTGAGCCTTGGCTTTGTCATACATCAACAATGAAAAGGTTGCTTAACCTCTATAATTCTCATTTCCTCATTCATAAATTAAGATTAATGATAGTAACTACCTGTTACTATTTATTTGCTAAAAAAAAATAGATTACTTAATACCTCAAACATAGTAGGAACTCAGTATATGGTAGTTAGATGATACTGATGATTAATTATCACTGTTACTACTATAAGTAATAACAAATACAAGTATACTATTTTTTTTCAGCAACTCTAGGAAATTCTAAAGTCTTCTTAAGTAATCTTCATTTTGGTGGTTCCCAGCTTTTCCAGGAATAAAACTCTCCTTTAGATTTTGTTTCTTACTTTTCCTACATGAAATTATCCATCAAGCTGATAGCATGACAGGCCCATAAACATAAAGAGAACTAAAAAAGGATTTTACAATCTAATGAGTTCCAGAAATTTCACCTTTCTCCAAGAAATCTAAGAGACCCACTCCAGGTATTTCTAGATTTTCTATACTGACAAAGATTAACTGTAGCCAGATAGGATAATGTTGTGTACACTTGTTTTATTCATAATCAGAGCATCTAATGTCCAAGCATCACTATAACCAAGGATGTCACATGTGATTATTTTATATTTTAAAGCAAGCAGGTAGCTCATGAGCCAGGCTGCCTTATCGATTAGCCACTTGTAGACATAGTGCTTAGTACCCACGATACTTTTAGGGTCCAAAAAAAAAAATGTTTTAATTTCTTTTAAAATCAGAAAAAATGAACTTTTAAGTTAAAGAAAATGTTTTACTATATATTATTAACATTTTCATCTTTTGACCAACAGAGTCATAAGATCTAATTTGTAATATTTTATGGAGGAAGGGCCCCACAAAGGGAAAGCCTAGTCGTAACACGGAATGTATCTAGAGTTAACACTCCAAGAGGATGTTTTGACAATTTTATCCCTGGCTCTGCACCAACCATAAAGCTTCAAACTCACAATGAACGTACATATCAGCACAGAGAAACTGGACCCTAATACCTGGGAATTGTTTCCAGCCTCACTATTGCCCTGTTCTGTCCTTTGCATCTCGATCTCGCCTGATACTTCAGGCTGTCAACTGTACAATTAGATTTCTTTTTTATATCTGCCTCTCTCGTCAGCCTGTTGAATGATGCACACTGCTATGTCTTGGGCTGTGACTTTTTGCCTATTTTCACGAAGAGTCTCCTCTCCTTGTGCTGCCTTGGACCAACCTGGGGACATTCTGCCCATCCCACTCTGCTCTCCCAACCCCTTGGCAGAACTTTCGTGCCGTTGGAAATCCTCAAAACAACAAGAGAAATTTATGCCATGAGTGTACATACACCTAGGAACCAGACAATGTGATTTTGAGTTTCTGGTTCAGCTAAATGACATTCAGCTTAAACATCTTTGATACTCCATTTATTTGGCGATAACATGGAGATAATGAACAGCACTCCTCATTCACTCACTCTGTCCTTTATAAGTGGGAAGCAGTTAGCATATTTAATAAGCACTACTTTTTTTTACTTCTGTTTCATATATAAAAATCCTGAGTTAACTTATTCAACATTTATAGATTACCTACTATGTGTACATATTGTTCCAGATACTATAAATATACAAGAGATCAAAGTATAGTTTCTGATCTCAGAGAACTTATACTAATGTATACAGACAGACAATTTAAAAAATACAGTAAACAACAGGTTAGATAATCAGATGATAATAATTATTATGGAGAAAGATGAAAGAGAGTGAGGGGTATAGTGACTGAGGTGTGTACAGTTCTATTACATAAGAGGGTTAAGGAAGGTGACATTTGAACAGAGTCCTGAAGAAAGTGAGCAAAAAAGCCATATACAAGGAGAGAACCTCCCAGAAAAGGGGAAAGCTAAGTAGAAATGCACTGAAGAAAGGAAATGTTTGGCATATCTGAGGAACAGCAAAAGCTGGAAGAGAAGCCTTTTTTTAGCCCAAAGGCTGGTAGTGAAGCTTACTGTGTTTTCAGTCACCGTTGCTCCATCCATGAACAAGGATGTATCGTTCCTTTCCCACTTGGAATGGGAAGTAGGAGAGAGACTGAACAGGATGCAAGGTGGGGAAGCTCCATGGTCAGGTCTGGCAGTGCATTTTCAATTTCAATTTGACAAAACATTTCTTGAATACAGGCAAGCCCCTGTATCAGCCTCTAAAAGAAGATAAAGATACAGAGAAGGTCACTGGTACCAAACAGCTCATTTTGTCTGAAAAGTTGCATGTATTCAGAACTTTATAAGCACTACTTTGCATAGAACTACAAAACCCCTTCAAAGAAAAATAAAATTATTTTTGGACTTTCTATCATTTTGGTTCATCTATCCCATACCACTTTTCCCTAATTAAGTGCAGATAATTGAAAGTTAACTTTATTTTCAAAGTGGAAAATAGCTAATTGGCCCACCAGCTGAGAAGTGGAGTATTTCCAGATTGTAATTTTAATGGTCATTTTGAGACCAGAAGGGACTCAAAAATGTCATTTAATCCATCTCTTTGCCTGCAAGCAGGAAACATCTCCACTTGGCCCTGGCAGACAGTGCCCACTGCTTTCAGTTCATATCAATCAATGTACTTGGCCAAGTTTTATGCCAAGCAATATGTGTCCATCTCTTAGCATGGAGGTAACACTGCATGATAATTTTTATATATTTGAAAATTTTCATCTCTACTCACTTACAAAGCATTACGTACTCATATTAACATAGTAATAAACCTATGAACACAATAAATTTTCAAAAAAATATTCCAAATGACAAAATTTACTCTATATTTTTTGAGTCAGTAGAAATTTTTAGTTCTTGCTGTCTTAGATTGTTGAACTGGCCACAAATTTTTATTTTTGGATGGAAAACTATAAGAAGGCAGTAAGTCCCTTTCCTGTTATTAAGGCTAAGCAAAGCAAACATTATTTTAACCTTTGTTATATTTCTGGCTCACATTTTCTCCACCATTTTACTGGACTTTCTCTTGCATTGCCCAATGTTGGGTGTTTGTACTTTTTTTTTCTCCTACATCTGTTTTTCCTCAAACTCTCTTAAGTTTCTGCATTTTCTGTACAACTTTCATTTTCCTGCTATGACTTTTTCTCCTGCTCCATTGTTTTTGTTGACATATACCATTAAGCTACATCTTTACACTTTTGTTTTCGCTCACTTTTTTCCTTTTCTTTTTGTTTATACCACATTTTAAAATCCTACTTTCTCCTTGCTCTGGTAAATGTAAGTCCCATGGCATTTTGAAATGTAACCATAGTATTCCCTCTCTCCCATGATGTAGTCAAGCCCTGGGTTCTTAGTCCATTTGCTAAAAAATCAAGTTGGTCAGAAGAAGCAGGAGAGACAATATTCAATTCTAGGGTCTCAATCCTAGCAAATTACAAAATTAAGAAATATGGACATTATACCACTGCACGCTTTCATTTCACATTTTATCTATAATACATAAGGAGAAAATAAGGCTAACATGAACATCATTAAGGGACTTACCAAAATGAGAGAATATTTTACTTCCATTTTTAAAACTACTATATGATTTTTTTTTATGTTTTTTTATTTATTTCTAGGAGAGAGAGAGAGAGAGAGAGAGAGAGACAGTGTGAGCAGGGGAGGGTCAGAGAGAGAAGGAGATACAGAAGACTGAAACAGGCTCCAGGCTCTGAGCTGGCAGTCAGCACAGAGCCCAACGCGGGGCTCGAACCCACGAACCGCAAGATCATGACCTAAGCGAAAGTCGGACGCTTAACCGACTAAGCCACCCAGGCGCCCCAAAAACTACTATATGATTTTTAAGTAGCGCTTTTGGAACTACTGACTTAGATAAATACCAACTTTGATTGTGATGGCATTCAGATCTACAATGCATTGGCTACCATTAGTAGCAGCCTAATGGATCAAACAAACCAGTTAGCCCCTAGGAGCACAAGCAGACTACAACCCAGCTCATCTCTTCTACTTTATTAGTGTTTCTTATTTAACATGCCTCTAATCTCATAACTGACCAAACGACCAAACTGTACATCAATTTTCATTATATATTTCACCCTCTCAGCTCTCTAAGTGAAATCTATCGTGTCTGATGAACTAGAAAACTTAAATTGATATTAATTATGGTAGTCAGAATAATGCCTGCCTGCCTGTTCTCCACCCCAGTTCCCCCTCCCCCAACACACATACACAGAACTCTACATCCTAACCTCTGGAACCTAGGAGTATGTTTTCTTACATGACAGAGGGTAACTAAGGTTGGAGCTGGAATTAGATGACTTTAAAATAGAAAGATGATTCTAGATTACCCAGGTTGGCTCAATATAATCACAGGGGTCCTGGGAGAAGGCAAGAAAAGAAAGAAAGATGAGTGAGAGTCACAGTGATGTGATAGAAGAAAGGCCCAACATGCCATTGCTGGCTTTGAAGGGACCACAAGTCAAGAAATGCAGGCAGGGGTGCAGGCGGTTAAGCAACAGACTTTATCTCAGGTCATGATCTCACGGTTGATGAGTTTGAGCCCTGCATTGGATTGTGTGCGGACAGCTCAGAGCCTGGGGCCTGTTTCAGATTCTCTCTCTCTCTCTCTCTCTCTTTCTCTCTCTCTCTCTGCCCCTCCCTGACTCTCACTGTCTTTCTCTCAAAAATAAGTAAATATTTAAAAAAAAAAAAGAAAAAGAAAAAGAAATGTGGGCAGCCTCTAGAAGATGGAAAAGGCAAGTGAACAGATGTTCTCATAGAGCCCCCAGAAGAAACACACCCCTGATAACACCTTCACTGGAAACCCATGTCAGACTTCTTGTCTCTAGAACTAGAGGATAATGTTTGTGTAACAAACTAGTTACAACAACTAGTATTGTTATGCAAACAACACTAAACCTGTGGCAATTTGATAGAGCAGCAATATCAAATTAGTACAATAATAAAGCCATAAATAATTTCATTGTAATCATTTTTAAATGTGTAATATAGATTTCTCAATGTATAATTTAAATTTTTTTAAGCCTACAATATAAAGTGGGCTTCCCACCCACCCAAAACTGTTTCTGAATTTTGATGTGATTATTTTCTTGCAGCAAAACTGAATTAAAGCTATTACATTTAAAAATATTTTGAATACTCTCTAGACATGACATTGTCTAAATAGTTTTATCATATAAGGAAATGTTATCAGAAGCATTAAACTTTCTAAATAATTAAATCATTAAACCTTCTAAATAATTATTGTAAGATTGTCTTTCATTTTAAAATAACCTTAATAGCACCCTCCTACACTGTTGGTGGGAATGTAAACTGGTACAGCCCCTCTGGAAAACAGTGTGCAGGTTCCTCAAAAAATTAACAAGAGAACTCCCCTATGACCCATCAATAGCACTGCTAGGAATTTACCCAAGGGATACAGGAGTGCTGATGCATAGGGGCACATGTACCCCAATGTTCATAGCACCACTCTCGACAATAGCCAAAACATGGAAAGAGCCTAAGTGTCCATCAACGGACGAATGGATCAAGAAGGTGTGGTTCATCTATACAATGGAATACTACATCGCAATGAGAAAGAATGAATCTGGCCATGTGTAGCAACATGGATGGACCTTGAGGGTGTTATGCTGAGCGAAATAAGGCAGGCAGAGAAGGACAGATACCATGTTTGCACGTAGAGGTGGATTAGGAGTAACTTAATGGTGGACCACGGGGGAGGAGAAGGGGAAAAATAGTTGGGGAGAGGGAAGGAGGCAACCCATGAGAGACTCTTGAATACTGAGAACAAACTGAGGGCTGATGGGGGTGGGGGAGAGGGGAAGAGGGTGACGGGCATGGAGGAGAGCACTTGTTGGGACAAGCATTGGGTGTTATTGGAAACCAACTTGACAAAGAACTATATAAGAAAAAATTAATAAAGAAATAAAGAAATAAATAAAATAGCCCTAATAGTCTCTTCTCTAATTTTGTCTCCTATTCTTTTTCATGGAGCTGTTTTAATCCTAAACAAGATATTTGAGTTTCTTATATATCAGATTCATTTCTACACAACTAAACTTTTTAAATTAAGTCCATAATATTTGGATATTTGTGAGTATAGTTTTAAAATCTTGTTAGGCAAGGTCTCTGACAGAACTATTATTTGAGTGTTGAATTTTTAAGGACCTTTATGATTATTTTTCTATTTTCTCTTCAAGTCAGAAATACTTACATTTTCTATGTGCATGATTTTAGACAAGTTAGATAATCTTTTCACCTGAGTGTGTCAGACAACATTATGTAAAGTTCTTTGCTACTACGACTTTAAAACATGCATAGACATTTAATAAGAATGGTGAGTACTAGAAAAACATTACAAACATTTCCTATCCATGGATAAGCTTAAATGTTTAATCAAGCTTAAAATTACAACTATCAAAAACTAATTATGAAATTAATGATTACCAGAGGGAAGGTGGGTGGGGAGATCGGTGATGGGAATTAAAGAGCACGTCTATCATGACAACCACTGACTGAGTCATGTATGGAATTGCTGAATCACTACATCATACACCTGAAGCTAATATAACACTGTTTGTTAGGGGCACCTGGGTGGCTCAGTTGGTTGAGCAACCGACTTCAGCTCAGGTCATGATCTCCCAGTCTATGGGTTCAAGCCCCACATCAGGCTTAGTGCTGACAGCTCGGAGCCTGCAGCCTGCTTCAGATTCTTTGTCTCCCTCTTTCTCTGACCCTCCCCCACTTGCACTCTCTCTGTCTCTCTCAAAAAATAAATAAACACTAAAAAATTTTTAAATAAATAAATAAAAACACTTTACTGGAATTAAAAAGATAAAAAACAAGATGAAAATTAATTACCAATTTTAATCAGGTAGTCATTGGGAAATGCTCAGCTTCACTTACACATATACCATAGTGACTCCTCAAAACGCCACCCCCAACATCTTCCTAGTCTCTCAAATGTTACCCTGAATTTTTTAGGTGTCTAATGTTACTGATAAATTAAGATGCGAAGAGCCTTAGAAATATCATTTAAAAAGCTGAGGATCCAAGGCAGAGGGGAGCAGTGGGGGGCGGGGGGGAGAGTGAAATCCGTAGAGATTTCTATTAGAGCAAATTCCAGAAGCAATTCATTCACAACTTTTATCTCCCCATTCCAATCCCTCAGCTTTTTAAAAGTCTCCAGCCCTACCAGAATCTCAGCAAAGAGGAAAGGCACTATCATCTGTGGATACAGCTGAAAAAATCCACACTCTCCATAACCAGAGACCAAATCTTCATCTTATCAGTTTTCATAAGCCCTATGCCACCCTTCTGATTTACCTTACCAACTGTTGACTTTAGCTGAAGACATACCAGCACTGACCATCAATTTAACCTCTTTGAAGGGTGCCTGTGTGGTTCAGTCGGTTAAGCAACCCACTTCAACTCAGGTCATGCTCTAGCAGTTCGTGGATTCAAATCCTGCATCGGGCTCTGCATCCAGCTCAGAGCCTGAAGCTATTTCAGACTCTGTCTCTCTCTCTCTCTCTCTCCCCGTCCCTTGCTCATGCTCTGTCTCTCTCTCTCAAAAATAAATACATGTTAAAAAAATTTTTTTAAAGAAAAGAAAAAATATTTAACCTCTTGAAGAGCTTCTAAACAAAAATGTGGAATAGAGTCCCCTTTAAAACATTGATCATAGGGGTGCTTGGGTGGCTCAGTCGGTTATGCATCAGGCTTCACTCTCAAGACTCTCTCACCAACTTCTTTATATTCACAGCTTGTGAGTTCAAGCCCTGTGTCAGGATCTGTGCTGATAGCTCGGAGCCTGGAGCCTGCTTCGAATTCTGTGCCTCCCTCTCTCTCTGTCTCTCCCCTGCTTGTGCTCTCTCTCTTTCTCTCTTTCTGTCTCAAATTAAACATTAAAAAAATGGGGCGCCTGGGTGGCTTAGTCGGTTAAGCGTCAGACTTTCGCTTGGGTCATGATCTTGCGGTTCGTGGGTTCGAGCCCCGCGTCGGGCTCTGTGCTGACTGCCAGCTCAGAGCCTGGAGGCTGTTTCAGTCTGTGACTCCCTCTCTCTCTGACCCTCCCCTGCTCACGCTGTCTTTCTCTCTCCTAGAAATAAATAAAAAACATTAAAAAAAAATTTTAAATTTGTTCCATGTATTACAAGTACATGTGGTCTTAGAGTGGTACATGATTTCCTTTCCTAAAAAAGCAAAATATTGTCCTTTGGCAGACTTTTATTGTGTAAACTTGCCATTATGCTATTTTGCATTTCATTACACAGTTTGATCTGCCAATAGCTTATTAAAGCAATCATTGACTCACTCCATCTTCAAGCATCATAACGAATAATAAAACAAGGAGTCTGATGGTCTCACTTACATGGAATTCATCATGATAGAAATGGGTATCACATTCTTACACTCCTCTATTCACATGTATGCATTCATTCCTCCAAGTTTTCATGCCTGAAATAAATTTACTGGAATCCCAGCCTCTACTATATGTTAAGCCTACATACAACTCAAGACCAGCCAGGCCAAGGACACAGTGTTCCATCTTTACAATCAAATACAGATTTCCCATTAAAAGGAAAATTCTCTATTTCAAAAGATTTAATAGTATAGTCCTTTAAAAATAATTCCAGATGGCTAAATTTTATGATTGAAAATACCCCACTACAAGAAATGTTTGTGCTTCTATTGTAATTTGTACTATTTTTCAGACACGAGAGGTCTTACCTTTAATGTTTTCCTTTAAGAGATAGGTTGGGTTTAGAAGTTCTACCACATTTTCTTATATTTTTTATTTCAGCTATTTTTGTACCTTTTCAAAATGACTTCATTCTTATTGACACATTTTCAGGGATTGGTTGTGCAAGACATGTTGGTATTTTCCTACACTGTTTTGCTACTTTTTGTATCAACTTGGCCATCTTTTCTCACTCACTTGCAACCCCACCCTCTTTTCTTTGAAGTCTCTGTCTACTTAAATTAAAAATAAACTTCATTGAGCTGAATGGCTTGTTACATCAAAAGGAAAAAAATTCAAACAGAACAATGATTAAGTACATAACCTTTAACTGAAAGAAATATTTCCAAAATAAACAACACTGAACAAATATTTCCCAATGGCCTATAGAGAGCTCATGTATAACAATAGCAATGCTTTTATTGCCCCCACACCATATTTCACAGTAAATTTCTCCAAACAGTGTTTAAATGTTATTAATGTACAGGTTTCTATGATAGTCAAGTAATTTGAAAATCAAGTAAATTTAAATCCTTAGCCCCTACTTTCTTGGATTGAAGTCACATGACTATAAGTCAAGTTAGTTGCCACTAGATGGCCCTGGTTTAAAATGCTCTCTGAAGTTGCCTTCTTAGCACAGCGGGCATAAAATGATCTCTGAAACAATATATGCCCTTAATTAGATCTACATTGTATGCATAGGCGTTGATGGTTAAAATTCTGGGGGAAGGGGGCAGGGCACAAACTATGAAAGGCAATAAATTTTTATATTTCATTCAAGACATAATTTTGGAATTATCATTCTGAAGTAGCTAAGTGTAACATATATAGAGAAATGACACCAAAAAAAAAAAAATAAGAAAAAAAGTCTACATACACCTTAACATGCTTTCTTTCACCTAAATGTACAAATTCTTCACCTCAGGTAAGTTAAGCACTCTATTATCCATCTCATTTTAAAATTAATTTTAAAATTTGGTTGGTACCCTCCCTTCAATGGCTTGGCTGACCCTGGTACCTGTCTCCATGAAGCCCCCTAAGCTTTTTAGGATGTCTTCCATCACATAACTGTGTGTCTTCCAAAGGCCTATGGAGACTGATTCACCAGGATTCATTCTCCCTTTTTTCTACCATAATATAACTCTTAAATTCTTCTGCTTAGGCTAGGAAAACAAGATTGTCAGCCAGTCTAGTTGCTTATAAAAGCAACTGCCAGTTAAATGAACTATAGATGCTTTCGACCACTTTTAATCAGTTATGTTTAACATAATAAATGTCTTTGAAAACAAATAAGGAAACTTTAGTTCCTTCATACCATGAATGATGATTTTTTTCTCAGTTTTAATATAATCACTGTGTGCTAAATCCTCACTACAACACGCATCTTTCACAATCATATGATCAATGAGAGCCATCTTGCCTCTGTGTGACATGCAGTAGTCACCTTAACAAATTTGTTAGATGAGTAAACAAAAAGATGATGGAAGATCCTTTTTGTTGTGCCCTTTCCTAATTTACTTGTGCAACTGCAAAGAGTGATATACAAATACTCCTTAATTTATTTTGGGTTGACGTCTTGATAAGCCCATCACAGTTGAAAATATCATTAAATCAAAAATGCATTTAATATATCTAACCTACCAAACATCTCATAGCTTAGCCCAGCCTACCTTAAACTTGCTCAGAACACTTACATTAGCCTACAGTTGGGTAAAATCATCTAACACAAAGCCTATTTTATAATATCTCATGTAATTACTTGAATACTGTACTGAAAGTGCAAAACAGAATAGCTGTATGGTGACAGAAATGTTCTAAGTGTCTCAGTTGTTTATCCTCATGATCACATGGCTTGCTGGGAACTACAGCTCACTATAGCTGCCCAGCATCGGGACAGAGTATCATACCACATATCACCAGCCTGGAGAAATATCAAATTCAAAATTTAAAGTACAGTTTCTACTGAATTGGTATCACTTTTGTGCCATCATAAAGTTGAAAACTCTTAAGTCACACCATCCTTACTGTCTGTAGTAAGAACTGTAAATCTCTTGCTCTAGCATTATCTTCTAGAATTTGTAAAATAATAATAACAATAATAATAATAATAATAATCTAAAACTGTGTCCTAGATATTTGCATTTTATGAGGAGTGGCTCTGGAATGTCGACATGTTCAAACCATACTCTAATGAATTACTACATTTAAGACTCTGGGTGTCTTGAAAATATCATTATTAGGGCCACAGTGTATACAACAGCCTCTCCACAAAACCCCTACAATTATAAAGCCCACAAATATAGGTCTCTTGGTCTCACTTTATATAGGACAAAATGAGAGATCCATCACATGGGAGCCAATCACTACTACTGCCCTTTTTCAGGGTACCTGGTTTCTCCCAGATTCTGGGAAGGTATGTTGACCCTGAATTACATCACCACATGGTTTGCAGTGAAATATGGAGCTTAAGTAGCCTCCTTCTTTTCCTCACTGCCAGCTGACTGTGCTAAAAGTGTATGGATGGGGAAAGCAGGACATGAGCACAAGTCTGTCACAGAACGAAACAGCGCTAACACCTCAGGCAAGAAAGGACTACACACTTGTTTAACTGGCTTTTGTGTAACCATCGGGTGAGGGTTGGTGTTTTGGGCATTAATTCAAAATGACAATTTGGTCCAACTTAAAACAGAAAATTTCCAATTATGCTTATAACAAGAAAAAAAGTCTTTTCATAGTTTTGTAATAAGTGAATGAAATGTTTTTATCTCATCAGAGTTTCTATGAATAGAACACTTAAAAATAAAAATTACTAAATTTTCTTCTACTATCCTACTAGTAGTAAAGCACAGGTACCCATGGGTGGATTTTTTTTTTAATGTAAAAGATCAGAATAGAAAGAAAGATAAGAGTTTCCCAGGCAAACAAATGTTAAAGGAGTTCATTATCCTAAAAGGAATTTTACAGGGGACTATTTGAGTGGAACAGAAGAACCATAAGTATGAGTAAGAAAAGTAGGAACCCTAAAAAGCAGTAAAAATTTTTATATATCTGTAAAAATCAGTCAAAGTATTCACAAAATAAAAGGATATAAAGTATGACACCATATACCTAAAACATGGGGAGGAAGGGAATAAAGAATGGGTTCAAACATAAGCAACTATCAACTTATATAGATTACTATATCCATAAAATGTTATACACAAACCTAATGGTAACCACAAATTAAAACCAGTAATTGATATACAAAAAAAAAGAGAAAGGAATCCAAATATATCACTAAAGAAAGCCAATTTATGGAAAGAACAAGAAAAGAAAGGAACAGAAAGATCTACAGAACAACCACAAAACAGCAATAATACATACCTGTCAATAATTACTTTGAAAGTAAATGGACTAAATGCTCCAATCAAAAGACACAGGATGACACAATGGATTAAAAAAAAAAACAAGACCCATCTATATACTGCCTATAAGAGACTCATTTTAGAACTAAAGACACATGCAAAATGAAATTGAGGGAATGGAGAAACATATATTATGCAAATGGAAGTGGAAAGAATGCTGCAGGAGCAATACTTAGACAAAATCTAGATTTAAAAAAAAGACTGTAACAAGAGACAAAGAAGGACACTATATAATTATAAGGGGATAATCCAACAAGAAGACATAACAATTGTAAATATTTATACACCCAGCATGAAAGCATGAAAATACCTAAAAGAGTTAATAACAAACATAAAGGAAATAAATGATATTAATAAATAATAGTAGGAGACTTTAATATCCCATTTACATCAATGGGCAGATCATCTAAACAGAAAATTAACAAGGAAGCAATGGCTTTTTTTTTAATTTTTTAATGTTTATTATTTATTTTTGAGAGAGAGGGGACACAGAATCAGAAGCAAGCTCCAGGCTCTGAGCTGTCAGTACAGAGCTCGACACAGGGCTCAAACCCACCAACCATGAGACCATGACCTGAGCCAAAGTTGGATGCTTAACTGACTGAGCCACCTAGATGCCCCAGAAGCAATAGCTCTGAATAACATACTGGACCAGATGGATTTAATAGATATATTCAAAACATTCCATCCTAATACAGCAAAATATACATTCTTTTCAAGTGCATATGGAACATTCTCCAAAATAAATCACATATTAGGCCACAAAACAAGTCTCAACAAATTCAAAAAGGTAAAAGTTATACCATGCATCTTTTCTAACCACAATGCTATGAAAGTAGAAATCAATCACAAGAAAAACTCTGGAAAGAACACAAATACATGGAGGTTAAATAACATGCTATTAAATAATGAATGGGTCAACCAAGAAATCAAAGAAGAAAATTTAAAAATACACAGGAACAAATTACAATGAAAATACAATAGTACAAAATTTGGGGATGCAGTAAAAGTGGTTTCTAATAGAGAAATTTATAGCAATACAGGTCTACCTCAAGAAGCAAGAAAAATCTCAAATAAACAACCTAAAGGAGCTAGAAAGAGAACAAACAAAACCCCAACCCACCAGAAGGGAGGAAATAATAAAGATTAGAGCTGAAATAAATTACGTAGAAACAATAAAACAATAGAACAGACCAATGAAATCAGGAACTGGTTCTTTGAAAAGATCAACAAAACTGATAAACCTCTAGCCAGACTCTTCCAAAAAGTAAGAAAGAGGACACAAATAAGCAAAATCATAAATGAAAGAGAAGAAATAACAACCATCATAGAAATACAAAAGATTATAAGAGAATATTATGAAAAACTATATACCAACAAACTAGAAGAAATGGATAAATTCCTAGAAACATAAAACCTACCAAAACTGAAGCAGCAGGAAATAACAAATTTGAACATACTGATTACCAGCAATGAAATTGAATCAGTAATCAAAAAACTCCCAACAAACAAAAGTCCAGGATCAGATGGCTTCACAAATGAATTTTACCAAACATTTAAATTACAGTTAATACCTATTTTTCCTCAAACTTTCGTAAAAAATAGAAGAGAAAGGAAGCTTCCAAATTCATTTTACCCTTTTTCCAAAACCTAATAAAGACATCAAAAAAAGAGAGAACTACAGGCCAATATCTCTGATGAACATACATGCAAAAACCCTTAACAAAATACTAGCAAAATGAATCCTACAATACATTTAAAAAATTATTCACCACTATCAAGTGGGATTTATTCCTGGGATGTAAGCGTGTTCAATATTCACAAATCAATCATCGTGATACAGCATATCAACAAGAGAGATGGTAAGAACCATAAGATCATTTCAACAAATGCAGAAAAAGTATTCAAAAAACTACAACATCCACTCATGATTTTAAAAAAACTCTCAACAAAGTAGGTTTAAAGGAAACATACCTCAACATGATAAAGGACTTCTATCAAAAATCCAGAGCTAACATCTACTCAATGGGGAAAAACTGTGAGCTTTTCCCCTACGATCAGGAACAAGAATATCCACTCTCAATGCTTTTATTCAACATAGTACTGGAAGTCCTAGCCACAGCAATCAGATAAGATAAAAGAATAAAAGGCATTCAAACTGGTAAGGAAGAAGTAAAATTTCCACTATTTCCAGATGACATGATACTATATACAGAAAAATCCTAAACTGGGGTGCCTATATGGCTCAGTCAGTTAAGCATCCAACTTCGGCTCAGGTCATGATCTCATGGCTTGTGGGTTTGAGCCCCATGTCAGGCTCTGTGCTGACAGCTCAGAGCCTAGAACCTGCTTTGGATTTTGTGTCTCCTTCTCTCTGTCCCTCCCCCATTTGTACTCTGTCTCCCTCTCTCAAAAATAAATATTTAAAAAAAAAGAAAGAAAACCCTAAAGACTCCACCTAAAAACTAATGAAACTGATATACGAACTTAGTAAGGTCACAAGATATGAAATCAATGTACAGAAACCCACTGCATTTCTATACAATAATGATAAAGCAACAAAAAGAGAAATTGTAAATAATACCATTTACAAGTGCACCAAAAATAATACCTAGGAATGAACTTAACCAAAGAGGTCAAAGACCTGTATACTGAAAACTATGCTACATTGATGTATGTAGCATACATACATACATACATACATACATGTATGCTACATTGATGAAAGAAATTGAAAATGACCAAGAAATGGAAAGACATTTCATGCTCATGGATTGGAAGATCAAATATTGGTAAAATGCCTATACTATCCAAAGCAGTCTACAGATTTAATGCAAACACCAACCGCATTTTTCAGAGAACTAGAACAAACAATCCTAAAATTTGTGTAGAACCATAAAAGGCCATGACTAGCCAAAGCAATCTTGAAAAAGAAAAACAAAACTGGACTTATTACAGCTTCAGACTTCAAGTTGTATTACAAAGCTGTAGTAAATGAAACAGTGTAGTACCGGCCAAAAACACTCATAAATCAAAAGAACAGAATAGGAAGTCCAGAAACAAACCCATGATTATATAGTCAATTAATCTGCAACAAAGGAGGTAAGGATATACAATGGGAAAAAGACAGTCTCTTCAACAAATGGTGTTGGCAAAACTGAACTGCTACAGGCAAGAGAATAAAACTGGACTACATTCTATACACAAAAATAAACTCATTATGGATTGAAAACCTAAATGTGAGACCTAAAACTCTTCTGGGATAAATATCGCAGAAGAGAGCACTGGCAGTAATTTCTCTGACACTGGTCATAACATCTTTCCAGATATGTCTCCTGAAGCAAGGGAAACAAAAGGAAAAATAAACTATTGGGAATATATCAAAATAAAAAGCTTCTGCACAGCAAAGGAAGCAACCAACAAAACTAAAAGACAACCTATGGAATGGGAGAAGATATGTGCAAATAACATATCTGATTAAAGATTAGTATCCAAAATATATAAAGAACTTAAACAACTCAACACCAAAAAACAAATAATCCAATTAAAAAGTAGGCAGAAGACATGAACAGACATTTCTCCAAAAATGGCACACAGATGGCCAAAAGTCACAAGAAAAGATGCTCAATAACACCCATCATCAGGGAAATGCAGATCAAGACTGCAATGAAATGTCACCTCACATATGTCAGAATGGCTAAAATCAAGAACACAAGGAACATCAAGTGTTGGCAACATACTCTTTTGCACTGGAAGCAGCCTAAATACCCATCAATAGATGAATGGATAAATAAAATGCAGTATCTATATACAATGTTCATTCCTTTTAAAAGCTGACTAATATCCCATTGTAGGTATGTACCGCATTTTGTTTATCCATTCACCTACTAATGAACATTTGGATTGTTTCCATGTTTTGGCTATCCTGAACAATGCTGTTATGAACATTGGTGTACAAGTACCTGTTTGAGTCCCTACATTCACATTTTGGGAGTAGATACCAAGAAGTTGAGTTGCTGGATTATATGGTAACTTTCTGAGGAACCAGCAAATTGTTTTTCACAGTGGTTGCACCATTTTATATTCCCACCTGTAGCAAAAAACAAGGGTTCCAAATTCTCTTCATCCTTGCCTGTGTGTGTGTGTGTGTGTGTGTGTGTGTGTGTGTGTGTGTCCATCCTAATGGGTGTGAAGTAGTATTTTATTGCAGTTTTGATCTGAATTTCCCTAATGGCTGGTGATGCTGAACATCTTTTCATGTGCTTATTGGCCATTTGTATATCTCTTTGGGAGAAATATCCATTCAAGTCGCTTGCTCCTTTTGAATTGGGATTATGTTTTCCTGTTTTTCAGTTGTAGTAGTTCTTATATATTCCAAATATTCTTTTATCATATATATGCTATGAAATATTTTCTCCCATTCCCAGCAAATGCTTTTTAATTTTTTTTATGTTTTTATTATTGAGACACAGTATTTTATTATAGAGAAACAGAGTATGAGTGGGGGAGGGGCAGAGAGAGGGAGACACAGAATCTGAAACAGGCTCCAGGCTCTGAGCTGTCAGTACATAGCCTGATGCAAGGCTCGAACCCACGAACCACGAGATCAGGACCCAAACCAAAGTCGGACACTCAATCTACTGAGCCACCCAGGAGCCCTACACCTTTTAGATCTTGATAAAAATGCAAAGAAAATTTCCATATTTCAAAATCCATTTAACCCCACAATTGAAGAGCTACCACCTTGTTCTTCAACTGGAAGTAATTCATATGCAATTTAATGATATGCTAAAGGACAAATATCAAGACAAGAATCTAACAGACTTCTTATGATGCCTAGTAAATGAGGAATATGCTCAAAGATATTATGCTCAGGGGGTAGGGTACACTAACTTTGAATCCCAATTAAAAGCAGTGTTATCCCACACAAAAAAATTCTTTTTGTAATTAATATAAATGTATTATAAAAATTGTACACAATTATGATTATTCTATTTTGAATTTCATCAATAAAAGTTTGCAGAAATTTGTTTTTCTATTTTTGCACAAGTACCTATGTAATATACTCAATTTTTACTCTTGTCCTGCAAAGCCTAAAATATTTGTTCTATGGACTTTTACAGAAGAAATTTGTTAACTCCTATCATAATAGATTTATAGATTATAGGAATTAGTCCTTACATAATTGTAGAAAGGATTGAGAAGGTTAAAGTCCATTAGAGAAGTTGGATGATCAGAGAAGAATTATTAGTTAATCTGAGAAATCAAACATGTTCAGATCCTAAAATCACATTGCAAAATGAAGGCAAATGTATGTTTGGAGGAGGGAACAGTGCTTCTATGTAGATTCCACCTCCGTGGTCCCACACCAGGTATCTAGTAGTGTATCTGAGCCATTATTAGTCAACAGTGTCAGTACTTGGAAAGAGGAGCTAGTTATGGGGTGGAAGAGAGCAAAACAATTTGGATCCCATGGGTACCTCTAAGTCTATTACTACATCTAACCACTGTAACCTTCAGAAAGTAAGCTGCTGCCTCTCTTCTGACTTCCAAGTCATGCAGATTCCTCTTTTAGCCAATTCTAACTCAGGACCATATAGTTCAAAGGATTCTGGGGAAAATTTTCCAGCTTAATCAAAATGACATCTTTAAAGCATTACGTTGAATGCATCAATAGATGAAGAGTGATCTCAGTTTTCAGTTAGATTATTTGGGCTGAGTTAATCCCAGATCTCCTTTTGAGTCAACTTTTTTAATTTTGTCATTTTTATGAAATACATATTTTCCTTTAAAATCAACTTTTTTAAGACTTATGCAGTAAAATGAACTAATTTCATATATATATATATATTTATTTATTTAGATGAGTTTGACCTATGTATAGATCCATGTAACTACGACTCCACTCAAAATATATAATGTTATTATTCCAACTTTTTTTTAATCAAGCTCTTTGTAGCCAATCAATACTCCACTAGACCTAGACAACTCCTGATCTGCTTTATAGCACTACAGATTAGATACGCTTCGTTTATAATTTCATTAAAATAGAATCATACAGTATGTACTCTTTTCTCTCTTCTTTTACTAAGCATTTTTTCAGATAATCCATTATGTTTATCAGTAGTTTATGACTGAATAACATTCTGTTGTTTGAAAAGACCACCTCTTATCTATCCATTCACATGCTGTTGAACACTTAGATTGTTAACAGATTAGTGTAATTATGAATAAAGTTGCTATACTTGTCCTCAAGTCTCTTGGTAGACACACACTTTAATTTCTCTTGGGAAATATCTAGGAGTAGAATGTTTCTTTTATATGGTAAGAGTTTAACCTTATAAGAAACTGCCAAAATGTTCTTCAAGTGAATGTACCATTCTAAATTTCATCATCAATGTATGAGAGGTCTAGTGCTCCACTTCCTTGCCAACACTTGTTGTTATAACTTTTTAATTTTAACCTTCTAATGAGTGTGTAATGTTAGCTCATTGAAATTTTAATGTGCATTTTCCCAATGATCACTGATAATGAGGCACCTTTTCATATGGGTATTGGCTATCTGTATATCTTTTCTAATAAAGACTTTAACCATAAGAGACTCTTAACTATAGAGAACAAACTAAGGGTTACTGGAGGGGAGGTGGGTGGGGAAGGATGGGCTAAATGGGTGATGAGCATTAAGGAGGGCATTTGTTGTGATGAGCACTGGGTGTTACACGTAAGTGATGAATCACTAAATTCTCCTCCTAAAACCAATAAAGAAAAAAGAGTTTAAGTCTTTTGTCAAATTAAAAATATAATACTGTCTTTTTATTATTGAGCTTTAAGAGCTCTTTTTGTTTTCTAGGTATGTGTTGTCAGAAATACTAGAGACACACATGAGTGGCCCAGTTGATTAACCATCCAACTTTGACTCAGGTCATGATCTCATGGTTTGAGTTTGAGCCCCACATCGGGATCTGTTATTGACAGTGTGGAGCCTGCTTGGAATTCTCTCTCTCTCTCTCTCTCTCTCTCTCTCTCTCTTCTCTCTTCTCTCTCTCCCTCCCTCCCCAACTTGTGCTTTTCCTCTCTCCCTCTCTTCCTCTCTCCCTCCCTCTCTCTCTCAAAATAAACTTTTTTTTAACATTTAAAAAAGAAATACAGGAAATATTTTTTCCCAGTCCATGCCTTGTCTTTTCATTTTCTTAATGGCATACTTTGAAGAAAAGAGTTCTCAATTTGATAAAGTCCAATTTATTGCTTTTTTTTTTCTTTTGGGTTCATAGTGTGTGTGTGTGTGTGTGTGTGTGTGTGTGTGCGTGCACGTGTGCATGTCTGTGTTGTTTCATTTAAGAAATCTTTGATTAAGATTCAAGAATATTTTCACTTGTTTTTTTTTTCTCCACTTATGCTTAACCAACTGAGCCACCCAAGTGCCCCACACTTATGGGAGTTTTTTAGATGTTTTATAGTTTGGACTTTTACACTTAGGTCTATGATCATTTTTTAATATAATTTTTTGTATGGTCTGAGGTCTGAGGTAATTTTGAAGATTAAACTAATATTTATATATAATGTGTTTGGAAGAGTGCCTGACTTACAGTCACCACTCAGTATGTGTAAACTGTTATTATCTACCTATTATTATTTTAGAAATATTATATAGTCAACAAGAAAGAGAAAATAGAAAAAAAGAAGCCTACCCAACTGAGTTAAGACAATAAAAAGAATGAATAAAGAATTCTGTAGAGTATTTACCAGTAAGAATAGGAAATAAAAATGTATGATTGCTCTGCTTAATGGAGAAAGTCTGTCACAATACTTTTTAAATGACAGTAACAGCAATAACAATAGCAACCTAAAACCAAATAATCCCTTTGGGAAGCTCAAGTTATTAATAGTTAAAAGTCAATTTGTATTTTCTTTTTGAAACAACCCCTTTAAAAATATTTGATGTTCACTGAATTTCATTAGTTACACAATTTGACATTTATTTCCTTTTTACAAACAACAGGAAAACAAGTTCTATTCAATTTATGCTTATCTCAGTCTTACATCAGTCCTTTCCCATTTTCCTTTATTTGGAGTTTATAGTAAACTCATCAAATATCTTTATTGGTTTGCCACCACTTGTATTATTACATTTGGTTCTTTTTTCATATAATGAGAGTTTTGGCTACACACTCAAATTCATTTGTTATAGTAAACTTCCTCTTGTCTAGAGGATGTCTTTGTAGGTTTTATAATGTTAATCTTTCGTGATGAAGATGGTGTAAACTTCCTCTCTTTCCTACCAAATAAGAAATAGGCTTAGTCTGAGACAGCCAGTATAATGACCAGATAATTGGTACAGTCTACTTGGATTTAGTATTTGCATTTAATACATTGAAATTGTTTGCTTGTATGTATGATTAATAGATTTTTGCTTAAAATTATTAGCCATATTATAGGAACTTTTAAAAGTAGTATACTACAAATTAAATACTACCTATAAATTTACCATATAGTTTCAGAGACTGTATTTGATTACTGATTAATTCTCACTACTCTCATGTACGCATTTTTATACCTTTATAAATTCCAGAAAGGTTTTGAAGATGCCAGTTACTTGAAGAGATATAAATAACAAGAAATCATGCAAAAATGGATTAATGAACATAAAATAAATATTGAATTGGAGATTTTAAAATGCTTAAAAACCTTTGTTGAAAGTAATTACTCCATCAAAGCATTCAGGTCAGCTCTGAGCTTCCTAATAAGTGAGGCATAAAGGTATTCAAGAGAAACAAATATTTTTTATGACATATTCTAAGAGTACTTTACTACATGGAATTATTTAAAGGAATTGATATTAGCAGAAATTTTGCTTAAGACAGAGAAATATTGAACATATTGATACATAATATTCAAATAATTCTTCCCCTACTGCCTGTGTGGTAAAGTTTTAATGGAATGTAACCTATATACACAAAAAGGTACACACACACACACACAGGAATCATCAGCATAAAGCTGAGTAAATTTTCACAAAGTGAACACAACCATTTAACCAGGTTCTAGACCATCAAAAAAAAGAGTATTAACAGTAGCCCCATGAGCACCTGTTGTGACCCTTGCCATCATGGACCCTTTTCCCCCAAATAACAACTATTCTGAATTCTACCAACATATATTAGTCTTCCTTATGTGCTTATTTCTTTATATAAAAGGAATCAGGCAATATGCAGCCTTCCTGCCTAACTTTATATATATATATATATATCTACGGAGTTTTTTAATTCATTTTTCTTTCATAGTTTGTTCTCAAGTTGGTTTCCATATAACACCCAGTGCTCATCACAACAAGTGCCCTCTTCCATGCCCATCACCCCCCTTCCCCTCTCTCCCACCCCCATTAGCCCTCAGGTTGTTCTCAGTATTCAAAAGTCTCTCATGGTTTGCCTCCCTCCCTCTCCCCAACTATTTTTCCCCTTCTCCTCCCCCATGGTCCTCTGTTAAGTTTCTCTAATCCACCTGCAAGTGAAAGCATATAGTATCTGTCTTTCTCTGCCAGACTTATTTCGCTCAGCATAACACCCTCAAGGTCCATCCATGTTGCTACGAATGGCCAGATTTAATTTTTCTCATCGCCATGTAGTATTCCATTGTATACATAAATCACATCTTCTTGATCCATTCATCAGTTGATGGACAGTTAGGCTCTTCCGGGATTTGGCATTGTTGAAAGTGCTGGAGGAACACTGGGGTATATGTGCCCCATGCATCAGCACTCCTGTATCCCTTGTGTAAATTCCCAGCAGTGCTATTGCTGGGTCATAGGGGAGTTCTACTGTTAATTTTTTGAGGAACCTGCACACTGTTTTCCAGAAGGGCTGTACCAGTTTACATTCCCACCAACAGTGTAGGAAGGTGCTCGTTTCTCCACATTTTCGCCAGCATCTAGTCTCCTGATTTGTTCATTTTAGCCACTCTGACCAGCGTGAGGTGGTATCTCAGTGTGGTTTTGATCTGCATTTCCGAGATAATCAGGGAAGATGAGCATCATTTCATGTGTCTGTTGGCCATCTGGATGTCCTCTTTGGAGAAGTGCCTGTTCATGTCTTCTGTCCATTTCTTCACTGGATTATCTGTTTTTCAGATGTGGAGTTTGGTGAGTTCCTTATAGCTTTTGGATACCAGTCATTTATCTAACATGTCATTTACAACTATATTTTCCCATTCCTTCGGTTACCTATTAGTTTTATTGATTGTTTCCTTTGCCGTGCAGAAGCTTTTTATCTTGAGGAGGACCCAATAGTTCATTGTTGCTCTTGATTCCTTTGCCTTTGGGGATGTGTCAAGTAAGAAATGGCTGCAGTTGATGTCAAGGAGGTTGTTTCCTGCTTTCTCCTCTAGGGTTTTGATGGTTTCCTGTCTCACTTTCAGGTCCTTTATCCATTTTGAGTTTATTTTTGTGTATGGTGTGAGACAGTGATCTAGTTTCATTCTTCTGCATGTTGCTGTCCAGTTCTCCCAGCACCATCTGTTAAAGAGGCTGTCTTTTTTCCATTGGATACTCTTTGCCACTTTGTCCAAGAATAGTTAGTCATACATTTGTGGGTCCAATTCTGAGTTCTCTATTCTATTCCATTGGGCTCTGTGTCTGTTTTTGTGCCAATACCATACAGTCTGGATGTTGACAGCTTTGTAGTAGAGGCTAAAACCTGGGATGATGATGCCTCCTGTTTTGGTTTTCTTCTTCAATATTATATTGACTCTTCTGGGTCTTTAGTGGTTCCATACAAATTTTAGGCTAGTTTGTTCAAGCTTTGAGAAGAATGCTGGTGTAATTGGATTGGGAGTGCATTGAATGTGTAGATTGCTTTGGGTAATCATGACATTTTAACACTATTTATTCTTCTAGTCCATGAGCATGGAATGTTTTTCGATTTCTTTGTGTCCTCTTCAATACGCTCCATTAGGGTTCTATAGTTTTCATCATACATATCCCTTATATCTTTGTTTAGGTTTATTCCTAGGTATTTTATGGTTTTTTGTGCAATTCTGAATGGGATCGGTTTCATGATTTCTCTTTCTGTTGCTTCATTATTGCTATATAAAAACGCAACAGATTTCTGCACGTTGATTTTGTACCCTAGGACTTGGCTGAATTCGTGGATCAGTTCTAGTAGGCTTCTGGTGGAGTCTGACGAGTTTTCTATGTAGAGTATCATGTCTGCAAAAAGTGAAAGTTTGAATTCTTCTTTGCCAATTCTGATGCCTTTTATTTCCTTTTGTTGTCTGATTGCTGATGCTAGGACTTCCAGCACCATGTTAAACAACAGTGGTGAGAGTGGACATCCCTGTTGTGTTCCTGATCTCAGGGGGAAAGCTCTCAGTTTTTCCCCATTGAGGGCAATGTTAGCCGAGGGCTTCTCATAAATGGCTTTTATGATGTTTAAGTAAGTTCCTTCTATCCCAACTTTCTCGACGGTCTTTATTAAGAAAGGATGCTGTACTTTTTCAAATGCTTTTTCTGCATCTATCTACAGGATCTGATGGTTTTTATCTTTTCTTTTGTTAATGTGATGTATCCCATTGATTGATTTGTGAATATTGAACCAGCCCTGTGACCCAGGAATGAATTCCACTTGATCATGGTAGATAATTCTTTTTATTTGCTGTGAATTCGATTTGCAAGTATCTTGTTGAGGGTTTTGCATCCACATTCATCAAGGATATTGGCCTGTAGTTCTCTTTTTTTGCTGGGTGTCTGGCTTGGGAATCAACGTGATGCTGGCTTCTTAGAATGAGTCTGGAAGTTTTCCTTCAATTTCTATTTTTTGGAATAGCTTGAGAAGAATGGGTATTAACTCTGATTTAAATGTCTGGCAGATTTCCCTAGGGAAGCCATCTGGCCCAGGGTTCTTATTTGTTGGGAGATTTTTCATAACTGATTCAATTTCTTCACTAGTTGTGGCTCTGTTCAGATTTTGTATCTCTTGCTGGGTGAATTTTGGTACTGCATGTATGCTTAGGAATTTGTCCATTTCTTTTCAGTTGTCCAGTTTGTTGGCATATAATTTCTCATAGTATTACCTGATAATTGCTTGTATTTCTGAAGGGTTGGTTGTAATAAGTCCATTTTCATTCATGATTTTGTCTATTTGGGTGCTCTCTCTTTTTTTTGAGAAGACTGTCTAGAGGTTTGTCAATTTTTTTTTTTTTTCAAAAAACCAACTCTTGGTTTTATTGATCTGTTCAACTGTTTTTTTTTTTTTTTGTATTCTTTATTATTTCTGCCCTGATCTTTTATTATTCTCAACACCTGGGCTTGGAGTTGCTCTTCCTCTAGTTCCTTTAGGCGCGCTGTTAGATTTTGTACTTGCACTTTTCCTAATTTCTTGAAATAGGCCTGGAGTGTATGCAATGTACTTTCCTCTTAGGAATGCCTTTGCTGCATCCCATAGAGTTTGAATTCCTGTATTTTCATTTTCATTTGTTCCCATATATTTTTTAATTTCTTCTCTAATTGCCTGATTGGCCCATTCGTTCTTTAGTAGGGTGTTCTTTAACCTTCATGTTTTTGTAGGTTTTCCAGACTTTTTCCTGTGGTTGATTTCAAGTTTCATAGCGCTGTGATCTGAAAGTGTGCATGGTATGATCTAAGTTCTTTTATATTTTTTGAGGGCTGCTTTATGCCCCAATATGTGATAGTCTTGGAGAATGTGCCATGCGCAATTGAGAAGAAAATTAAGTCCATAGCCTCAAGATGTAGAGTTCTAAATAGATCTGTCAACTCCATCTGGCCCAATGTGTCATTCAAGTCCATTGTTTCTTTTGTGATTTTCTATCTAGTTGATCTATCCATTGCTGTAAGTGGAGTATTAAAGTCCCCTACTCACTCTCAACAACAGCCAAAACATGTAAAGAACCTAAGTGTCCATCAACGGACGAATGGTTCAAGAAGATGTGGTGTATCTATACGATGGAATACTACATGGCAATGAGAAAGAATGAAATCTGGCCATGTGTATAAATATGGATGGACCTTTAGGGTGTTCTGCTGAGTGAAATAAGTCAGGCAAAGAAGGACAAATACCATATGTTTGCACATATAGGAGGATTAGGAGGAACTTAACGGAGGACCATGGGGGAGAAGAAGGGGGAAAACAGTGGGGGTGGGGGAGAGAGGCAAACCATGAGAGACTCTTGAATGCTGAGGACTGAGGACTGATGGGTTGGGGAGGAGGGGGGAGATGGGCATGGAGGAGGGCACTTGTGGGAATGAGCACTGGGTGTTATATGGAAACCAAGTTGACAATAAACTATTCGTAAAAAAATAAAGTCCCCTGCTATTAGCACATTCTTATCCATAAGATTGTTTCTGTTTTTGATTGTTTTATATATTTGGGTGCCTCTGTATTTGGTGCATAGACATTTGTAATTGTTAACTCTTCCTGATGGATGGATCCTGTAATCATTACAAAACGCCCTTCTTCATCCCTTGTTACTGCCTTTACTTTAAAGTCCAGTTTGTCTGATATAAGTATGGCTACTCCAGCTTTCTTTTGACTTCCAGTAGCATGATAGATATTTCTCCATCCCCTTACTTTCAATCTGAAGGTGTCCTCAGGTCTAAAATGAGTCTCCTGTAGACAGCAAATAGATGGATTTTGTTTTCTTCTCTATTCTGCTATCCTATGTCTTTAATTGGAGCATTTAGTCCATTTACATTCAGTGTTATTATTGAAAAATATGGGTTTAGAGTCATTGTGTTCTTAGTAGGATTCATGCTTGTAGTGGTGTCTCTGGTACCTTGCATTTCTTACAACATTTCCCTCATAGAGTCCCCCTTAGGATTTCTTGTATGGCTGGTTTAGTGGTGATGAATTCTTTCAATTTTTGTTTATTTGGGAAAACGTTTATCTCTCCTTCTATTCTGAATGACAGGCTTGCTGGACAGAGGATTCTTGGCTGAATGGTTTTTTTTTGTTCATCACATTAAAGATTTCCTGCCATTCCTTTCTGGCCTGCCAAGTTTCAGTAGATAGGTCTGTCACCACTCTGATAGGTCTCCCTTTGTACATTAGGGCCCTTTTATCCCTAGCTGCTTTCAGAATTCTCTCTTTGTCCTTGTATTTTGCCAGTTTCACTATGATATGCTATGCAGAAGATCATTCAAGTTACGTGTGAGGGGAGTTCTCTGTGCCTCTTGGGTTTCAGTGTCTGTTTCCTTCCCCAGATTGGGGAAGTTCTCAGCTAAACTTTGTTCAAGGACTCCTTCAGTGCCTTTCCCTCTCTCTTCCTCTTTTCGAATTCCTATGATACAGATATTGTTTCGTTTGATTGTATCACCCAGTTCTTGAACTCTCCTTTCGTGCTCCTTGATCAGTTAATCTTTCTTGGCTTCCTCTTTTTCTATAATTGTGTCTTCTAATTCACCTATTCTCCTCTCTGCCTCTTCTATCTTTGCATTGGATGCCTCCATTTTATTATGCACCTTATTTATAGCATTTTTTAATTCATCACAACTATTTTTAAGCTCCATAATCTTTGTAGCAATTGATTCTCTAATGCCTTCCATGCCTTTTTCAAGCCCAGTGATAAATTTTATGCTTACTGTTCTAAATTTCTGTTTAGTTATGTTGCTTATATTAGTTTTGAGCAGTTCTTTAGCTGTCATTTCTTCCTGGAATTTCTTTAGAGGAGAGTTCTTCTGTCTCATCATTTTGGCTAGCTTTCTGTCCCTTGTATGTTTTAAAAGCTTGTTATGTGCTCTGCACCTGCGAGTACTGCTATATGAAAGAAGGCTCATTGTCCAGGGCCTGTCCATTCAGGAAGTGTTCTTTAAGTGGTGTCTCTTGGTCTCTCTTGTTGAGACTTTGGTTATTTTATTTCCCTATGCACAGTGGTTTTGGGACTCTCCACCATGTGTACTTTGGCTTGTTTCTTGAGGTAGCCCAGGAAAGGAAAACAGACAAACACACAGGGAACAAAGGCACACAAATGCACAGACAAATCCAACAAACAAGCAAACTGAAAGGGAAAAAGAAATAAAATGAAAAAGAAAAAATCCAAAAGACCAAGGACAGTCTACAAGCATAAAACCAGAATTCCCGGCTACAAATAAAGAGCAGGATGTATGCAGTGCTGATGGAAGAGCATATACAAAGAGAGAAATGACAGGGGTGGGGAGAAAGTGAACTTGTCCAATGACCAGGCAGAGAGACTAAGAGGCTTAATTAAGGGAGAGAAAGAGAAGAATATGGTAGGAGGCAAGGAGAAAGAGACGAAGATAATGTTACTCAGAGAAACTATATAGTCTGATTACGAGAGAGACAGAGAGAAAGAGAGAGACACAGAGAGAGAGAGAGAAAGGTAGTGGTGGAGGTGTAGAATATACATCTAGAGAATGAATTAAATCTGACTGTTTAAGCAAACCAATGACCAGACTCACCAGTCCAGCAGAGGGGAGGGATACAAATGAGACAAGGGAAAAGATACCTGAATAGAAAGAATTGACCTAGAATTAATCACAGCAGTATATCCATGTTGGTCTTGCACCTGGATCTGGCAAAAAAGAAAAAAAAAAGCATCTCTAGCAATGATGGGGTTGGTTTGATTAGGCAGTTCTTGCCTTCACTGTGGTATGGCGGGCCTCTCCAAGGTCTTGCCTTGATGGTTGTGAGGAGAAAAATGGCGGTGTCCCAGTCCCTTCTCGAACCAAGTGTTGCAAATCACTCTTTTGGATCCCTTCTCCCTGTGCCATGGGCATAGCCAAGGTGCGCCGTGTTCTGTATCGAAGGTCTTAGTCTCCGCAACTTATTGATACCACCTGATATATAATCCAGCAGACCGGGCCACTTCACAGCTGGGGATTGAGCGAGGAGACCAGTGGAGTAGTTTCTCCTGGCGCTGCCTGGGACCGGGGCACCCAGCCCAAAGAAAGCACCAGAGCTAGAAATAGGATCCAAGGTTTTTCTCCTCTCCAGGGACAATTCTTTGAGCAGTTTCAGCCACTCTTTCTCTTCCCCTCGACTCTCCCTGGCTCTCCACAAAGGGGGTTCCCTCCCCTCCCTCCATGTCTCCAGGTCCGGCCCATTTTTATCTTCTCTAGTTCACACTCACACACCTATGAGGTGTCTTCTTAGTGGATTCTGTCTCTTTTCCTCCCAGACTCCTGCGGTTCAGTTTCCTATGGTGGCTTCAGGCCTTCTCTGTTTGTGAGATGGGAGCAGCGAAATGTACGGTGCTCCCTACTTCTCCGCCATCTTGACTGCCTTACTTAACTTCTTTCTCTCAATGTTATGTTTGAGTTTTAGCCATGTATTTGAATGTAGTTTAGATCTCCTTTTTTTATTACTGTGTAGTTTTTCATTATCTGAATATAATACAATTTATATGTACATTCTACTGGTGTTGGGATACTTGAGTAATTTCCAATTTTTGGTCATTACAAATAGTGCTATTATGAAGAGTGCTGCTATTATGAATAGTACTGTATATGTCTGTTTGTGATATGTGGATACATTTTTCTGGAGTATGTATCTAAGAGTAGAACTGCTCCAGTATAGCATGTATATACATCCAGTTTTAATAAGTACTGACATTTCATTTTATATTCTGCAAACATTGATAGTTTGCATTCTGAGAGTTCCATTTGCTTCACATCCTTGCCAACACTTGGTATTGACAGCTTTTCATTTTAGCCATTTATTTGGGGAGTGTAAAAACACCTTATTGTGATTTATTTTTCTGTTTCCCTTATGACCAATGACACTGAATATTTTTCATATGTTTATAAGTCATTTAGATGCTATCTTTTGCTAAATGTCTGTTCAAATCTTGTGCCATTTTCCTATTAAATTGTCCTTTACTGGCAGTCAGTTTGCATGCGGGGCCACTGAAGGATCCTCAGGTACAAGAGGAGTTTTATACTCTTGACTGAAAAGCAAGACATATAGTTTAGATATCGGGAATAAAGGCAGAAAAGTTAATATTTAATTTGAATATTAATGAGGCTGATTTAAATTACTACCTAGTAGAGGGTCCATGTTACCCTGGCACAGGCTTAGACTGGAGAAATAATTATTCATAAAGACAACTCCATTCCAACAAGAATAGGTTGAGGCTTGGAAGAAGAAACTTCTCAAAGGGCTGGACAGCATGAGTTAGCTGCAAAATATGCTCCTGATAATAAGTAACCTAGAAGTTGAATGGAGTTCTCTCCCTCCCTTCCTTCCTTCCTTCCTTTTAAATTATTCATCTCAAAACTGAAAATTGTCTGCCAGAATGATGATTTTGGCACAGATGACATGTAGATATTGAAGTAGATTGAGACAAAGGCCTGTGGTTTATTGAGGTTGAAACTGGCACAAAGATTTGAGGAAATCATCAGTTTTGATATCATGTTGCTTCCTGCTCTTAGCCTACAAATGGCTCTTATCTTTAAATGTACAGAAGAGTGCTTGGCACCTTCTATGCACTCAGCGTATTTTGACTGTTGTCCTTGTTAATACCACATTCTGTTCCTGCTGGTGGACCTTTTGGTGCTTGAAATTGGGCGTAGTTTGTGAACTTACCTTATCTTGCATAACTGAAGTTCTGGTGCCACTTCTGACAACTTGTAAGAAAGAAGGTCTCTGATGTGCGAGATGGTGCAGAGTCCCTCCTCTTACCTGCTACCTGCCCCTGATCTTGTGTTCGACTCCCCCCAAGACAGACAGAGCTGGCATCTGCCTCTTCACTCTTCTACGTCCAGCATCTAGCCAGTGCCTCGCCCCAAAAAGAACCTAATATATGTTTGCTGAACATTTGCTCCACTTCATCTTTTATTGTGTCATCTGCTGCACTTGAGATGTGTGTGCATCACATGGGTTCCAGGCCCACATGGAGTTTGGAGAAACTGGGCAGAGCAGAAAAGCCGTAGGTTTAAGGGTCAGATGAGTCTCACTTGAATCCCAGTTTTCTCCCTTCTCCCAGGCTGTGAAACCTTGGACAAATCACTAAAACCCTTGGTGTTTTAATTTCCTCATCATAAATACCAGTAAAAATGTCCAAATTCTGAAAGTTGCTATAAGGATTAGATATAACCTACCTAATGGATCTAGGACTGTACACTCTTAATAAATGGTACTGTTACTATTTAATAACTGTCATTTTAAAATTGCTCATTCAAACCTCTGCTTTGACTTTCCCAGTTTCCTTTCTATTTCACAACCTTAAAACTTTTTTTTCTGCATTATTTCAATAAGTACTAAGCTCAAATATCCACAATATGCTAAATGATACTGATATCCCTTTGGTTTGCTTTTTCTTACACAAATGTGCATCAGGGATTGGGTTAATTTTTAGTAAAGTGGCAATTCTGTCCTTACCCACAGACCTCCCTCCATATCCATCTAAGAGCTTTGTTTTAGCCAGTCACGTCCCTGGATCTTTTGATGCACAATCAGGACAGCTGGTGATGAGAAATGGCAGGATAGCTATGAATTATCCAGAATGCTATTTATTTTGTGAATGTATTACAAACTTCTTTGTTGTGCTTTTAATGGTTTCATATGTATAAATCCCATTACCTCAAAATATTGTGAGACTCTCATGAATCCAGTGTCTATAATGTTTATTTCCTTTCTAACATTTCCAGAGCCTGGAATGGTGTTAGGTTTATAGCAAGCATTAAAAAATGCATATTAATTTAAAGTATTTAAAAATACATTTATCAAAGAGATAAATGAAATGAAGTAGAATGAAGTAGAATGAAAAAAAATGTTGACGCCTGCTTAAAGAAATAGTTTATCTCATGTAGAGCACACTGGATACCACATTCAGAATGTTTCAAACACTCTTTGGTTACCATCAGAGAGTCCAAAACTAGATCTGAGCAAGGGAGAGCAAGTGCCAATTCTTCTTCCTACTTTCACTCTCTTACCTTTTTTATTATATAATATACAAACTTATAAAATATATTGTTTGTTTTAATTCCAGTGACGTTAACATACAGTGTTATATTCATTTCAGCTGCACAATATAGCAATTCAACAATTCTTTATATTACTCAGTGCTTATCATGATAGGTACATTCTTTATCTTCTTTCCCTATTTCACTCATCCCCTCACCCACCTCCCCTAAGGTAACCATCCATTTGTTCTCTATAGTTAAGAGTCTGTTTTTTGGATTGTCTGTCTCTCTTTTTTTCCTTTGTTCATTTGTTTTGTTTTTTAATTCCACATATAAGTGAAATCATATAGAATTTGTCTTTCTCTGGTTGGCTTATTTCACTTAGCATTATACCTTCTAGTGCCATTCATGTTGTTGCATTTGGCAAGACTTCATTTCTTTTATGTGTAAGTACTTAGTCTGGTAAAGTTGACATATACTGTGTTCTTTTAACACAGCTATAGTGTTACTGCACTAAAACACAATGTTTTGCCTACTTCAATCAGAAAATAAAATTCTCACTCCACTGTACTGTGGAAGAGCAGCATTCCAAGTGTACTCTTCTTAAATTGACATAATAGATATGCACTGGTAATAAAAATACACAACATGTCACAATATGCCAATGTGTTTGGCACTTGAAACACAGTTGAGTGACAACTGCATCACTAGCATTTGCAGTGTGCCAGGCAGCAGGGCAAAGTGATCAGAGTACCACCTATGGTCTCTGTAGCTGATACAACTCTGCCTTTTTAGCATGGACACACTCATTGACAACAGATACATGAAGAGTCCAATAAGACTTTATGAACACTGGAATTTGAATCTCATATAATTTCCATATGATAAAGGATTATTTTTCTTTTTCTCTACCATTTAAAAATGTAAAAAGCACTCTTAGCTCAAAGCTGTACAATAATAGACAGTGGGTCAGACTTGACCAGTGGGTCATCATTTGTTGACTTATTCTGTAACTCATAGTGGTTATGTCTCACTGACTGAACTTTCATTGGCACAATATATATTCAAGGCCAACTATGTGTCAGACCCCTCCTAGTTAAGGAAGATCCAAAGAAAAATATGACAGAGCCTCTGTTCTCAAAAGGTCTATATATATTCAACAGCTTGATATATATTCAACAGCTGTGATAAAGATTTAACAAAGATTTGCCTATCACCTACTATACTATACCTGGCATAGTATTCCTAACAATACCAACAACTTTACTCCTTACAGTCTTTCCAACCTTGTTTGGGAAACAAAACATCCCTGTATCAATTACCTATTGCTAGGTAACAAATTACCACAAGCTAAGCAACTTAAAACAGCATGCATTTATTACTTGTGGTTTCTGTGGGTCAGGAGCCCAGTTACAGCTTAACTAGGTACCCTGCCTATGGTCACCCAACTACAGTCAAGGTGTTAGCTAGGCTGCCTTCTCATCTAGAACCTCAACTGGGAATCTGTTCCCAGGCTCACTCGGGCTGTGGACAAAGTTAATTTCTTTATGGTTCTAGAAGGAAGGGTATTAGCTTCTTGCCTATCATCTGGAGGTCTTCCTCATCTCTTAAAGGCTACTTCGTCAAAGCCAGTTAAGGAGAGTCACTACAATGACTCTGAAGCCAGATGGAGATTAATACAACATAGCACACTTAAAGGACTGACATCCCACCACCTTTGTCATATTCTATTGGTTAGGAGCAAGACATGGTTTCCACCCACACTAAAGAAGAGGAAATTATACAATAGCATGAACATCAGGAGGCATATGCCATGGGGGAGCCACTCTAAAGATAATCTGCCCCAGACCCAAAAAGTAACAAAATAAAAAGGGAAATGATGTGACATAAACCATTGTTTTTCTAAGCACCTAAAGAATAAAGAATACAGGCGCCTGGGTGGCTCAGTCAGTTGAGGTCTGACCCTTGATTTGGGCTCAGGTCATGATCCCAGGGTCATGGGATCAAGCCTGGTGTCAGGCTCCATACTGAACATAGACCCTGCTTAAGACTGACTCTCTCTCTCTCTCTCTCTCTCTCTCCCCCAAATAAAAAGAATAAAGAATACAGTAAAGACAAGAATTACTAAGTAAGACCTCATGAAGAAAGGAAGGTATCAGCTTGTCTTTGAAGAGTATATAAACCAAAACATTTATAAAATTTAATGGTAAATGACACCATTCATGATAATGCAGTGACAGCAATATAACTGGAGATTTGCAGTAAAATGCTGAGAATATCCAGAATTTGTTAATCCTTCATGACAACTTTATGTCATTACCAATTTTTTCAAATGTTAAATGTGAAAAACTACCAGTATTTAATCCAGAAAAAACTTCATGTCCTCCAAATAAAAGCCCTATATAAAGCTCATTACCAACTACAAGAAGAAAATAATATTGTATATATTCCAAATTTACTTTACTATATTTAAGTGGTTAGGTAAGTTATGCTAATAGTATTGACCATTTCATTTAGTAGATACAGAAGAAGAGAGGGAAAGGAATGAGAGGAGAAAGGGAAATGATTTCTATTCTCCAACATTCTTACAGAACACTTACGCTGCTGCAGAAATGGTCCAAATATGGAGACTCTGATAAACCATTAGCACAGACTACACAATGCAACTGACGGTGGTAATGCATGTTTACAATTCTTTATAGGCAACAGAAGTAGTTTCATAACTAAAGGAAGTGGGCATTTCTGGCTTCTCATATTCAAATGTTATTTTTGATTCAATTCTAACTTCCTTATTTAAACATTCTTTTCTCCCAAATTATCCAAGAGATTCTTTCTCACTGAGCACAAACCACATGGAAAGTTACAGTTTTTAAGTTGCTCCCATTTCTTAGTTCTTGGTGAGCCAAACAGACTACATTGCTTCAGATCCAGAGATCTGATTTAAAAATTCACATTTGGGTTAAGAAACAACATGGAAATTTCTTTCCCTATAAGGTAATTTTAAGGGTGCCTGAGTGGCTCAGTCGGTTAGGCGTCTGACTTCGGCTCAGGTCATGATCTCACGGTTCGTGGGTTCGAGCCCCATGTCGGGCTCTGTGCTAACAGCCAGCTCAGAGCCTGGAGGCTGCTTCAGATTCTGTGTCTCCCTCTCTCTCTGACCATTCCCTGCTCACACTGTCTCCCTCTCTCTCTGACCATCCCCTGCTCTCTCTCTCTCTCTCTCTCTCTCAGAAATAAAAACATTTAAAATATTTTTAAGGTAATTTTAAGAGATCCATGTGAATTCATAAAAGCCAAGAATTGGCACAAACACAGATCAAATGACCCAAAATGCTAGACCATCAATGTACAGACTTTATGTCACCAATAAGTATATTAAGTGAAAAATAACCATATTGATAAAATAGTTATATGAGATAAAGATAAAGATATAACTTGGTCTGTTAAAAACTGGAATTCTCTATATTGGAAGATAAGTAAATACCATTTAATCTCCCAGATGTGGAGGTCTAGGAAAAGGTGTGACTCAGTCTACTAAGGAAAAAGCTCTAAGGCAAAAAATAGCTTGTTTCAAGGAAAAATTCCAGACCAGCTGGGTCAAATACAAAGACCAAGTTCCAATAAGTCTATTGTTCCACAATGTACATATGATAAAAAATTTTTATCATATGATGACATATGATAAAGATTATTTGACTAACACCTTGACTCAGCATACATGCTGTCAGTCCAAACTCCTGCCTTGATTTCCTTATTACTAGTAATTGTAGAACAATTTTCCTTGTTTCAGAAGTTTCATTCCTCAGGCTATTCTTGAACCCACCATTTCTTCATCTATCTACTCAGACATCAAATCCCTATTTCCCTTCTTTTCCAAGCCACACTTGGTTTAATGTCTACCTACCTCATGCCTGGACTATTATGATTATCTCTCAATGGCTTACCCTACCTGAATTTTCTCTGTCATGTCCCATCCTCCACATTACTAACGGGATTCATCACTCCCTGACTTTGAATAGGCAGCAAGAGCTTCCTTTGGTCCAAAAGATATAGGGTCCTTGTCTTTACTTCAGTGGCCTCTGAACCCTCCTGAAGGATCCCCTATGCCTATACAATTTGACAACATGATCCACCAAGCTGATCTTTCAGCTATCTAATATCTAATCCATTTTTATTTATGTTGTTCTTTTCTCCTGGGAGTCCTACTGCATATCATTCAATAGCATGTCTTCCATTAAAATTTCCAGAGAAATGTCCATCCTTTTTCTAAATGCAAATGAAAATTTCAGTTTTTTATCAAACGGTAACTGGTATTGTAACTACTTTTGAACAAGTTTTATCTCTCTTGCTATAGTATAGGCATATATGTCTTATTTATCCTTTACTCAGAAACATATTCTAAACCCCAAAATTCTTAAAATTACTTGTTGAATGAATGCAGTAATCTTCAAAAACCAAATAGCATATATTACTCTATGTGACTACTCTATAAAAGGAAATTATTTAACCAATATGTAACTAACAAACGCACGAAGTCTAGATGGAAAATTATTTCTCATTTCCATGCTTTGAGCTTATATAGAATTCACATAAATGACTGACTGAATTAATAAACTTGAAGTTAGATTAATAATAAAAAGTGGCTGCATTAACATCACAAACCTGAAATAGATAAAAGACAATCCAAGAGGCACTCCGTGTGCCCTCTTTTATAAAACATACACAGACTGCAAAGTTCAGTCATTCTAAGCTTCACATTTCATAGAGCATGATCATTTAAAATACGGCTTCAGAAATGCTCAACCTAATAATAATCATAGCCTCCAGTTATTTTGTACCTACTATGTGTTCGACTCTGTGCTAAGAGCTTTACATATATTCTTCTTTAATCCTCATTGTGAGATGGGTACCATTATCCTCATTTTGTAGGTGAAGAAACTGAAAATCACAGAGGTGAAATAACTTTCTTGGGACTTCCCAGCTAGAGGATGGGAGAGCCTGAATTAAAACCTATATTTGTCTGACATCAAAGTTTATGCTGTTATCTACCTCATTTAAGTAAAGACCTTTCTTAAATACAAACACAAATAAAATATCTTAAACCTCATTTTACCTATTATGAAATTTTGAGGAGACTGGCATGTCATTTTGTCTTTTATAGGCATCAATAAACAAATTACTTTCTCACTCTTTTCAACCAATGACAATATTTACAGAGCTAGTTAGTATTAGGGTACTTAGCTCAATTTATTGGATTTTGTTTAGAATTCAATTAACTATTCATTACAATTTTAAAGCAGGTCTAGAAGGTGAATTTTGCATCATCACCCTCTTGTGAAAAATACTAAGATCACACAAAACTTAAGTGCCATACAAACGAAATTGAGAATGATTGAATCTAAGTCGATACAAATGCTGAAAATACAATTATGTTATGCCAGTCAGATTCACTGAGAATAAAACAATTGTGCTAAGGAATGTTTCACAAGTATTGCTTCTTATGTCATCTTAGAAGGATGATATATTCTGGAAAAATACTAATCTAATTTCAGAAATTAACCATTTTAGAGTGGTACTAAAGCCTATTTAGAAATATGTTTTCTATTTTAATGAACTGGACTTCATTGCTATACCAATGGACTTAATAAAACCATGGTAAAATAAATTTACCCTATAAAAAATTAGAATCTTTTAATCAACTCAAGGTAACTGACAAATTTAAAATATAACCCAAATTTCTAAATGCTCTATTTCTTTGTGTACACTGGTTAGGGACTATGGAATTATTGATGTTGGTAAAGAAAATAATATTTTATATGTTTGCTAAATAGCTGTAAGATATCTATACATTTGATCATTCATCCAATAAGCGAACTCCTTATTGAGTAACAACTGCATGCCAGCCAATTTTCCATGTACCATGGAGAGAGCGGTGAGCAAGACAAATAAGATTCCTATTCTCCAGAACTTACCCTCCTATGGAGTGAGGTCACTAAATAAATATACAAATCAGTAAGTAAGGGTGACTTTAAGTAGTGTCAAGTACTATGAGGGTGCTATAAGACAATAACAGAAAAAAGAACATCTAAAGAGCAACATTAAATCAGGTGGATAGAGAAGGATATTTTGACATGATGGCATCCGAACTGAGAACTAAATGAAAATAAGCAGGAGGCCCATGAAGAACTGGGGAAAGAGAATCCCAGGCATAAGGAGTGATTCAGGAAAAGGCTCTAAGATGGAAAGAAGCTCAACCAGCTCACGAGAGAATGATGATGCCAGTGAGGCCTGAGTGTTGCAAGCAATGGAGACAGGAGAGGAGACAATGTTGAAAAAGTAGGAAAGCCAACTCACCTTTAGCACTATGGTGACCACATGAAGACCTTTGGGTTTTATGTGAATTGCACAATAGGAAGCAAGGGTATAAGTAAGGAGGTACATCATGTAATATGACTTGGACTACAAAGGAAATTAGGTCCCATCATATTGCTCACACAACTAAACAGTTTGTTTATTCTTGGGTACAAAAAGAGAATTACAGGGGCTCCTGGGTGGCTCAGTCGGTTAGGCGTCTGACTTCGGCTCAGGTCATGATCTCACAGCTCGTGGGTTCGAGCCTTGCGTCAGGCTCTGTGCTCACAGCTAGCTCAGAGCCTGAAGCCTGTCTCAGATTCTGTGTTTCTCTCTCTCTCTCTGACCCTCTCCTGCTCACGCTGTCTCTGTCTCTCAAAAATAAATAAAAATATTTTTTAAAAAATAGAATTACAATGAATTTAATCCCTGGCTTGGGTTTATTAAGTAGCTTCCCGCACCCCCCTACCACCACCACAGAAACTCAATATGCTCTGGAAATTACCATTTTTTATTCTCCCGGTGTAGATTTTGTTCTTCATTTTACAGTTAGGGATGGAGACAGGGTGAGATTAACTCATTTCCATTCCCTATAAGTAATAATGACAGTCACCATGGAAAATGCACCCCAGTAGCAAGCTTGTGGCTGCTGTGTAATCAGGGCAAGTGTCTTGTCTTGATTTCATTGAACACTTTTCCTCATCCTTCACTTCTGACAGAAGAATTTTTCTGAGTGCTTCTGGAAGACAAAATGCTGCTCACTAAATTACAAGCAGACAGGCAGTCCTGCTCTAATTGATGAATGGTATGAGTGTTATGAGTCACCAAGTTCCAAACCAACTTGATTTAGCCACTTGAACTATTCAGTCATATCCTAAAAACGCATGGTAGAGAATTAGAGTCATATTGCTTTTAGGAAATGGAATCCATAAATAAAAATAAGGTGGTATTTGGGGTGCCTCACTGACTCACAGTACAGACAAGTCAAATAAACATCATCCTCCAGTTTTTCAGCTCAGAGATCAGAAGCTTAAAAGAAGTCAATCTTGAAAGTCAACCCATTAACCTCTGCCTCTCCATTATCTTGTGTTAGACGTTTAAAAAAACTTCTGTATAGTGGCAGCTCCTTAAACCTCGTAATCTTGAGAAGAGCTCAGAGGACTTGACATCTCTTAGGAGCTGAGAAAGTGGTGTTAGGACATTTAATGAAAATTCAAATGGTCACAGAAACTTTTCTGCAAGCAAATGAATGTGATTCCTTAACCTTTCTGCAAGACTTTTGTTGTATAATAATGCAAGAAAGTTGTCACAATCATCACTCAAAAGTATTACTTCTTTGATTATTTTCTTTGAAATTATTAAGGACAAGAAAGTGTTGGTGGGAGAGTCCCCAAGCTGTTCAAGTGTCACTTCATGACAAAAGATTATGCGGGCAAGTCCCATTGTGGAATATCCTTTCTTAATAAATTGAAAGGGTAATAATTTCCTACAAGAGCTGGTCTTTGGGTACATCACCATTCCTTGTTGGTTTCCTTAACCTTGTCCACACCTCTATTCATAGTCCCCTCATTAAATTCTTTCCAAGTCAACCATTATGACAGTGTCATGTATTTTCTGCCAGGATCCTGACTGATTCTATATCTGACCTATGATCAAAGACCAGAATCCTTTGAAAGGGTAGCCACTTAAGATCTTTCTCAACTATCAGAAGCATCTTGTATTTTGCCTTTCATTGTCCTTGTAAGTACTATGCTGTCACACTGTTCCTGGGGGTCTAGAACAAGTAAAAACAAACAAACAGCTCAGACCAACCAGTATTTCTTGAGCATATACTACATTCCCAGAACTTGTTTCAAAATGGAAAACTATAGACGTGGAAGATACTATTCCTTCTGCCAGACTTTTCACATTCAGCTGCATGAGGGAAAGAGTAGATGAGGCTAGGAATTTAGTTAAAAACAAGAAACAGGGGTACTGAATGCCATACTAACTGATTTATTTTAGTATAATCTGATAGGAAATAATAGGTCTTTAAAGATTCCTAAACAGGAGAGCAAATGATCAAATCTAAATTTTAAAATTATTCCTCTAGGGGCATGAGGGTGGCTCAGTAGGGTAAGCATCTGACTCTTGATTTTGGCTCAGATCCTGATCCAAGGGTCATGGGATCAAGCCCTACGTCAGTCTCCATGCTGAGTGTGGAGCCTGCTTAAGATTCTCTCTCTCCCATTCTCTCTCTCTCTCCCTCTGCCTCTCCCCCACGTCCCCCTCAAAAATAAATAAACAAATATTTTAAAAGTATTCCACTGGTGCCATAAACTAATGAAGTGTCCTGTAAGAAGAGGGAAGGAGACCAGGCATAAAATTATAATAGGCCCCAGCAAAAGGCTGAAATAGTGGGCACAAAAAGGAAGAAACAAACAAAAGACTGCAGAAACAACAACAAATGGAGACAACTCACTAATTCTAGCAGTAATACTGAGGGACAGAAAATCTTTGGTAAATTGTTGTGGGTTTACATAAGTGTTAACCATTGGTATCAGCTCAAATTTATTGATTTTCCTCCTAACCCATAATACTGCTCTGTGTCAATTACTGGCATATTTTCTATTTGGAAATAATTAACCAAAATGTTCATCTGATCCACTATTGCTCCATTTTAGTAAAGTTTCTGAAATGCATCTGTTTCAATGAAATAGCATGGTGGTCATCATTCTGTTAGAAAGAATGTGGTGTGGTTTTTCTGTCTTACATCAGACAATAAGGAAAACATTGGAAGCTTTGTAATGAAGTACTGAAGCTATAATCATGCCTCAAACATGATTCTATCACATTTCACTTTCTCTATAATCTCTCTTTGAAATGAATGAGAAAAAGTAGGAAATGTTCCTTCATCTTTTAAAACGAGGGAACAGAAAGTAACATTATTATACAAATAAAAGATGAATTTATATCATATGGGAGAGGTTGTTAGGATAGCATCAATCATTGCTAAAAACAAAAGTATAAAAAGATTGAATAGCAAACATGTCTCTACCCAAAGAGAAGATCAACTATATGCAATGAAGTAATTCTTAAAATTCCTCCTCTACCATTTATTTCTCCATATTGAATCTTCAGAGAAATATTCTAACAAAATCAAAGCTGTTATAACTTCAGCATCCCTTAAAGCTCAGTTATTAACCCCCTTCCTTCTATGTGTGTCCATTTGAGAGGTCAACTAGCCCCACAGTTTCCAATATCTTCTCAATATGCTGTAGCTCCAGGCCTGCCACCTCCACTAAACTGAAAGAAACTCCCTTTTAAATTTCTATCTGCTGGACATTTCTACATGCTGTCTTACACTTGCCTCAAACTCAATCTAAAACAATTTTTTTTTTTAATGGGGTAACTGGGTGGCTCAGTTGGTTGAGCACTAACTTTTGGTTTTGACTCAGTTCATGATCTCACAGTCCATGGGATCAAGACCCGCATTGGGGTCTGTGCTTGGGGTTCTCTGTCTCCCTCTCCCCCTCCCCCACTTGTGTATGCCCTCTCTCTCCCAAAATAAATAAACAATTTTAAAATAAAAATAAATTAAAATTTTTAAATAAAACTAAGCTAAAAACTCTAAAAATCTAAGGCAGAATCCATCATCTTCTCTCTCCCACTTCTGCATCAATTCACCCTGTCATCATCATTGCATTCAAAGGACCACATTCCCCCCCTAGTCATCCAACCTTGAAATCTTGACATCATCTTTTTTATACTCTTCTATTTCATGCATTCCTATAAATATTTCCTTCCAAATGTGCATTATTCTTAATCTCTAGTACCTTTGCATCTAGATTAATAACTATTTTAGTTATATATATGAAACTATATAATCGTCCATAGCAAAATGTTAAAGAGACTGCCTTGAATTCCTGGACTGACTCTAACCAACATGTGTACCCTTATGCAAGTTCAATTTCTTAATATCCAATCTTCTCATCTGTAGAATGGGGATAATAAAGGTAATGGCTTCATAGGGTTGTCAAGAGGATGAGATGACATAATGCATACAGACACAACACCATTCCTAGCCACTAATAACAACTCAGTAAATTTTAGCTGCTGATCCAATGCATCATATATTATGTCAAGCTAGTTGTAATTAAGCTTATATCATAACATTGCCTTGCTCAATTTCCATTTATCAGCCATCTACATCATCAGAATTCATTTATCAAATTTTTCTCCCCTAGAATTTGTTTTATTTGCATCTAAAGTCATTCTTACTTAAAAAGGTGTTGAAAACACCATACAAGATGCCTCTCTACTTTGTTACCAACAATTCTAAGTATCTAGGGACTTGGAAGTTCTCCATTTTTGGTCCTTCTTCTAATTCATGACCAAAAAAGGAAACATCAGTCATTAACACATTTTGTCTTTATACTAAAGCCTTAAAAACTCCAGTAAAGACATTCACTTTTTTTTTTTTAAGTAGGCTTCATGTCCAGCATGGAACCCAATGTGGAGCTTGAACTCAAGGACCCTAATAACAAGATCTGGGCTGAGATCAAGAGTTGGACACTTAACCAACTGAGGCACCCAGGAACCTCCTAAAGTCATTCACTTTAGACTTTGAAAAACGAGTTCAGTACCAGGTGCATGTATAATTTCTTTTGGAATGTGATGTCTCTGGCCTGGTCAGGCAGATCATGGGTTCTGAATGGCTGATTTAATTACGGAGTTTTCACAGAGAGGTGGGGTTCTGCAGGGTCCTCTGTCAATATGCTCTGATAAGTAAACACAACAGCACTCTGAGGCTGGAAAATGTTTCAAACCCTTTTACAAAAGTTGAGGATTTGGCATTATTTTTTCCTCCCCATCATTTTTAAACCCTATTGTGTTTCAAAGGAAATTCAATCCATCTGTTTCTGCTTCTTCAAAATGCTGTTGTTTTGTAAGAGCTATTTGAAGTCACAAAGCCCAGTGAGTCTCCACAAAGCCATTTGCTTCCCAATAGAAGGCTATAGATCTCTCCAAGGGATTAATGAAACTAGAACCTCAGGCGTCTTAGACCTCACAGACCTCTATCACATTTCTAGAGTCTCTCCCAAATTGCGTTTCCTTTTTGAAGAGCATCTCAGTAAGAAATTGCTCCCCCACAGCTTCATTAGTCACACACTTCAAAATGTAGCCTCTCGTTCATATTTATCTTTTCAGAAATTTTACTTCTGACCACTGCATCACAAATAGAGCACATGTTACCTGAGGAAACAAAACCCTTGTGATAACTATTTAAAATTTTTATTTTAATCTTGTAAGAATGATAACTTTCTAAGAAAAAGAAATAGTTGCCTCATGCAGCAGGCATAAAGATAGACTTTTGAGAAGAAATATCTTACACAGAATTAAAAAGGTAACAATAATGAAAGGGCTTCCTTTGCCTAAATTTCCATTCTGGAAATGAATAAATATAAACTAACACATGCAGGTCATTTCATAAAAATAAGCTGAACAATATAGCTTTTCTTCTTAGAGCAAGCTACCATTGTAGATGGAATCCTGGGGGCTCTGAACTGAAGCAATGAGGGAAATTAAATTTCAAAGTAATAAAGAAAGATGCAATTTAAACAAATTATAACTTTGCCTTCCTGATGTCACCAGGCTTTTGTTACTGCTTTCTCAAATAAGTCAGTGAATTCAGAAAAAGGAAATAACTAAAATTAATGTGTTTTTTAACTTCATCAATCTGGTAGCAGTAACCTTTTCTATGGAGATGAATTTAATCAAAACAGGAAAGAGAACTATTTATGCTAATTTATTAACATAGTGTAGTCTGAAAACACCAGGATTCCAAAATACCTACATAATTAAGTGATACATGAGAGTGCCATTCCATTTCTTTTTATCAAACTTTCCCCTCTAAATATCTTTACAGTGGTGACTATATAATAAATATGGAACCAAGAGTGATATGAAGTTTGATATGACATCAACTAAATCTTTATGGTCATTTACTGGTTAAGTGGACAACAGGAGTAATAAATCTCCTATAGGTTATCAGAAATACATCAACATATATGAATGGGTTTTCATCTTTGGCCAGTCTTTCTCACTTCACGAGGTCATTTTTTGTTGATGGGTCTGGAATTCTTCCACAAGATAAAATTCTCCAATTTATTTTCCTTTTGAGTAAGATAATATAGCCAGTTAAATAATGCTAGAGCTACTCACAACGGGAAACATGTACATAACTTGAGATATAGAAATGAAAGAGCAGTCTCAGGTAAGACTGCTGAGAAAGAGAACAGATTCCCTTTTATTCAGATCACACAAAGTTATGATACCCCAGGATGGGTGGGTATGTGCACCAAAGACACTGACATCTTGCACACATCCCTTTTCCTTTGATATAGACATAATCTTGTTAAAATGGAAATGTATTAGGAAAGTCAAACAATTAATTGATGCAAGAAAGGTTGTTTCATGTTTTGTGTAAATCAAAGCTGAAAATTCATTTGAGGAACAGGGCTGTATTGTAGACTAAACACAATTTGGCCTGAGTATAGGGTTTGGTGCGGGTGTTAAAGTTGTTCTGGGCTACACATGGTCGGTAATCCTCAACAGAAATGTTAACTCAATTTGTCAGTATTATCTTTATGTCAACAGTAATGCTTAAATATTTACAATAGGCATAGTACGCTGAGAGTTAGTAACGCAAGATAAATTGGAAAAATGCTAACAAAATGGATGGTACTAATAGAAAGCCTTGGCACTATAGTCTCTGATTTTATATACAAGAGGCTTGCCCAAAGGTAAGATTTTATTAGGTTCTGTCGTTGATATGCTGCTCCAAAAGTTTCCTTAAAAAATAAAGAAAAAAGATTAAAAGTTTCTGAAAGAAGCAAAGCAATGAGTTTGCTAAATTTATTCTATATAATAAGTCAACAGTTGAGTCTAAAGTATATGCTAGCTACTATTCTTTGTAAGAAGACATAAATAATATTGCACAACTTGAACTTGTATGCATTCTCCAGATATATTGCATTTTTAAACTCTCTACAGAACAGCTAACAAGTTAAAATACAGAACAAAGAGCTTGAAAAAAGAGAAAATGCCCTCTCTCTTCTTTCATGTCCCCAGCCCTGCTCCTGTTGCTACTGTTTGTTGTGTTAAAGGAGTGCTATGTGTTTAAATTCTTCATATCCTCAGTTCTTTGAAAAAACAGAGATAAAACTAATAAATACATCTCCAGAACTAAAACATTGCCACTGCACCAATCCACCTAACAAAAAGTAAATCAATCTTTAAAACTATAAATCCCAGAATACCAAAAGCAAATAACAAATTCTTATACCAAAAGTTGTACATTTTAAGAAGGAAAAAAGAAAACTGAAACAAATGAAACACATGTACAGACATGGAATGGGTAAAATTATGAATATATGGAATTGTCTTTTAAGTAAGAGAACAAAAACTGAGTGAAATTCCAAAATTAACTGCTCCCCATAAAAGACTAGCATTTGTTATCTACAAGGAAGAGAAAGTGCAGTGAAGAGAGCAAAAGGTATTTTCCACTTTAAAGTCATTTTTAGTTTTCAACCTTCCTTTAGAATTAATTCACTGAATTGCATCTGTGTTTAAATTTCTTTTGAGAGAGACACAGAGACAGAGAGAGAGCCAGGGAGGGTCAGAGAGAATCCTAAGCAGGCTCCATGCCCAGCCCTGAGCCTGACTCGAGGCTCAATCTCACAACTGTGAGATCATGACCTGAGCCAAAACCAAGAGTCAACGCTTAAACAACTGAGCCACACAGGTGCCATGAGTCTGTGTTTAAAGGGAAAAAAGGCCACTTCCTCGAAATACGAACATTCTGTATCTTTATGCTTTGCTCCTTCCCACCATTCAAGCTTTCCTGTAATAATACAGTTGTGACTGTTTCAGGAGAACTGATGGGAGATACTCTAACACTGAGAAATGTGGGACAAATGTTTCTGTGACACCTGCTTCAGGGCCTAGTATTTCCTGAAGGACTTTGTACTTTATTGCAGAAAAAGCAGACAAATATTCTATCCAAAAGAATCTTCACTTTCCTTTCCTGCAAGAGACTTTTCAGTCCCAACTGGTGGAGGAGAAATCTAGAAACCTAGGGGTGGTCCTCAAGAACAGCAGTGTCCATAACCCCTGCCATAGAACCCTCTGGTTTTCCCTCATTTCTTCTGCTTATGTCACAAGGACTTGGGCACAAGTACTAAGCTTCTAAGAACTTTGAAAAAGAGCACTGAATAGTCATTAGGATAGACTGTTCAATCAGGTAAGGAATGAGAAAGACAAAATAGAAGACATGAAAACCAGTGACTCTTTAAGAATCCATAACTCACTAGGCCTGTGGCTATTCACTTCAATAATACTAATCTTAATTCCTTTATAAGAAATAAGTTAAGATCAGGGTGCCTGGGTGGCTTGGTTGTTAGGCATCCAACTCTTGATTTTGACTCAGGTCATGATCTCGCAGTTCATGCTGAGCGTGGCATCAGGCTCTGTGCTGACAGCTCAGAATGTGCTTGGGATTCTCTCTGCCCCTCCATGCTTGCTCTCTCTCTCTCTCTCTCTCTCTCTCTCAAAAATAAGTAAACTTTAAAAAAAGAAATAATTTAATATCACTATACATACTGGGTAACAAAGATTAATATAAGTTAACAGATGTAGTAGATGTAGAAAGGATAGCTGAGTAGCTACTGAAAAGAGAAAGATGGAAAGAAGAAGCCAGAGTCATGCCTTTTGAAAAATAGTGGTTAATAGAGAGTTTAGAGATATTTGAGAAATCACTGTCCCTCATAGATATTATAAACTGAGGAGAAAGGTATCTGTAAGCATTTAGAGTGTAACACTATTACCCAATGAGAGAGTGCAACCTTCTCTTTTCTTCATATATAAACCTGTAACCCTGATACTACTGATTTGGGTTATAATTACTATTTACAATTTTCAGTTGTAGCTACTATTACTACCAATAATGATGGCTTTCTAGAAAGGATAAATTGATCACAGTTTACCCAGGGAAATACATGGCAGAGAATTCATGAACAATTACAAACAAACAGGTATTCCTGGATACTCCAATAGTGAACTAAATACCAAAGTGCCCAAGATCCATCCCATATGGTCCCAGCCAACCTCTCTGCCCCATCTCCTACAATTCCTCTTGCCTTTTCCTTTGATATACTTCCTTCCCTTTATACATACCTCATACATACTTTACTTTCTATCTCAAAAGTTCTTCCTTCTTCTCCATAAAGGGAATTCCTGCCCATTCTTCAAAAATCTCCTTCAATATTGCCTCCTTTCCCACATTATCACAGGTGGGTGGGTGCCCCTCCTCTTGACTCCCACAGTACTATTATTACTATTATTATTACAGCAGTGATCCTATTGTTGCTGGTTCCCTCACCAGAAAATGAACACTCTGGGGGTAGAGCTAGTTCTTATTTATATTTGTATTCCCAACTCCTTTCACAGTATCTGGCATGTAGCAGCAGGTTATCTATCACCACAACAATACTTTGTTACAAATCACCCCAAAACTTAACAGCTTAAAAAACAACCATTTATTATTGCTCACAAGTCAACAGATCAACGGAGTGGTTTTTCAGGTCACAAGTGGATTCACTCTTGCATCTGCAATGAGCAGTGTATTGGATAGGCTCTGCAGTTTCCCAGCTATTCTGTTCTATCCCTGGGGTCACTTGGCCTCAGGTCTTCTCTATGTGCATCTCAGATACCTCCAGCAAGCTAGTTCAGGCACCCACTCATGACTGGGCAGAGAAATAAGAGAAAGTAAGTTCAATCATGCAAAGGACAAGTGAAAATGCACACACACTCCTTAAGCCTGACTACTTCTACACAGTCTACTGTCTGTTGGCCAAAGCAAGTCTTATCATCATACCCTGAGTCACAGTGAAAGGGCACTATCAAAGGGCAAGGGTACAGGGAAGTAAGAAAAATGCAGGTCACTAGCGAAAGTGATGTACTGCAGGAAGTGAAAAACAAATCTCGTTAAATGAGTAAAGGGCTGTAACAGACAGATTTATTCAGGGAAAAACCAGGTAAATTTGTAAATTAGGCAGAGCTAGTCTTTATAACTCCCTTACAGCTAAATGATCCAACAAACAAAGAAAAGTCTAACACAGCACGTGGCATATTATAAGCACTCAGTGAATATCAATTTCAGCCTCTTCCCCATTCTCTGATTTTTTTTCCTTCTCTTTTCTTATTTAGGCTTCCATTTCAGAACTATCTTCCTCAATCCCCTATCAGTCTCATACAAGAATGATGGAAACTCCTCTGTGAGACAATACCCCCACTTTGATTCAAAATACATCTTTCACATATCTACTCAAGAGGTTGTCACTAATTAGTTATCAATTCTAGTTAGCTAATTTCCAAGTTCTAATGACTACGAATACATTTTAAATACCTTAACTTAAACTAACAGGTAATTTCAGGAACCATAAAGGAAAGTGTTATCTTTGGACACTTCTAAAACTATACCAATTTACTCAGTTCCTATTCCAATTGAATGTTAGATCTGCTCTAGATTTTAAGTCTTGAGGAGCCAAAGCAGATGAACCACAGTCACCATGGCTCAGAAAGTTGTCTGAAAGGGTGTGATTTGAAATCAGACTGACTGAGACTACAATACCACATTAAGCATATAAACTGGAAGTTGTCCATGGCTTCCCCTTCCTTATAACCAGTCCATCCATATGGTAGAGACTGGTTCTTGAAATTACTGATCAGTTTAGGTTAAGGTGTTTAAAATGCAAATATTATAGTCCTTAACACTTGGAAATTAACTAGAATTGACAACCAACTCTGACAATTTCCTAAGGAAATATAATACAGGAAAGATAAATAAATGAAGGATTACTGCAGATGCTGTCTGGGAAATGGATTGGAGATGAGCAAGAGAAAAGCAAAGAGGCCATACAGGAAGCTGGTGTTGTATTCTGGACAAAAGATGATGGTAGCTTCAATTAGGGCAGAAGTGATTGGGGATGGAGAGAAAGTGACAGAGGTGACAGCTATTAAAAAGATAGCTATGATACAAAACAACTTGAATAAATATTTGTGGAATAAATTGAAAAACCCCTAGTTTTTAGGATGGAAATTCTGAGACTAGTATTTCATAATTCTGACAGTGTGATAGTGTGGATAACAGCTTAAAGATAGGAATTCTGAAGGTGGCAAAATTAGTTAAGAAACTATGATAAATATGCAGGGGAAAGAGAACTGAGGTACAGAAATAAGACGAGGCAGAATAAAGGGAACTAAAAGATGAAATTTTAAAGAAAGAACTAGGTGAAGCTAGAGACCACTTTGGTAGGGATTTTAGAGAACAATAAGAAACCAAAAGCTTCTTACATGGTGGGATATGACACCACTAACAGAAGAAAGACACAAAGAAGGAAAGTCAAGTTTGCAGAAGGAGAAGTTAGCAATTCTCTTTTAAACACATTGCTCTGGAAATGAGAGATAACCATGTATAAAAAGACTATCACAGCTCCTGCTGGTCTACATCAGGATCAAACTTGGGACCAGGTTCATAGAGCCTACCCACAATGCACAGTAGCCAGGTCATGAGGCATGCTGCTCTGCGGCGGGCCACAAAAGTATAGATGTTCAAAGACATGAGGTAGGCTAGTCTCTCTGGGCACAAATATAATAGTATAAAAAAAAGAAAGAGCAGGACGGAGATGGACATGGCCCCAGATTTTCCCTGGAAAGGTAATATGCTTTCAATAAGAGACTTTTCACTGCGAGAAGCTCCGACAGCTCTCTTGCCCACACTCCCGATTTGGAACTCTGTACAAGGAGCCCACATCAGGGGGGTCAACAGAAGGAAGTCCTGAAGTGTGGTTTTCCTCAAGAGGGGACCCCAGACAGCTGAATCTGAGTGAGGAATTTGCAGAGATTGGGGGATTGGAAGACTCTAAATCGACGACTGCAAAGGCACCACCCACATAGAGCCCAGAGAGGTCTGTGGTGCCATCATAAAATGGATATGACCAAATCCACCTGGGAGTACCAAGAAATACACCAATTGCTAACTTCTGCTATAAACGAAAGTGGAATAAGCACCAACCATATGGGCAAGGGACACTAATGCAGAGCATCAAGGGATGCCTTGCCCCAAACCCCTAATTTTCTGCTCAGAGCAGCCTCTCCTTACCATCCACCAACACCCCATATGACAGACACCATCTTAGAAACTGAGGGGAACAGTAGAAGATTATAATATCTAAGAGACTGGGCATTTGATCCTAGAGAGATTGAACATTACCCAAGTAAAGAATTTACATGTTTTTAATGATTATTTATTTTTGAGAGAGACAGAGAGAGAGACAGAGCATGAGCAGGGGAAGGGGCAGAGAGAGGGGGAGACACAGAATCCAAAGCAGCTCCAGGATCTAAGCTGTCAGCACAGTCTAACAAGGGGCTCAAACTCACACACCACGAGATCATGACTTGAGCTGAAGTCAGATGTTTAACTCACTGAGCCACCCAACCAGGTGCCTGGCAAGTGAAGTATTTAAATTACAACTGCTCTAAGTTTTAAACACAACTGAACATTTAGTATAGTTATTTGGAGGGGGCGAGCCATTACCTAGAAGGTAAAGTTGAGTTGGGAGACCAGATAAACTACTGATAAAATTAATGAATTATAATTATCTGCATATGTAAGTTATATTATGAGTTATATTTACGAACCTGCCATGGTAAATAATAATGGTAATGGTAATAGTGTTGGTTATGTTGCCTGAATAGGTTTCTTAACTGCCCACATTAGTAGGTAACGTTTACCTGTCTTGGCATTCTCAACATCAGGCACCATTTGACCTAATAAAAGAGGCAGGAAAAACATAGTTCGTTGAACAGACAGTGAGTAATAATATCACTGGTACTCAAGTAGAGTGCTGATTGATATAAATGGATAGAAATGACCCTGAAAACTCAAAAGAAAGATCATGGAAAATCTTAAACATCCAACTTAGAAATTATCTCTTTAAGTAAGAAAGTAAATTCATATTTTTAAGGATAAGAATGATACTGGGAAAACCTATGCCTTAAGATTAACCTGACGGTTGTATGAAGGCAGTTTATGGATGATGCGTCAGCAAATATAGGTATCACAGATGGGGAAAACTTGGAAGATATGGGTCCTAGGACATCTTTTAACTATGATCATTCTGTTGTTCCCCACTCCAAAAACATCTGGAGCATTTTATGAAATGAAATCAAGTTAAAATGAGCACTGGAAGCTGTCTTAATATGGAAAAGGCAGAAAGCATGAAAACTTATGCTATTGGAGGTATGAGTGTAGGAATAGGAAAGAAGACTCTGTGTTATGGATGGATGGATGGATGGATGGATGGATGGATGGATGGATGGATGGATGGAGACAGGTGCCAGGAGGAACATCTATACTCATCCTCCTACGTCACTGCCAGCTCACTTAGTTTACCTAGAGCAGAGCAGAGCACGCCCCCAAATTCTGAAACACACATCCCAGAAATAGTACTGTAGCCACAGATCATATGAGAGGTGGTGAAGACAGGGGCAGAGTGATGGCCCATGAACACAAGCGCACAGGTAGATGTGTGTTATGCTCAGAAGGCAGTCAACAACAATTCAGCTCTGCCATGAATTAGCTACACACCGTGAGGAAATTATTTATTCTCACTGGACCCCATTTACTCCTCCTAACAAAATGAAGCATAGGAAATGTCTACCAAGGTACCTCTCAGAGCCAGTGACTAAGATCTCAAAGCTCCTCCTCTCTGCTCTGAAATTCACAAATGTGTATGTACCTACAGTCATGTCTTGCAAAATCCGGTGCAACAGTAGCGTTTTTGTGGTAAATCTCTTGGTTGCAGATGGGTTTCTCTTTCAGATTAGGTTCCACTCTAGTTCTCTTCAAGGAGAATGTTACAAAGCAGAAATGGAAATTTTCTCCAATAAAGTTAAAGGCTAGCATTTTCTAGTTTGTCACAGAGGAATTATTTTGTTGAAATTGTTTTCATTTTAATACAACTTAAAGGAAAACCCGAAAGACTCTGCATAAATATTTTAAGGATAACACCTCTGATTGCATTATTTTATTTTCTCTATTTAAATTTTGTGGTAAACTATATTTAAGCCAAGTTTTTTCATAGTCTAGTTATTCACCAAAATACCAAAAATAAAATTTGCCAGTTGACTACCCCTCTTCAAATGATTTTTAACTAATCAAAATCTTCCTGGCTTTAATTAAAGAATTGTATTTTAAAAAAAAGAAACATAGCATAATCAGATATTCTCATTATTTTTTAAAAATTTTTAATGTTTATTTTTGAGAGAGAGACAGAGCTCGAACAGGGGAGGGGCAGAGAGCGAGAGAGAGATAAAGAATCCGAAGCAGGCTCCAGGCTCCGAGCTGTCAGCACAGAGCTCGAACTCAAGAACCATGAGATAATGACCTGAGCCGAAGTCAGATGCTTAACTGACTGAGCCACCCACCCAGGCAACCCAGATATTCTCATTATTAATATCATAAAATCCTTACTTTAAAACTGACTTTAGTTCCAAAATCCTAAGCCCTTTTCCACTCAAAACCCATGTTACCTCATTTTACTTATCCATATCATGTGTTACTTTGATATGTCACCCCTACAAAAGAATTTCAAAGTCATAATTACTCCAGACTGTGCCTTTCAGATGTCTTTCAAACCCGTAGTCTTTTGCTCTATTTCACATCATTTTACCTTATTCTTCCAGTTATTTTGTTTCTTGATAATGTGATATTTATCTTTCATTCACAAAAACACCACTCAAAATACTAAGTAGTATATAGATAGGTCTTTAAAATATCTAGTAATTTTTTTCTGCTAGTGATATTGCAAAGGTGTTCCCGGTCTCTAAATTGCTTTAATTACCATCACTTAGGTGATTATAGATGAGTTTGCTACAAGAGCACCATTATAAAATATTCCTATGAGGATTTTCAAAATTACACAGCTAAAATTACCTATACATGCTTTAACATATTAATAGGTGTTTGTATTTCTTGACTTTAGCTTTTAGAGGTAGATCAATTATTTTTAAATATATGTGACTATAATATTTTTTCTCTACTTCACAATCCTAGTATTTTCAAAAAGGAAAAATAAAATTATATTTATAGCATATACATGTAAAGAATGAATCTATAAAATACACCTGAGAATGTGAATCTTGTAAAAAGATCTAGTTGTAGAATAAAGTCCAATAAAACATGAATACTTCTACCACTCCTGTGTAAATGGAAGCTCATATATATGCTTGAGCACTGATATATACTATCATATGAATTGAAGAAAAGCAGCCGGTGCTTTAAAAGCAGAACACAAAACTAGTGTTTTGAAAGTGGGTGAAATCCCATCTTGTCTTTGAGCTGTCACTTAAGCCCTTAGCCCTTGCCCATATATTCTATTCACTATCCTTGTTCTCAACCTGTGTTACCTGATTCCTAGTATGGTTATTTCCACCTTTTGTTCACAAGTATTTCCTCTTAACAATATACCATTCAGAAAAAGGTATGTCTTTGAATTGTCAACTTGTACTCTGTTCTGACAAAAGATATCACTCCAGAGTTTAAAGACTATATGTTAGAAATCTTGAAATAAACACCATTTGTTGACCATTAGAAATGAGTTTGACAAGTGGTACTTTAGAAAGTACAGTCAATAACATTGAAAAACAGAATCCTACATTCCTAAATGTGTAAATATTTAGCATAGGTTAATATGATATCACTTTAAGGAATCTAAAAGGATTATTATCAGGTCTGATTTCAACATGCATTTGTTATGACATATTCATTATATAGTAAGGCCTCTGTTCCCCAGACAAGAAGAAGCAAAAGATTGGGGCAAATTTAAGTAATTGAAGGAAAAACTAAATGGTCTTAATTTCCTTGTGCTGGTGTAGATCAAATATACAAAACAAAGCAAGATCTCAATTGCGTAGAATCTGAAAGAAACATAACTGAACCAAAAAAAGAGAAGCAAATTACGAGAATTCACTACACTTTCTTCAAGCAGCTATATAGCCTATTTCTGATCCAATATTTCAGTAATAATAAAAACATATGAACCTACAAAAAAATCAAAATCTAAGAAAAAATTTGGAATATTAAAATTGTTTAAAATGCTAAATCCACCAGTGCATTTAATATTTTATTAACTAATATATAAAATAATATATTTGAATACACTGTTGAATATAACTTTAGATATAATAAATGAGATTAATTTAAAATTTGTTAACACATTAAATAAATATTAATAAAAATAAATATGAATAAAATAAATATTGATAAACATTAAAATAAAGCACTTGCCACATACTGTAAAAAATTATAATTTATTACATTTTACTTGCAATTTAAAAGTGACAATATTCTTACTATTGTTTAAAAAGTGAAATAGGGGCACCTGGGTGGCTTAGGTCATGATCTCGCAGTTCGTGGGTTCGAGCCCCGCGTCTGGCTCAGTGCTGACTGCCAGCTCAGAGCCTGGAGCCTTTTTCAGAGTCTGTTTCTCCCTCTCTCTCTGACCCTCCCCTGCTCATGCTGTCTCTCTCTCTCTCCTAGAAATAAATAAAAATATTTTTAAAAATAAATAAATAAATAATTAAAATAAAAATAAAAAGTGAAATAGATTGTTTTGATTCATTAATTATAACACATATTTTCATTTATTGATAATTTAGGTTTAAATTGGTAGCTGTCTATAATTAAAATTTTTAGCTACTGATTGATCAAAGGTGCTAAAGTCATAAACATGTTTATTGTTTTTTTGATTCTCATACTTTCCTTTTTCTGTTTTTACAAAAATAAACCTCCTCATTGAAACAGATTATCACATAAACAATGAACTAGTACAATACCTTCCATGTAATATTATTTTAAATATTATCTAGATCTTTCCAGAGATATTTAGACATATTCAAGTATATATAAGAATCATATCTGTATATTATTTGTTCACAAATGGCATTAAACTGTACCATGCTGTTCTATAACTCCTTTTGTTACTTAACAGTACTTCTCAGAGAGTTTTTTGTATTAACAGATAAATGGCATCCATACTCCTGTTTTACAGCTGCATCCAATTCCATCATATGGCACTGTATCCAATTCATATCACATCCATTCACATCAGTCCACCACTGCTAAATACTTCATTCTATCATCTTTTCCTATTAACAAACAGTGGTACAATTAAATATTCTTGAATAAATACCACCCCCACATAGGTAATCATATCTGTAGAGGAAGCTCGCAGTGGAAAATCTGGGAAAGAGACAGATATTTTGCTTTTTGTAAATTGGATGTTTGCCAAATTTCCCTCCATCTAGGCTATACCAATTACATTTCCATTCATCGTGTATAGGAATGAGGATTTCTCCATACTCTTCCAACACAGTGTGCTATCGAAGTTTTTTTTTTTTTAATCTTTTCTAGCCTGATGTAAAAAGGTATGTCATTGCAGTTTCATTTTCCATTTCTCTTACTCTGAGTGTGAGTGAGGGTCTTTTATTTGTTGAAGAAACAAATAAAGAAACAAATAAACAAAAAAGAAATAAAGTCTGAGGTGCAATTTGGTAAAGTAGTTACCAGCAATGTGATACTATGAATTTATTAAATCTAATACCGTTCCTTCCATTACTACAGTTGTTTCTGCCAAAGGCCAACTCCACACTTATGAACAATATCCTATCCTCTCTCAAGTGCTCAATGAGGCTGTTCTGGCAATTCTCCGCCACCCCCACCCCCCCACCATGCCACAGTGGATCACTACCATTTGCAACAAGCACCCTACATTCCCTCTTAAAAACAAAAATCAAAATCTTCCTTGACCCTTCCTTGAAACCCCTTCCTTCCAGATTTCATCTCATTTTTCTGCTTTTACAGCAAAACTCCTCTCCCAAAAAAGGTCTACACTATCTTCCTTTCTCAAAATTCCCTTCTGATTTTCTGAATACAATCTTCCTTCCTCAACACTCAAGAGAAATAACTCTTGTTAAAGTCACTAGTAACCTCCAGGTAGTTAAATCAAATGGCTATTTCCCAAGTCATCTTATCTGACCTAACAGCATTCTCGATCACACTTCTCTTCCCTGAAATACTGTTTTCACTTGGCACCCAGGACACCACATTTTTGGGTTTTCCTTCCACCTCACTAGCAATGCCTTTGGTCTTTTGCTAATTCTGCTCATCTCCCCAACCTGCAAACACTAGATGTAGAGCATGCCAGGACTCAAACCTCAGGTCTTGTATCTGTCTATGCTAATGCCCTATTGATCTCATCCAATTTCTTTCTTTATATACCAACTATATCACTAATGCCACCAAAATTCAATTTCCAACCTAAATACGTGCCCTGAGCTGCAGACTTAAATAGTCTACTAGCTAATTTCAATTGGGGAACTGTGTAAAAAACAACTTCCATCTCCTGATATGCTAAAAAGAGAAAAGGATACTCAGTAGTGGCATAACCAAATGGATTTCCAAAACCTCTATGATTGTTTCTCCCCAATCTGAAGTCATCAAGATGTCCTTCTTATCTAGATACTCAACTTGTGTATGTTTCAGTTTCCCCATCTAGATAATGGGGACAATAGTACCTACTTCTGAGAAGCATTATGAGGGTTACATAAAAATGACTCATGCAAAAATATTTAACACAATTCTTCACACAAAATAAGCACTTAATAAATATTAGATATTACTATTTTATCAGTCTTGGTTTTAGTTCTTTTTCTTTTTTTTATTTAGGTTTATTTATTTTGAGAGAGAGACCTAATGGGGGAGAAGGGGCAGAAAGAGAGCAAGACAGAGAATCCCAAGTAAAATCCATGCTGTCAGCACAGAGCCCCACGCAAGCTCGAACCCACAAACTGTGAGATCATGACCTGAGCCAAAATCAGACGCTTAAAGGACTGAGCCACCCAGGTGCCCCTTGGTTTTATACTATTACCACCACCATCTGAAATCAGGTCCTCCTACACCATGAATATCATAATGTTATCCTAACCGATCTCCTCTCTAATTTTTCTCCATTCAAATAAAACAAAATTAACCCCCAAAATATCCTCTGTCCTTAAAAACCTCCAGTTGCTCTTTAATTGTCTAGAGAATAAGATCCATGCTCTTCAGCCTGTCATTCAGCACCCTCACAATCAGGCCTTATCAGGACTTACCTCTGTAACTGAATTGCCCACTGCTTCACATCAAGTCAATGCACACACTTTACTCTGAGCGCACCTCACATACACTCTCTACGTGAGCCTTTTGCAAGTATTATTCTATCTGGAATGTTTTTTCTCCTTTGAATATCTAAAAGCTCCAGCTATTTTCAGATATTTCCCATACTTTTACTGAATTTTGTTCATTTTTAAATACTGTATCATGAAAGAAAAGCTAAAAATCAAACTTTTATATAAACCAAACAAAAGAAAGAATAAAATCATAAAAAGCATCAAAATAACAAAGTAATACAAATAAATGAAGATATATCAGTGATCACAACAATTGACAATATTTAAACTCAAAATAGAAAAGAAATACTGTACCTGTATGATGTATTGCTTATTCCAATACTGTCCATAATAATATAAGATGAACCACACAGGTAATTTTAAATTTGCCAGTAACCACATTACAAAACTTTAAAGAAACAGGTGAAAGTAAATAAACCGATACCTTCGATATATGTAAAATAGTATCATTTCAACATGTAATCAATGTAAAAGAATTATCAGCGAGATAGTCTACATTCTTTTTTGTATTGTTTCCAAAACCAGTGCATATTTTATATATATAACACTTTTCAATTCAGACACTAAATTTTCATAGGAAATAATTGCTCTAAACTTAGACTTTATAGAATATACAATCAAAAAGTAAATTGACAGCCTTTCTTCAGGTAGCCAGGAAGATGGCAGACATTCAGGCTGAAATTGCCTACCAAAATCAGCTGACCATCTTTCAAAATAAGAGGATCCTGCTTGGAGAAACTGGAAAGGAGAAGCTCTCATGATACTAAAAAACACCAATATGGGCTTCAAGCCTCCCAAGAAGGCCACTAAGGCCATCTATATAGATAAGAAATGCCCCTTTCCTGGTAATGTCTCCATCGAAGGGCGGATTCTGTCTGGTGTGGTCACCAAGATGAAAATGCAAAAGACCACTGTCATCCACCTCCACAACATCCAAAAATACAACTGCTTTGAGAAATGCAAGAACATGCCTATGCACCTTTCCCCTTGCTTCAGGGATGTCCAAATCAGTGACATTGTACCAGTGGTTGAGTGCAAGCCCTTGAGCAAGACTGTGTGCTTCAGTGTGCTCACAAAGTCATGAAGGCTCCTGGCACCAAGAAGCAATTTTAGAAGTCCTAAGACTAGACATCTGCCCACCTCCCCCACAAAGAAAATAATTTTCCCAGCAAAAAAAAAAAAAAAAGTAAATGATATGCCCAAGTTGTTTCACACGTTCATAGAAGTTTTTTAATAACTTAAAGACATATCTGCTTTTAAACTTAAATTTAAAATAATTAAAATTAAATAAAATTTAAAATTCAGTTGCTCATTTGCACTCGCCACCATTCAATTGCTCAGTAGCCACCTGTGGCTACTCACTATGGTATTAGACATCAAACACTGATACCTTTCATCAGACTATTAACTAAGTGCATTATCTTGTGTCACTATCTTGTGTATGATTCATCATGACAATGATAATTATCTCATTGGTCACCAAACAATTTTCTTCTCCCTATAAAATACTTAGCATTAGTGATAGCAAATAAAATGAATGTTTTATTTTTTTAAAGATATTTATTGTTTAATTTACATCCAAGTTAGTTAGAATATAGTGCAACAATGATTTCAGGAGTAGATTCCTTAATGCCCCTCGCCCATTTAGCCCATCGCCCCTCCCACAACACCTCCAGCAACCCTCTGTTCGTTCTCTATATTTGAGTCCCTTATGTTTTGTCCCCTTCCCTGTTTTTACATTCTTTTCGCTTCTCTCCCTTTATGTTCACCTGTTTAGTATCTTAAATTCCTAATATGAGTGAAGTCACATGATATTTGTCTTTCCCTGATTAATTTTGCTTAGGGTAATACCATCCAGTGCCATCCACATAGTTGCAAATGGCAAGATTTCATTCTGTTTCATTGTCAAGTAATACTCCATTGTATATATATATGTGTGTGTGTGTGTGTGTGTATATACGTGTGTGTGTGTGTGTGTGTGTGTGTGTATACATATACACCACATTTTCTTCATCCATTCATCCATCAATGGACATTTAGGCTCTTTCCATACTTTGGCTATTGTTGAAAATGCTGCTATAAACATTGGGGTGCATGCACTCCTTCGAAAAAGCATACCTGTATCCTTTGGATAAATATCTAGTAGTGCAATTGCTGGGTGGTAGGGTAGTTCTATTTTTAACTTTTTGAGGCACCTCCATACTGTTTTCCACAGTGGCCGCACCAGTTTGCCTTCCCACCAACAGCGCAAAAGATACCTCTTTATCCGCATCCTCGCCAACATCTGTTGTTGCCTGAGTTGTTAAGGTTAGCCATTCTGACAGGTGTGAGGTGGTATCTCATTCTGGTTTTTATTTGTATTTCCCTGATGATGTATGATGTTGAGCATTTTTTCATGTGTCTGTTCACTATCTGGATGTCTTCTTTGGAGAAGTGTCTATTCATGTCTTTTGCCCACTTCTTCACTGGATTATTTGTTTTTCGGGTGTGGAGTTTGGTGAGTTCCTTATAGATTTTGGATACTAACGTTTATCTGATATGTCATTTACAAATATCTTCTCCCATTCCAAAAGATGTCTTTTAGTTTTGTTAATTGTTTCCTTCACTCTGCGGTAGCTTTTTATTTTGATAATGTCCCAATAGTTCATTTTTGCTTCTGTTTCATTGCCTCCAGAGACATGTTGGGTAAAGAGTTGCTGCAACCGAGGTCAAAGAGGTTTTTGCCTGTTTTTTCCTCAAGGATTTTGATGGCCTCTTGTCTTACACTTAGGTCTTCCACCCATTTTGAGTTTATTTTTGTGTATGGTTTAAGAAAGTGGTCCAGGCTCATTTTGCTGCATGACACTGTCCAGTTTTCCCACACCATTTGCTGACAAGACTGTCTTTATTCTTTCCTGTTTTATCAAAGATTAGTTGGCCATACATTTGGGGTCCATCTCTGGGTTGTCTATTCTGTTCCATTGATCTGAGTGTCTCTATTTGTGCCAGTACCATACTGTCTTGATGATTACAAGTTTGTAATATGTCTTGAAGTCCAGGATTGTGATGCCTCTAGCTTCAGTTTTCTTTTTCAAGATTACTTTTGGCTATTTGGGGTCTTTTGGTTCCATACAAATGTTAGGATTGTCTGTTCTAGCTCTATGAAGAATGCTAATGTTATTTTGATAGGGATTGCACTGAATATGTAGATTGCTTTGGGTAGTATAGACATTTTAACAATGTTTGTTCTTCCAATCCAGGAGCATGGAATATTTTTCCACTTTTTTGTGCCTTCTTCAACTTCTTTCATAAGCTTTCTATAGTTTTCAGTGTATAGATTTTTCACCTCTTTTGTTATGTTTATTCCTAGCTATTTTATGATTTTTCAAATGAAAGTTTTAGTGTGAAGTCTATACAGTCCACTATTTTCTTCTCTGAGTCACTGAAATTCCAAATATACATATACATTTGTGTGAAGGTGTATATGTGTGAAAGAGAGTTTATTTTCCCCCATAATCTCCTGTTGTATCTCCAATGATCTGGATAACCAAAATTTAATCAGAAAAATTAGAAATAATCTGGTATTCCATTTGATCTTGCCACAGACATCAGGCAACCAAACTCTGACCTGAGCAGATGGGTTTACTACTAGTGCTTTCTGACTACCAATAAGTCTTGCTTCATTTCCTAGAGACACAAACTCTAGTCTCTATACCAATAAGGATGTGAGTTCCAAAGACACAGGAATTCTATAGAAACTAGCTCTATTCCAAGCCCCACAAAATTCAGTTTAAGAACAGCTGACTTTAGATATAACTTTATAGAAGGTAACCAACCTTAATTTTGAAAATTACTGAGGACGAATATTCATAGACATATCACCCAAATTGATATTTAAGGACAAAAATATCCTATTAAAGACTTTATTATTATCCTAAACACTAAATGAAAGAGACATATTTATGAAATTTGCCTAATCTGGGCATAGCATTTTAGCTTCCAGGAGGTTTTCAAGCATGCATGTGCAGCCTAAAGAAGATGCAAGACTCGCCTGAGTGTCAGAGCACATTATCATGGAAAAAAAGACATTTCAGGAATTTAGGATCCATGAAGCCCTCACAAATTCAGATATGAGTTGTGTATTATGAACAATAAGAACTTACAGAACATCTGCTATGTGCAAAAACACACGGCTTTCCCTTGTGTTAAAATTAAATTTCCTCTACTTCAGCATCAGAGACCACCTTACTTGTTCTCCAGAAGCTCAAGTCCATAAATCTGTAAAGACACAGCATACCTTCTCACTATTGTAGATGACCCCTTTCAACCTGGTCCTCAACTCGAAAAGTGGTGGAAAAGCCCAGTGATCACACTCATAGAATAACTAATCATATCTATTCTCCTTTTCAATTTTTTCACAATTATTTCTGTTTAAAAGACTTTGAAACTCTATTTCTAACCAATGGAAAACAAATTTAGAACAAGGCTTTGCCTCAACCTAGTCACATTTTCTCTATCTTAGTTTATCCCACCTTCCTTAAACATCCCTATAAAATTTCAAAAAACTGTCCCAATATTTTTCTGATCAGAAAACCTCTATTTCAAAATAAATACCTCATATGCCTAAGTGCATATTTACTTCATACAGATATAAAGACAGATTTGATTCGTATTTAAAATATACCATGGAACTTCTATGAAATCATATCTTCTACCTTTTCCCTGCTTTCCAGTCCACAGCTGGATGTGGATTTATAGCAAACCTGCACGGGCATTGACTCACACTGGAATCCTGCTTTCAAAAGTGCAAGCCTGAGAAGATTTATTAGACAAGATTTTATTTTCAGAGTAGGAATAAAGGAATAAAATAATCCCCATAGATCCCACTCTAGACCTCCCCAGCCAGCTGCTGTGACTCCTCACCTGGGCCCTCTTGGGAAACACAGGAAAAAGAAAAATGAGAGATCAGGACAGAGCCTGGACACAGCCTTAGGCTAGGATTTGCTCATAAGTAAACAGCTTCTGACCTGAACTTGCTAGCATTCTCTCTCTCTCTCTGAGACAGCAAAAGAGACAGGAGGTACACAATGGGGCTCTGAATTTTCAGTAGGCTCCTTCAAGTCAGATCACCTTACACCGGTACGTTTTATCACTTGAACACACCGCTTTTCCCAAAAGGATGCGCTCTCAAGCTGGATATTCAAAGTTGAAAACAAGTCATTGGAATCAAAGCCCACCAGCCACAAAGAGCATCTACTTAGGATAACTATATCCACTCGCTTGTCAAATCTGGTCACATGGATCACTATCACTTTGTTTTCTGGTAATGGTTTCACTTGGGACTATAGAAATTTTACTCCTACCTTTATAATGTTTCTTGAAAAGATCCAAAAATTGAAGTTAGTTTATCTGATCTGGGAAATGTTAAGAGAAAAGAGAAGAATTTCCTTCAAATCAAACTATAATTCTGTATTTAAAGCTACAACATAATAATAAAATATAAATTATAATACTTTACACTTATTTGGTGTTGGTTCTTAGAACAGGCACTATTCTAAGAGCTTTAGGTGTACTAATTCATTTAATCATAATTGAAAAACCATAAGAAATGTTTTCTAATGGCCACATTCAATTCCCACAGAAGCAAAAACATCAAACAGCAAAACAGTTTTTCCAGTAGGCTTGCATTTGCCTTTTCCTGATAGGGAAATGTCAGGCAAACTAGTAGAATGTGTAAGGTGACATAATACCTCCTTGTCCCAACGGCCCTTACTCACTCCTCATAGGGAGACATATCTTATAGACACCCGCAAGACTCTTAACCCTCAGGAAAACTCACTTGGCAAACTGCCCTTTCCAGCAGCCAGCAGAAGCCAAACAGAGGAAGCTTATTTGCTCCTCACACTGGCTACCCCCTGGCAGATTCCGGAGCTGTCACTGGCTGTGGCTTCAGGCTTATCTAGAGATGTGTCACATGTTTGTGCTGTTATGTGATCCACCCTGGCTGCCTTGTGCTCCTCAAAGCTTTTTCCATTCAGTGACTTTTACACATTTCTAACAATTGTGAATGAGGCGCCATATGACTGCCAATCACAAGGAAAGGCTTTTGTGGGTTAGGGGAAGGCGTTCTCTCACCACCTGAATGCAGCCCCAGCCCAACTGTGAAAGCAGAGCCTTCTCAGCCTGTGTTCCTGCTTCCCACCACCAGCCCCACCCCAAAAACAACCGGCCCCTGCCACCACCGCTGGCACCCATAACCTCGTCACTGAAACTTCCTTTAGCAAAACATCCTGTAACTGCTAAATCCAGCAGACACTTATCAGGCCTTCTCACTCGACTTCTCTGGGGCTGTGACCCTGTTGACCATCCCTCCCTTGGAACTGTCTTCTCTGGGCTGCACAGGACCATGCTGCCCTGTACTCTTGTCACTGTGGCTGCAACCTCCCAGCTGCCTTCCTCACTTATTTCCCTCTACCTCCCCTTATGTGTTGGCATCACCCAGTTGTCTTAGTCAAGTTTGGGCTGTTCTAAGAAAGTACCATAGACTGCATGGCTTATGAACAACAGAAATCTATTTCTTACAGTTCTGGAAGCTCCAAGTCCAAAGAGACTAGGGGGCCAGCACGGTCAGGTTCTGGTGAGGACCCCCACCCAGGCTGCAGACTGCCAACTTCCTGCTGTAGCCTCACAGGGCATAAAGAGGACTTGCGAGCTTGCTGGGATCTCTTTTATATCCCAATCCTGAAGGCTTCACCCTCATGACTCATCACCTCCCAAAGGCCTCACCTCTGAATACCACCATATTGGTTGTTAGGATTTCAGCCTATAAATTTGAGGGGGGACACATTTAGTCAATAACACCAGGTCTATGTCCGAGCCTATCTCCTTCCTTCTCTACCAATCTTCCCTAGAAAATGATATCTGTGCTTGTGGCATCAACTACATGATATAATCTCTAACCCTCACTTTCAACTCCCACCTCTCTTCTGAGCTGCAGACACACTCTTGTAACTCCCCAGGGAACATCCCAATCTGGATGCTAACATGTGCCTCACACTGAAACACATTCTTTCCACACTCTCTCCTACCCAGCAAACTCTTTTCTCCTGAATCCCTCAGGTCAACTAGTGGCATCACTATTCTCACAGCTGCTGCACCAGTTTGAAGTACGACTATAAATTCTGTGATATACCTGAGGTTTCTGAGGTTGGGTCATAACAAAACTGGCAGCTTTGCCTTGATTTCTGGAAACACATGTTCTTGGAGCGTTGAGCCATGATACGGAAAGTTCAGTGATGGCCATACTTGAAAGGTCATGTGTAGTATGCTCTGGCCACTCCTGGGAGTGAAGAGGCCATCTTCAAAGTGGGTCCTCCAGCCCAGCCCTTCCAGCCCCCAGCCATTTTAGGCACCCCCCTGCCACTGCATCATCCTCCGAAACATCCTGGACATTGTGAAGCAAAGGAATTTGTCACCACTGTGCTTTTCTGAATTCCAAATCCACAAAAACCATGAACATTAAAAAAAATAATAATAAAAGATTGCTTTATGCCACTAAATTTTGGGGTGGTTTGTAATACAGCAGTAACTATTAGCTTCCCCAGCTTCAAATATGGGAGTCACGACCTTCTTCTCTCCCTTTTTTTTTTTAATAGTTTATTTATTTCTAGGAGAGAGAGACAGCGTGAGCAGGGGAGGGTCAGAGAGAGAGGGAGTCACAGACTGAAACAGGCTCCAGGTTCCGAGCTGGCAGTCAGCACAGAGCCCGACGCGGGGCTCGAACCCACGAACCGCGAGATCATGACCTAAGCGAAAGTCGGAAAGTCGGACGCTTAACCGACTAAGCCACCCAGGTGCCCCTTCTCTCCCATGTTTTTATTAACAAATAATTTCATTAAAAATCTACTATGTGCCAGGCACTATAGCAAGCACTGATGATAGCAATAAATTATGGTCCAGGTAAAGACACAGTGCAAAGAAAATAAATCACAACAAAATAAAACAGCATTTCCCAACCTTGTTCTAGAGACATAAGACAGATGCTTTTCAAAAGAGATGTTTCATGATCAATCAATCCTAGAACCATTGGGTAAAAACAAGTTTCTTCCCTGAATTATCTCTCGGGACCATTAATACTCAAATGTGTACAACACATATATGAGAAGTCTAGAGCACAGAGTTTCCCAAAATTATCTGACCATAAGACAAATTTGGGGGGTTTGTTTGTCTTATTTGGAAGAGAAAGTCAAGGAAATAGAGTCCTGCAAAGGAGCCTATAAGAAGGGGCATCAGAGCCTTTGCCTGGTAATCAGGCTGCCACTCAAAGAGGAAGTTATTCGAAGTGAGACATAAAGAAAACGAGGAAGGTGCCAGGTGGGCAAGCTGTGGGAAGGCCAACAAATAACTGTAGAGATACTGAAGTACGAACAGACCTGGCTACTTAGGGAAACTCTAAGGAAATGATATAAAACTCTAATATCTTTGTCTCTTTCTGAGAGACAGCTGCTAGAATTTCAAGTTCAGGTCAGAAGCTGTTTACTTACAAGCAAATCCTAGCCTAAGGCTGTGTCCAGGCTCTGTCCTGATCTCTCATTTTTCTTTTTCCTGTGTTTCCCAAGAGGGCCCAGGTGAGGAGCCACAGCAGCTGCCTGGGGGTTTCTCATTCCTTTATTTCTGTATTTACAGTAAATGTTTTCTTCCTTTAAAATCTACCTCTCATGTCTGCGCTTTGAAAGTAAGAAATCAACTGGATCTAATGTACCCACAACTTTTTAATACTACACATGAGATGCTGTGGTTTAGATGATCCCAACCATATCCAAGATGTGATTCCTTCGTTTAATAGCTTTGTATTTTTCAGGTAAGCATAGTGCTTCTCAGTCTGGAATTATTTAAAATACATGTGCCCTGACTCCACATAAGGAATGTCTATTAAGGTGTTGGTATTTTATAGAACAAATACTGAAAATCTTTACAGATTAACAAGGCTCTTTTAAGGTGATAGGACAGATTACAAAAAAATAAAGGTGATAACTGGAGAATGTAGATACTTTAAGAATTTGTGTGTGTGTGTGTGTGTATACAGATATATATATGTATGTATATATATTCTCTCTCTCTCCCCTCTCTCTCTCTGCCAAAACATAAGGCAGATTTAAAAAGTCATTTTTATTTTTATATAAGAAGGATTATCTGTCTCTTTCTCTCTCTCTCTCTCTCTCTCTCCTTCTCTCATCCTTCTAAGAGATGGAGTATCCAGGAGGGAATTCTAATAATTAAAGTCTAATGAAGCATAAGACCAGGAATATTAAAACCAAGTAGGTTTTATTCTGGAACTGATGGGTTATTAACTGCCCGATTAAAAAACATTTTGCTAGAATTTCTCATAGGACCACCCACTCTTAGAGGCTAGAATTCTGTGAGAAACAATGTAAGGTATTACAGATCATATCTCTGCTAATTGAGACTGCCACATAGAAATACTGAAGACATCCCTTCAGCTACCCATATAAAGGTGTCTCTAATCTGACATATTCAAAAATCAGAAAGGAGCAATCTCGTGAAGATGGCCAAGTAGGAGACCCCACCCCTATTCCTCAACAAAGACCAGCAATTAGCTATCTATGAACAAGAACAAGTCTAGGAGAGCTCAGGAGTCCACTTAAGAAATTTCAGCAATTCAGTGGAACAAGAAAAACCTGAGAATAATCACCCAAAAAGAGAAGGAAGAACAGCTTCATTTTGCCTGCCTCATTCCATCCTTCAGGTCAGTACTGCTGACCTGGCCAGAAAGAGTTCCCCTGGCTGGGAAAAGGGAGAACAGGGTAATTGACCAGCTTCCCAGCATTTCAGGGCACCACACAAAGGACCCACTTCATTTTCCCCCCACCCAGAGCCCAGCAGAGCTGAAAAGAACTGAGACAGTTAGGATCAAGTAAGAAGAGCAGGGGCTGCCAGTATTAGCCACACAGCAGAATCAACTGTGGTTCCCAGTGCCCAGCTCTGAAAGGGACCCTGGTAGCTTTTGCCACTGAATAAACCAATAGCTAGCCAGGTTGCTGTGGACCCCCTGCAGACTTCACCAATTTTTACCCCATGGTCCCCTTCACACTCACTGATCACCTCCCCATGCTGGAGCCTGAAACCCACACCACCACCAGCCCAGGCCTCCACAGCACGTGAACGCAAGAAGCCAGCCTAGAGGCCTGAGGCTGACCCCACTGCCATGTGTGTGCTCAGGGATGGCCCCTGCACGGAGTACTTCCATATCCCTGGCCTAATCTCCTTCACCAGCCTCCACACCATATGCCTATGGTGAGACTCCACAGCCACAGATGTGCACATCTGTGCCCTTACAGCTGCTTGTGGGCCTGGCTCTGGCCCTGTCCCCTGTCACCTGCCTGCACTGCTGGGCTTGTCTGCAATTAGCCCTACTAGCTGTGCACCTGGAGCACCAGCCCAACTCTATCACCAGCCTCCACTGCTATGCATGCGCCCAGGTGAAACCTGCAGCCACAAGAGCACATGCTAACAGCCAGGACCCCTGCAGTGGCCAGGGTGCCTGCAGATGGCCTTGGTCCTTGCTTCTGGTCCTGAACTCCCTCATTATGTGGGTATCTAGAGCCAGCCCTTGCCATGCCACAGGAGCCTGCAGCTGGTACCTGTAGCCACACAGGCAGGCATACACCATTACTTTGACCACACCAGTACCTGCCCTGGTATCTGACCACCACCAGTCCCCGAATATAGAGGTGTAGTTGAGGACCTCAACAGCCTTTGCAAGCACTATAGACCCAATACTCACTAAGAAACACACCCTTGTTGAAGCTATGGACCTCAGCAGCCTCAGCAATGAGACATCATACCCCCCCAGACTAGAACCACCACATGCCCTTGCACTTGATGTCCTGTTCCACTAAACCCATAAGCACAGCACACTTCACTGTGCCCCCCAACAGGTGAAAGTCTTTCCTTACTGAAGTCAGTTCATAAAGACTAAAAGAGGTCATTGCTTCTTCGAATGCACAGGCATCGACACAAGGCCATAAGAATCGCAAAATATTGGGGAAACACGTCACCAACAAAAGAACACAGTAAACTTCCAGTAACTGAGCCCAAAGAAATGGAGACATACGAATTATCCAAGAAAGATTTCAAAATAATTGTTCTAAAAATGCTCAGAGAACTACAAGAGAATGCAGATAAACAAGACTTTACGAAACACCATCAAGAGAAACAATCTACACATCACTGGAGTCCCAGAAAAAAAGAAGACAGGGGAAAAGGAGCAAAAAGGTTATTTAAAGAAAAATCGCTGAGGGGCACCTGCGTGGCTCAGTTGGTTAAGCATCCAACTCAGTTTCGGCTCAAGTCATGATCTTGCAGTTCATGGGTTCAAGCCCCCACATCGGGCTCCAGGCTGACAGTGCAGAGCCTGCTTGGGATCCTCTGTCTCTCCCACTCTCTCTGGCCCTCTTGGGGAGGTATTTAGACATCCAAGTTCAGGAAGCGAACAGTAATCCCATAACTTTAATCCAAAATGATCTTCTCTAAAATACATTGTTTAATAATTGTCTAAAATCATAGGCACCTGGGTGGTGCAGTTGGTTAAGCATCCAACTTTGGCTCAGGTTCGTGGATTAAAGCCCCACATTGGGCTCTGTGCTGAGAGCTCAGAGCCTGGAGCCTGCTTCAGATTCTGTGTCTCCTTCTCTCTCTGCCCCTCCCCTGCTCATGCTCTATCTCCCTGTCTCTCAAAAATAAACATTTTAAAATTGTTTTAAAAATTGTCTAAAATCAAAAACAAAGCAACAAGAGGAAAAGAATTCTGTCATACAAGAGAGCCCCCATAAGGCCATCGGTGGATTTCTCAGCAGAAACCTTGGAGTCCAGAAGAGTATGGAAGGACATATTCAAGGTGCTAAAAGAAAAAAAACTGCCAGCCAGGAATTCACCCAGCAAAGCTGCACTTCAGAAATGAAGGCAAGATCAAGACTTTCCCAAACAAACAAAAGCTGAGGGAGTTCATCACCACTAGATTGGCCTTACAAGAACACTAAAAAGAGTTAGTTCTTCAAGCTGAAACTAAAGGATACTAATAAGTAAAATGGAAACATTTAAAAGTATACAACACACGGTAAAGTTAAGTATATAGTCAAGTTGAGAATACTCTAATAATGTGATATGGTGGTATGCTCACTCCTTAACTCTAGAATGAAGATTAAGGGACAACTGTATTAAAAATAACTATAGCTAGGGGTGCCTGGATGGCTCAGTCAGTTAAGCATATGACTTCAGCTCAAGTTATGATCTCATAGTTCATGAGTTCGAGTCCCACACTGGGCTCTCTGTAGTCAGCATGGAGCATACTTTGGATCCTCTCTCTCTCTCTCTCTTTGCTCCTCCCTGACTCACTTACAGGAACTCTCTCTCCAAAATAAATATTTTTTTAAAAAAATAACTATAGCTATAATAATTTGTTAATGAGTACACGGTATAAAATGATGTAAATTGTGACATCAGAAATCATAAAACACAGGAGTAAAAGGGTAGAGTTTGGGGGTTAAAGGGGTTTTTTTATTTAATTATAGTTGACATAGAATGTTATATTAGTTTCAGGTGTACAAAAGAATAATCTAACAACTCTATATGTTATATAATGCTCACCACGAGCATAGCTACCATCTGTCACCATACAACGCTATTACAATACCATTGACTATATTCCCCATGCTATACCTTTCAACCTCATGACTTATTCATTACATAATTGAAAGCCTGTACCTCCCATTCTCCTTTACCCAAAAAGGGTAGAGTTTTGTATGTGATAAAAAGTAAGTTGTTATCAGCTTCAAATCTACTGTTATATGAACTCTGTCTTTCAAGTAAGCCTCAAGGTACCACAAAACAACACTTATAGTAAATACACACAAGATAAAGAGAAGAAAATTTAGTGTACTATACTGAAAATCCTCAATTCATATAAGAGGACAGCAAAAGAAAATAATAAAAAAACTATAAAACAGCCAGAATACAGTTAATAAAATGGCAACAGTAAATTCTCATCTATCAATAATTACTATAAATGTAAATGGAGCATATTCTTCAATTAAAAGGCAAGGACTAGCTGAATGGATTTAAAAAAAAAAGACCCAAATATTTGCTACCTAGAAGAGACTAACTATAGCCAAGATATGGACACAACCTAAGTGTCCATTTATGGATGAAATGATAAAGAAAACATGTGATATATATACATATGTGTGTATACAATAAAATATTATTCGGCCATAAAAAAGAAGGAAATCTTGTCATTTATAGCAATATAAATGGACCTTTGGACATTATCCTAAGTGAAATAAGTCATAAAGAGAAAGACAAATACTGTATGATTCACTTTTATGTAGAATCTAAAAGCACAACTCTTAGAAACAAAGTTTAGAATGGTGCTTGCTAAGGGCTGTGTAGTTAAGAGAAATGAGATGTTAGTCAAAGGGTACAAATTTTCACTTAATGAAATGAGTAATTTCCAGGTATTTGAAGTACATAATAGTGACTATCTTAACCACACTGTACTGTACATTTGTAAGTTGCTATGAGAATAAAGCTTTAATGTTTTCACTCTACCGATAACAAAATGGTAATTTTGTGAGATGAAGGATGTGTTAACTAACTTTGTGGCAGTAAATTTGTCCCACTATACACTATATACATGTATTAGGTCATCACATTGCACACCTTAAGTTTACACAATGTTATATGTCAACTATATCTCCATAAATCTGGGGGAGGGGGAAGAATCAAAAAAGCAACAAATAGCCCTCAGTGTCATATTTATAGGACATTAAACAGCACCCACTTCTCCACTCAGACTGTAGAGAAGAAAAAGATTCTGTCAAAAGTGCAGTTATTAATTCAATAAAAACCCCTTGCTACATGAAACATATCTCATAAAGTAAATGTGTCAAAACATGATCTGAAACTCATAAGAGCAACTTCAACTTAAAATCTTTCATTTTGATCTACATATATTCTTGATTCAGGATTAAATTAAATTTAACTTAAATTTCTAGGTTGCCATAAAATCTACCAAAACCTTTATCATCACAATGGCAGTATTTTCAAGCTGGCATCCAACCAGATTATTTAAGAAACTTCATTGTGAAAACATAAGCTTATAAACAAATAAGAAATCTTCACAAGCAATCTTATTTTGGAAAGTATTCCTTTCAAAGAAGCAAAAAGTGTCATTTATGAAGGACACAGGGAACATTAAAAAGAAGCTCAACTTTAATAATAATCAGAGAACTGTATTTAAACCTCCATGATATACTATTTCACCCACAGATTATCACCAATGTTAAAAATCCAGAATATTAAAGTTTGTTAGTGTGAAGTGCAGCTGGCACTCTGGCACACTGCTGAGAGCATAGGTTGGTAGTACCACTTTGGAAAACAATTTGGTGTTAACTGTTAAAGTTGAGAACCTAAAAATAAAATAAAATAGAGAACCTGTGTTAATTAATCCTACTCCATACCATGTATACTAGAGCAGTAGCTTTCAAAATTTAGGGTTATGACCCCAATAAAAAATATATTTTAGGGGCACCTGGATGGCTCAGTAAGTTGAGTATCCAACTTCACCTCAGGTCATCATCTTGCAGTTCACAAGTTCAAGCCCCACATGGGGCTTTGGATCCCCTCTCTCCCTCCTTCTCTGCCCCTACCCCACTTATGCACGTGCATGTGCATGCACTCTCTCTCTCTCAAAAATTAACATTTAAAAAATGAATAAATCAGGACACCTGGGTGGCTCAGTCAGTAGAGCGTCCAACTTCAGCTCAGTTCATCATCTCACGGTTCATGAGTTTGAGCCCCACATGGGCCCATGTGCTGACAGCTCGGAGCCTAGAGCCTGCTTCTGATTCTGTGTCTCCCTCTCTTTCTGCCCCTCACCTGCTAACACTCTGTTTCTTTCTTTCTCTCTCAAAAATAAATAAAACATTTAGGGGCTCCTGGGTGGCTCAGTCGGTTAAGCGTCCGACTTTGGCTCAGGTCATGATCTCATGGTTAGTGGGTTCGAGCCCCGCGTCGGGCACTGTGCTGACAGCTGGCTCAGAGCCTGGAGCCTGCTTCGGATTCTGTGTCTCCCTCTCTCTCTGACCCTCTCTCTCTCTCTCTCTCTCTCTCTCTCCCTCTCTGAAATAAATAAAAAACATTAAAAATTTTTAAATATAATTAAATAAATAAAACATTTAAAAATTTTAACAAATAAATAATATACAAATATATATTTATGTCACAATTCAACACACGCATATATATAGCATACTCATATACATACTGAAGTAAAAGTTATATGAAACAATCCTCAGCCTTTCGAGGTAGAATGCACTCTGACATTTTCCAATCTAGTCTAGTCTACTACTAGAATTTTTTTAAATGTTAGTCACAACCCACTACATTGATTTCATATTCCAGTGATGGGTCACAAACCAGAGTGTGAAAAACAGCACCCTAGTGAAACTAACACGCATCACAATATATATAAAAGAATACTCATAACAACATGATTCACAACTGTATAAAGAAGGAAACATCTCAATTTTATATTTATAGATAAATCTATGTTTATGAAGAAATTGTATGTTCATATATTATAATACTATCTGGCAGTAAAAATGAATAAACTATGGTTACATACATCATCATGTGTGAATCTCAGAAACATAATATTGAATGATAAAAGCAAGTTACAAAAGTATAGCTCCATTTACACAAAACCCAAAATCATGCCAAACTAAATACGCTAAACTGTATAATTCTTAAGGAAATGAGAAACACAAGATTCAGGATAACAATGAACTCTGAGAGGAGGCAGAACAGAAAGGGGGTAGAGTCACAGAGGGCACAAATGGATTATGTGTCACTGTGGGTGTGTCATCACGCCAGCTCTCTGGGGCAGCCACTTATGCTCAAACTACTTCTCACCTCAAACCCCAATCAAAATCTAGTCCTCCTCCCATCCATTTTTTCCACCCTATGCTCATTAGCAAAACTGTTCAGAAATAGTAGTTAACCTTCACAGGAGCAACACCTGTAATGTAAAGATATCAAAATGAGCTGATAAAGATACTGATACTTAAAGGACCTAATGGTAAAGGTTTAGTGAATGTCAGCAGGAAAGATATACTGAATTGGCAGAATTGCAAGTCAGTGAATTTTATCACCTAAGAATTACTTCTTACTCAAGGACCCAGAATAAATTCATCAGATTAGATTTTTACTAAGCAGAAAATTAAACAGAACTACTTGCTCAAAGACAAATAAGAAACAAAGCATCTGGATTCAAACCTGTTTAACCAAATTTTAAAAAAAAGAAATAATATACAGAGATAAAAAAGAGAAATATATACAGTGATAACAGGGACAGCAATTTACAGAGTACAATGTAAACAACCTAAAACTTAAGAGCATTTAGTTGTGTTTGTTTATATCATCAGCTTAGCAAAAATTCCAAATAATCTATCTTTCTGGCTGTCAATGTCAACAAACTGGAAACAGATTATAAGTTTAGAGTTCAAATAATATCCTCATTTTTCTGTGAATTTGTCTGATAATGGCCAAAATCCTTGACAGTGACATGGTGGACACTGGACCTTTTTAAAATTTTCTAAGCAATTACAGAGAAATTCTTCTTGGAAAAGACAAATAAAAAAACAATCATTTTTTGTTTGGGTCACACTTCTATTCTTTAATTGACCAGAGAACACCCATGAACTTGGAAGGCCTAAAAAAAGGCAAAAATGCAGAAATACAAAAACCCATTCATTTTATTCCAGAGGGGCAGAATTATTCTCAGGTTCTTTCGGGGTGGGGGGAGGGGGAACTCAAAAACCTTCAGTTTAGAAGTTGTACCAAATTGTGACAACAGTGAGAAATTACACTGATAAGAAACACAAGAGAAAAAAAGAGCTATAAATTCTTATTTTTCAAGAAGGGATTATTTAAAAGTACCATCTACTGTAGTCCCAATAGTCTGTTTTTGCTTTTGCTTCCCTTGCCTCACAAGACATATCTAGAAAGATGATGCTATAGCCGATGTCAAGGTTACTGCCTGTGTTCTCTTCTAGGGTTGTTATGGTTTCAGGTCTCACATTTAGGTCTTTAATCCATTCTGAACTTATTTTTGTATATGATGTAAGAAAGTGTTCCAGTTTCTTTCTTTTGCATATTGCTATCCTGTTTTCCCGATACCATTTGTTGAAGAGACTGTCCTTTTCCCATTGAATATTCTTTCCTGCTTTGTCAAAGATTAATTGACAAATTAATTTCTTTCTGGGTTTTCTATTCTGTTCCATTGATCTGTATGTCTATTTTTGTTCCAGTACCAAACCGGTTTTATTACAACAGCTTTATAATATAACTTGAAGTCTGGAATTGTAATACCTCCATATTTACTTTTCTTTTCTTTTCTTTTTTTTTTTTTACAAATAGTTTATTGTCAAGTTGGTTTCCATATAACACTCAGTGCTCATCCCCACCAGTGCCTCCCTCCATGCCCATCTCCTCCCTCGCCCCCCACACCCATCAGTCCTCAGTTTGTTCTCAGCATTCAAGAGTCTCTCATGGTTTGCCTCTCTCCCTTTCCCCCACCATTTCCCCCCTTCTCCTCCTCCATGGTCCTCCATTAAGTTCCTCTTAATCCTCCTATAGGTGCAAACATATGATATTTACTTTTCTTTTTAAGGATTGGTTTGGCTATTTGGGGTCTTTTGTAGTTTCATACAAAGGAAACAAACAATCAACAAAACTAAAAGGCAACCTATCAAGTAGAAGATATTTACAAATGACATGTACAATAAAGGGTTAGTATCCAAAACACATAAAGAACTTATAAAATTCAGGGTGCCCACCTGACTCAGTCAGTAAAGCATGTAACTCTTTTTTTTTTTTAATATTTTTATTTATTTCTAGGAGAGAGAGAGAGAGAGACAGCGTGAGCAGGGGAGGGTCAGAGAGAGAGGGAGATACAGACTCTGAAATAGGCTCCAGGCTCTGAGCTGGCAGTCAGCACAGAGCCCGACGCGGGGCTCAAACCCACGAACTTTGAGATCATGACCTAAGTGAAAGTCGAACGCTTAACCAACTAAGCCACCCAGGCACCCCTAAAGCATGTAACTCTTGATCTCAGGGTTTTGAGTTTGAATCCCACATTGGGAGACTTTAAAAACTCATAAATAAAAAGTTCTTATAAAACTCAACACCTAAAAAACAAAAAATCCAATTTAAAATTGGTCAGAAGACATGAACAGACATTTCTCCAAAGACATTCAGATGGCCAACAGACACATGAAAGGATGTGTAACATCACTCATCATCAGGGAAATGCAAATCAAAACCACAATGAGATATCATCTCACATCTATCAGAATGGCTGAAATCAACAACACAAGAAATAAGAGATGCTGGTAAGGACATGGAGAAAAAGGAATTCTTGTGCACTGTTAGTAGGAATGCAAACTGGTGCAGTCCCAGTTCAAAATAGTAAGGAGATTCCTCTAAAAGTAAAAACAGAACTTACCTACAATCCAGCAATTGCACTATTGGGTATTTACCCAAAGAATACAAAAAAACTATTTCAAAAGGATATATGCACTTCAATGTTTATAGGAGCATTATTTACAAAAGCCAAATTATGGAAGCAGCCCAACCCCATCAACTGAAGAATGCATGAAGAAGATACATAGAGAGAGAGAGAGAATGAAATATTATTCAGCCATGAAAAAAAAACAATGAAAGCTTGGCATTTGCAACAACGTGAATGGATCCAGAGAGTAAATGCTAAGCGAAATAAGCCAGCTAAAGAAAGACAAATACAATATGATTTCACACATATGTGGATCTTAAGAAACAAAACAAATGAGCAAGGAGAAAAAGAGAGAAAGAGAGAGAAACAAATCAAAAAACAGACTCTCAATTATAGAGACAAACTGATGTTTACCAGAGCAGAGGTAGATGGGGGGATGAGCGAAATAGGCGATGGCGATTAAGGAGTGTACTTGTCGGGGCGCTTGGGTGGCTCAGTCGGTTGAGCATCTGACTTTGGCTCAGGTCATGATCTCACAGTTCGTGGGTTCAAGCCCCATGTCGGGCTCTGTGCTGACAGCCAGCTCAGAGCCTGGAGTCTGTTTCAGATTCTGTGTCTCCCTCTCTCTCTGACCCTCCCCTGTTCATGCTGTCTCTCCCTCTGTCTCTCTCAGAAATAAATAAAACATAAAAAATTTTTAAAAATTTAAAAATTAAAAAAAAAAGGGTGTACTTGTCATGATGAGCACCAGGTGATGTGTGGTATTGTAGAATCACTATGTCGTATACCTGAAACTATTATAACACCATATGTTAACTAACTAGAATTATAATGAAAAAGCTTTTTAATTAAAAAATGAAAATTCAAACTACTTCAGCAGTTTCTCACTGTATTGGTTTTATACTAAGGTAATATCTGCTATTCACATTTGTGACTCCAAGTGATCAAAAAGAACAAAATCATCCTTCAAATGATAACCCTAGTTAGGTACATGATGTATAATAATAAAAATGCTTATGGGTGCCTGGGTGGCTCAGTCAGTTAGTGTCGGACTTTGGCTCAGGTCATGATCTCACGGTTCGTGGGTTGAAGCACGCTACATTGGGCTCTGTGCTGACAGCTCAGAGCCTGGGGCCTGCGTCAGATTCTGTGTCTCCCTCTCTCTCTGCCACTCCCCAGCTCACGGTGTGTCTCTCTCTGTCTCTCAAAATGAATAAACTTTCAAAAATAATTTTTTTTTCTGATGCCTAAAGTTTAAAGCATTGAGATGTTACATTTAACTTACATGGACCACTGCCTTTATTCTGCATATCACATCCCATATAAACAAGCTATTCACATACCAGATGTTAACTAGTCAGAAAATGAACTTTTTGTCTAAAATATCTTACCCTTTGCAAATTGTTATCTTGAAGGCAACTTTGAAACTGTTCATTATAAGCTCTTTGTAGGATCTCATCTTGAATCATTTTGGCACTCCAAAAAGTCATCATTTTCCTCAGTGTTCGGAAGTGGTTTGAAATTTAGATTTCAAGTTCCCAAGGCAATACTTCTATTCAGAACTCATGCAATGGCGGTAATAATAAATGTTAGACATCAATGATATGCCATATAAGTTTGGCAGCCACCAAGAAGTTTTACCATCCAAGAACATCACTTTGAGAATGTTTTGTGGAAGAACTGCCTCATCTTTTCCCAACAAATTACTCCTTCCCAGCACCCATGGTATTTTCCCTTCAGATAGCTGGTAAGCAATATTTTTCTGTGGCTTACATTAAAAAAAACCAAAAACCTGTCAATAATGTAAAAGAAAAATTAAAATTCATTTTAATTTTACTTTATCAAACAATATATTGCATCCTCCACAAATTGCCCCCAGATTTCTCACCTTAAAGAAAAGAATCAACAATCCTTGGAGCATTAATAGCAAACTCTCAGAGGATCTGCCCAACAAAGCGGTTTCTCCCCAAAGGAAACAGCAAAACCTCAGTTTGAGACTCTTCATAGCTATGCTGACCCACCTGGAAAGAACTTAGCCAACAAACAAACAAACAAAAATGGGCATTACATCAAGGAACCTACCAGAATGATCTGTGTCATTATCTCATGGTGACCCTTGTCACATGATTGCCTCTCAGAGAGTATGGGCTTCCTAGATGATTAGACACCATTTGTTAGTAAGTTTGTCACGTGACAGAATTCTCTGAGTAAAATTCTGTTGACATTTAGTCCAATGTTACCAAAATTGTTCTACAATTTCTGTAGACCTTCTTTATTTTGGATTATAAACAATTTTAACCTAATTCCACAAATAATCTAATTAAATAATGTGACCATAAGCGACTCTTAATATTCTCCAAAGTTGTCCATATATATGCACATCTATGTGAATGAAATTCCTATATAAATCCCCAAAATTCAAATATCTGATACATTATCTTATATGAAGTCCAAGACTACCAACAAAAATTTAAGGGGGCACCTGGGTGGCTTAGTCAGTTAAGCATCCAACTTCGGCTCAGGTCATGACCTCACGGTTCATGGGTTCAAGCCCTATGTCAGGCTCTGTGCTGACAGCCAGCTCAGAACCTGAGCCTGTTTCAGATTCTGTATCTCCCTCTTTCTCTGACTCTCCCCTGCTCACGCTCTCTCTCTCTCTCTCTCTCTCAGAAATAAATAAAACATTAAAATAATTTTTTTAACAAAAAAATTAAGATGTATATATACACACTTCTGGGTGTGTGTGTATGTGTATACTTTTCTCTAGAAAGAAACCAAAAGCTATGGAAAAATACTACTTCTGTTCTAATTTCTTCTTTTACATTATCTGATTTTTCTTATTTTCTACACACTGTTTTTACTTTTATAATATAAAAGTACAAGTTTTCTACTTTTAAGAAAAGTTAAAAATTCAGTTGTGCCTGTTATAGAGCTAAGCAATGTACAAGCAGAATAAAATAGTTAGATCATATATTAAAAAACAATAAAATATTTTCCACACCTTTAACCTCATGTTTAGAAAAGAATAAGGATAACTTGTCCAAGATCTATCTCCTGCAGACGACCCCCAGAGAGAAGGATGGCCTCCCACAAAATTCCATGGAAACAGACTATGGCCAGGGGCTTAAAACAATTAAAAATGGCCAACAGCAAGATCTGGACTCCAGCTCCCCATCAGGTCAGGAAAAAGATCGGTGCTTCCTTCAGTGATGATGATACTAACCTGGCTCTGAGTTTATCACCTCATACATCTGCACCTTCACTGCTTGGACCCCAGAATTTAGACTACCCCAGGACAGGCTGGTGCCCTGCACCAACAGCCCCTAATGTGAGCTGGCAGTTGAGAGCTGGAGATAGGTTCTGCAACGACACACTGCTGCGGTATCCCAGCTCCTAATCACAGAGAAGATGGGTGCTTCCCTAACTATGCAGCTCAATTATCCCACAGGATCAGGGTCCCCTTCCAGAAGACGTTCACAGATACATTTGAGGAAATGAATGAAATATAATGTAGGTGACTTATGTTTACCATGCATCCAGACTGGGGGTGTAAATTGGAACATGGAGGCAGCTTTACAAAAATATTTCTCTAGCTTAACTCCCACCTGTTTCGTAAAAACTCTAACCTCCTTCCAATTCCTCTCAAATAGATCTGGGAGTCCACAGTCCACTGGTAGATTCTCTGCTAGTCCTCCTGTCTATACTTTATATAAATTTTTCATCTGCTCCATAAAAATAGCAAAAGAGAAGCCTGCAACACCATGGTACTGCTGTTGCTGGTGTGAGTTCTTTTCTCCACTGAGGTCAGAGTAGTGATGTCCAGGCTAGCTCCCTGCGCACCATCAATGCTGCAAGTACACTCAGAACAGAAAAAAAGAAGGTCCCAAAGTCCAACATGTGGACTGTACAGGGTTGAATGTTTCCAAAATGTAATGGATTCACTGGAGATGGATATGAACCAAACAAATGTTATATTTATTCTTAGGTAGTTGCTACCAGAGATACATGGATGAAGAAGACAAACTCTTGTCCTCAAAGCATGATCTGGCAAAGAGAGCTAAGATAGGCCATAAACATTAGAAAAACTATGGGTGAAGCCTCATTAAGGGAGGTACACAGAGCTATGGAAGTTCACAAGAGAAAAGAGGGCATTTCCCAACCACGACAATAAAGGAAAGTTGAATGGAGAACACGGACTTTGGAAACAGATGAAAGAGGGCCTCCCTAAAAAAGCAACAGCCTGTGGTCTACAGTGCCTGTGCCCTGAAGCACATACTGATAAATGGTAGAAACATATCCCAGAAAAGTATGCCAGACCAGATCCTTGAAACTGATACCAGATTATTCACATGTGCCCTCAACCATTAGATCCCCCCCTTGGCTTACAATCTATCAGCTCTCTGCTTCCAACCAGCCTCATTCTCCCCCTCCCCTCTCTTCACACTCCATATTTCAGCCAAACCATTTGGTTCATTGAATATGTCCTGTTCTCCCTGAGCAGCAGACCTGTACACACGCTATCCTCTCCTTCTAGAACACATTCCACCTTTCTCCTTCTCCCAGCCCCCTTTACTTGTATCCTAGCTAACTCACACTTGTTTCTCAGGCCCAGCTTTGGACTGGACTTTTCTCAGGAAGCCTTGTCTGATCACTAATTCTCAGACAGGTCTGCCTTTTACATCTGTATGCCTCTTATCACACTGTTCTTTAGGTGCCTATTTGTGTTCCGCCCATCTGTAAGCTCCCCAAAGAGCAATGAGTATGTCTTTCTCATTCATCATTTTATCCCCAGTGCCTAACACAATCTCTGACATAGAGTTACTGCTCAATACATAATTCTTGACCACATAAGTAAATGGATAATAAATGACAAAATATTTTTGACGAATCAAACTATTTTAATAATACATAGAAACGAGTAATTGATAGCAATGGATATTTCAGTGCTTATTCAAAGTATCTTTGAAAATGTGAAACATTTTATTGATGATGTGTGTTTCATGAGTAGATGGTTATGTAATAAATACTATTTGCTAGAGGAAAAATTCCATGCAGTTGCCAAGTTTCTTAACTCCATGCATCCTATCTCAGAGCTTTAATAAGCTTTCTATCTATGACTGTGTGGTAATGACTGCAAAAGATAAAATTCTGCCTGTGATTTCATATTTCAGAAATCTTCAGTGAGGTACCATGGTTAAAACGCCTCTCTCCTCACACTCCCAAGGAGGATCAAAATTATACCACACCTCAGGGTTGGTACAATTATATTGTGAAACAGACTTAAAATTTGTGAATGTTTTCAAAAACGTAAAGAACTTGAAGAATAATAAATCTGACATGATGCATAGAGATATCTAGATACACATGATACTTTTAAAACTGCTATCATGATGTTTTGTCATGACACTTTTTAAAATGGGTAACAGAATGAAATGCAAAAATCAAGAAAAAAAATTCAGAATGACTTCTACCAAGAGGAAAAAAGTGTACAGCCTTTTTGTAAGTGTTCAACTATCAAAGAATAGCTTGTAGTTAAGAAAAAGAAGCGTGCTGCTTTAGAAAAGGAATACAGGACGTATATAAGGTTGAAATGCCTACAGAGAAAGCTATTTCAACCTGGAACTGAATGCTACCCCTGGAGCCAAGAAAGAAAAACTAAATGACCAGAGAATCAAGTCTACCATACTCCGGTAGCCAATTTCAGAAACAAACCAAGAGCCACAGACTGCCATACAATTTGTGTAAATGCCACAACATAACAGAAGGAGGCTGTGTATTTGAAACTTACCTAAGATCTCCACAAACAACAGCAAAGGTCATTATACATAGGGGTCAATATAACTTCTCATTCAAATTGGAACACTTTAAAAATATGAGGGGTGATACTAAAATTAAACTGGCACTTAATTAAACTGAAATGACCTCAAACTGAGATGTAGAGTCAATCTAATCATACATTAAACCCCTGTTTTATTCCAGATACACATTTCAAAGAAAGGACACCAAAGGTGAAATCATCAGAGGAAAAATACAACTTCTTTGAGGAGGTGGATAAAAGTTACCCAAGCAGGAGAAAATCAGAGAGCCTTCTGCTCAGAAGTTGACCTGGATGCATGCATAATATCCTACATTAATTGGGCACCCACAATATTTGCACAACTTATAAATAATTTGCTGACATTTCTTGATGTTCATATGCCCTTTCACTGTTTCTAAGTTAACGATGTCTATGAAATTTCAAGACCCTAATTGTCAGGAATTTTGTTCAGCTTCCTACAGACAGGCTTAGCCTGTGTTGCTACTGCATAATGCATACAGGGGAATATGAAGATTACTTCCATTTCTGAAGAAATCTCTTGTTACAGCTCATGGATTAAGCACCATCATTTTCCTAAGTGTGGCATATTATGCATGGTGATGCAGCACAGATGTCTTTGGAATATGTATAGGCCAGAGTTCCAACAGGATTATGGCACATTCAAAGGAGTGAATGACCTGAGTGTAAGGGCCACTTTCAAAGGTGGGCAATGTGAAAGAGCACCCACAGGGATGATAAAAACACCCTAAGACCAAGTGAAATAAGCCAGACAGAGAACAAATATAGTATGATTTCACTTATATGTAGAACCTAAAAAAACAAACAAATAAACAGACACAGATTCATAAATACAGAGAACCAGTGGTTGCCAGATGGGAGAAGAGGTAGGGGGTGGCCGAAATGGGTAAAAGGGATTAAAAGGTACAAACTTCCAGTTACAAAATAGTTAAGTCACAAGGATATAAAGTACAGCAAAGAGAATATAGTCCTTAATATTGTCGTGAGGCTTTGGGGAAGCCTGGGTGGCTCAGTCGGTTAAGCTTCCATCTACAGCTCAGGTAATGATCTCAGTTTGTGAGTTAAGCCTCAATGTTAGGCTCTGTGCTGACAGCTCAGACCTGAAGCCTGCTTCAGATTCTCTGTCTCCCTCTCTCTCTGCTCCTCCCCCACTCATGCTCACACTCTCTCAAAAAAAAAAATGAATAAACATTTTTTTAAAAATGTTAAAATATATATATTGTAATGACTTTGTATGCTAATAGATGGTAAACTAGACTTATCATGGTGATCATTTTGTAATGTATATAAATGTAAAATCACTATACTATACACCTGAAACTAATATAATACTGCATGTCAACTATACTTCAATTTTTTAAAAAACCCTGAGACCACTACCACCCCTAGACTTGAAAGGATAAGGGAAAAAAGACATTATAGGAACTTGGAGAAAGCTGTAACTATAGTAGGAAAGACCGACCAGACAGGAGCCGTGGCCTTTGGTAGAGGAACACAGACTCTGCCAACCCACAACCTTGCAGGGAAGAAACTGTGGAATAAACATCCCGAACTCTCTTTTTCCTCCAGCCATCTGTTAGTTTCTTATTGATACTTCTCTGAGGCATAAGCCATAGACCAAGGGTGCCCACCCAATAAAAATTCAGAGATCAGCCTCCTGAGTGACAGAAGAGTAGAGAAGACTAAAGAATGTATCTAGAGACACAAATGTAGACTACCCAGTAGAATTTAACTGAATATTGTAAAATATTGTATTTCTAAAGTCTAGATAGGTCACATACATCCTTTAAGTTTGTAAGTGAAAACTAAGAACATTCTGATCTTCACGGGGTAACAGAAACAGAGCAGGTATTATTAGTATTATACTTTACAGAAAAAGAAATACTAGACAGAGTGGAAAAATTACTTGCCTAAATCATACATAAACTATTCAGTGAATGCCATGTGTCCATGGACTTGTCAGAGAACTGATTATTTCCTAAGCTTAGCTCCTACCTCTACTCTACCTCTAAACCCAGAGATCTTTCCATTTGGCCTTAACAACATAATCTTATATGTTCCCGAACATATGGCAGAAAGATACTAAAAATGAATTATACAAACACATACCAAAAGAGATTCACAAAATGAAGGCACTGTCTTTGCCTTTCAGGGGATGCTAGCTTATGGACAGAAAAAGACTACCACTTGGAAAAATGTGGGAAGACTATCAGTCAGTCAATGAGCATTCCTCCAGCACCTACTATGTACTAAATGCCAAATACATAAAACTTGTGTGGCTGCAATTAGCTACTTTATTTTTGTGGTCATTTTCTATTATGGCTTGTGGTTTACGATCCTCAAAACTAATGGCAAGTTGTCAAGACTCTGACTCACAACAAAATAATGGTTGACACAACAGAGTGTGAGTGGGCCAATGTAACTTTAAAAAGCTCATCCTAGGTAAGTATCCCCCTAGGTCCCTCCATATAGAACCCTGTTGTCAGTCTCAAGATCTGGTAGTAACTATAGTAGTAGTAGAATTGGCACAAAATCAAGTGATGATATATGTTGCTTTGTGCCTTAAACACAGACATAGAAATCTAATGTTCACTTAATAACAGAGTAAAGAATGAGAATGAGTATACATATGACCCAGGATCTTACATGAGATAAGAGACTGCTCTGTGTTTACCAAAATCCAATCCTTTTTCTCCTGGGCACACAAGCAGACCACACATTCTACTCTTCCTACAATTAGATGAGGCCATAGTACTGAGTTTTGGCCAATGTAGCAGAAGTGATTTGCTTCACTTTTAGCCTGGCTCATAAAACCCCCAGAAATCCTCAACTCTCCTTCTTTTCCCATCTGTCAGTCCATTATCAGTGTTCAGAAAACACTGGAAACCCTGACTGAAGATGATAGAAGCATCAGCCTGAATCCTTGATTGACTGTATGGAATAGCCATACCCCACCTGGCCCACCCACACACACCAACGATTCAGTAAAATTAATGAGGTTACTACAATAACCATAGGAATACACAATCTCTCAAGTGTAAGCACTCTTAACATTTTATATACAGATATGGATATACACTTCCCAAATATATGTCCTAGTTTACACGTTGTCATGTAGTCTTTTTACTTGATACTACAAGTAAGCCCCACATCTCCAAACTGAGACTTAAGTACAGTTTTGACTCTTTCAGAATGGAAACTTAAACCAGTCAATCAGGAATCACCTGATCGGTACTAGTTAATTTGCCTGAGACACCCTGCCATTCCCTTAAAAGAAAGTTAACCCTACAATAACCACCCCGCTTTTTTGCCTGGCATACTTCCCTGTTCCTGCTCCCCTCTGCCTATAAAAGTCTCATTTTGTACTGCTGCTCAGCGCTCTTTTTTTTTAATGTTTTTTAATGTATATTTATTGTTGGGAGAAAGAGACAGAGCGCAAATGGAAGAGGGGCCAGGAGAGAGGGAGACACAGAATTAGATACAGGCTCCAGGCTCTGAGCTGTCAGCACAGAGCCCAACACAGGGCTTGAACCCACGAACTATAAAATCATGACCGCCTTGGAGTTTTTTTTTTTATCTGCTGAATTGCATGCTTCCCAATTCAAGTCAAATTTTGCTTAAATAAACTCTTGGAAGAAGTTGACCAAATTGAAAAGTGATATACAGAGCCTCATAAGAACTTTGAGGCTTTCTCCCCCAAACTACAATGAACTATGTATCTAGAAAGAAAAACACCCTGAAGCCTTTGAGGAAGGATTAACTAAAACATTCCAAAGACACACAGCTATATCTAGAACATAATTATCTTTAGATTTTCATTTTAGTTGAAGATGTTCTCCCTGATATAAACAAGTAAACTGAGAATAATGTAGTTGGATGGGTCGAGCAGCCTCTTGATAGTATTCAGGTTGCAACCAAATTCTTTGAGAAATTAATAACAACTGAACTTATCTTACAAATCTAGTCTTCACAAGAAAAGAAATGAGGCTCTACAAACAATTCCAAGTCCACATACCCTTCTTACCAATCCTAAAACCTCCCTATTCATTTCAAAAGGCTCGCAGATATTATATAAAGATCTGGACTTAGGGATTAAAAGTCCCTCTTGGTAGAATTTGCATTCTTTCTCCGTGCCTTTTGAGATATAAGTACTCTACCTGGTCCTCTCCAGAAAAGAAGGTAATTCTTTCCAGAAGGACTTTAAAAAAAAAGGAAAGGCTACTTTGAAAACCATGAAAATTTTAAAAGTCTCTGCCACAAATATTAGTAAAAGCTTTAGCCATATGAACAGGTAACTTATTACACTTGCCAGAAACATAATTTGGATCTAACTCTTCTTTTGTAAACTAGTGAGTTTTGCAATATTGTACCTGTCTCAGAGCTAAAATTTTATCAAAAGATGTAAAATCCCTGCTTATATCTATCTGTATGTTTATGTGTGTCTCTGTATGTATGTTATAGATGTGTGATTTTTTTTTCTACCTCTGGATGGTATTACCAAAAATAATTTGTAAAGAGTTTTATTTAATTGGCTCAAAGACAAACAAGCATTTATATAAATCAAGTATACTTTAGAAATGTAGAAACTAACCCAACTGTTTCTCAAATTCAGGCAATCTAGATAATCTCAGGATAACCTTTCATGACTAATCAAAACATAATTATTAAGAACAAGAAAATGTAACAGATGTAAGTAAGATAAAGGTTATAAATGAACTTTTTAACAATAATAATGGTTTATAGTATGTGTACTTAAAACTAGTTTCCAAATCTTTTTGGTAACTTGAAACCTTAAAGGTATACTGTGACAAGTTAAATGAAGGATATTTGTTGAATAGCTAGATCATTTCTAAATAAGATTAAATACTGAAACATTAATTATTGAACAGAGGTTTATCCACTTTTGACTTCCATTGACAGAGGACCTGAAGATATTTGAGTCTATAGGGCATCTGGGTAGCTCAGTTAGTTAAGCATCTGACTTGGTTTCGGCTCAGGTCATGATTGCATGGTTTCTTGAGTTCAAGTCCCACATCGGGCTCCATGCTGACAGTGTGGAGATGCTTGGGATTCTCTCTCTCCTTCTCTCTCTCTCTGCCCCTCACCTACTCGTACTGTCTCTGTCTCTCTCAAAACAAATAAACTGTAAAAAATAATTTTTAAGATATTTGAGTCTATAAGTAAATATGTTTTGTGCCACATTGAAAATTTTACTATGAGGAAGAACAAACTTCTAGAAATTATAAAATGTATTCATAAATATGGCTAGAATTTAGGGCCACTGTCCCATAGCCACTTTAGCTTCTATCTGTATTAAAATAGTCATGATGCTCTTTTGGGTCAGGGCACAGGCCCTTTCCCAATGCTTGGTTCTAGCATTATCCAGCATTATTTGTTGAATCTGCCTGATCTACTCTGCTACTTTCCAGGCTGACTTCCATCCTTTGCCTTCCTCCTAAAGAGAACTCCCTCTAATCTGCTTATTCTAGCTAACAAATCCTTTTCCTCCAAATGTTGCTCTCATTAAAAGAAAATTCACTTTGGGGCACCTGGGTGGCTCAGTTGGTTAAGCGTCTGACTTCGGCTCAGGTCATGATCTCACAGTTTGTGGGTTTGAGCCCCGCGTCAGGCTCTGGGCTGACAGCTCAGAGCCTGGAGCCTGTTTCAGATTCTGTGTCTCCCTCTCTCTGACCCTCCCCTGCTCATTCTGCCTCTCTCTCTCTCTCTCTCTCTCTTTCTCTCTCTCTCAGAAATAAATAAAACATTAAAAAAAAGAAAATTCACTTTATCCCGGGATACCTAGACTAGCACCTGTTTCCACAGAATCCTTTTCTGTCTTATGGGCCAATGCTGCTTAATTCACCATGCATGTTGTTGCCATTAGGAACTAATGTCTTGAGTGCAGTTAATATGTATATTCTGCACCCATAATGTTTGGCCCCCATAGTAGAGTTACATGAATGGTATTCACACCTATATAAGGTCTCTAAGGACCTTCGTCATATCAATGTGTGGACATTACCCAAGAAAATTAGGATCTACACATGATGCTCACTGCTTTAATCCCATCAGGAATCTATTGTTTTTCCCTATTTTGCATTAGCTTTCCATCCAGAAAACAAGAGTGATGTGTAGGTAATGTGAGAATGCTGCCATTATAGTTTGTCCATTATAACCAGGGACCTTTCTAAGCATTTGATCACATTAAGGTTATACTGACACAGTGTCTAGATGGCTACCATACCTCACAGATTTTGAAATACCAATAGGAAGCAGTTCTCAGAAATTCCTTTCCAAATGACAGCCTCTGTATTAGATATAACCTGAAAAATGGAAGTCAAAAGATTAAAATTTCTATCTTCAGAAGGTTTAGCCCCTATGCTGTTCCAGAATGCTGGCAGCATAACTAGACAAGCAAATGTTTTCCTCCCAGTTCACTCCCACTCACACAGGGTAGAGTTACACAGGTACACAACTAGTGAGCTGTCCCAACAGCTAGGCAACACAGCAGCATTCAACCAACAGCCCCAACTTTGCCAGATGGCATAAACACAGCCCCCCTGACAATCAGGCCTTTAGAAATTCTAAAGGTTCAAAGGTATAGTTACAAGTTACCTGCTTAGGAACCATCCCTGCTTCTGGCACCCACAGTTACATCCTGGTCTAGAACCATTGGATCAGAAAGGAAAAAGCAAAAATTGAAGTGATACATGTAAGAAATGTACAGAATCTATCCAGCGGAGTAGCCCTTAGCCCTCTCATGTGGGGATATAAGCACACATTCAGGTAAGCCAGTCCTTTATACCTATATCACCCCGCTCCATTCCAATTCTTTATTAGACCATTACTCTGAGGATAATATGAAACATGATTATGTCCATTTGATATGATTGCTCTTTACCCACCATTGTATACTTAAGGATGTAAAGTGTGTTGCTTAGTCTGAAGAAATGTAACTTAGCAGCCCAAATTGGTATAGTATCTTCTGCTCCAAACCTTCAATAGTATTTTGAGCATTTGCATCTATCACCAAGTATGTAAAACCCATAGGGGGTAAGTGTCCATACCTCTCAGGACCTATGTACTGCCCCCTGGGCTACCTGCATTGGTCCAATCTAATACACTTGCCAGTTATGTGTGGGGTCATCACCCCAGGAATCTTCCTCATAGGCCTCTGAAATCTGTTTCTCTTGTTGACATAACAGTTCTTGTTGGCATTTTGTGTCTCAGAGGGTGTAAGAAGAATATGTCTAGGCTCAGCCTAACTGTGCATTGCTGCAGTCCACACTATGTCTACTCAATTCATGCATCCAGGTAGCCACTTCAAGAGAATGTACCAAAAAGTCCACTTGGTGGTTCCAATCACCTTATGAACCTGGAAAGGATTCTTCTAATTGGCATAGATGTGTCATTGCGGCCCTCAAACTTCCATAGTGATTTCCACAGAGCTGTGCCCCATAAGGGCACCCCTGCGGTAGGCCAGGTTCCCACTTTCCTCCTGCCTAACCGTCTGGCCAAGCCATCATCCATGAGTCAATTAAAAAAAAAATTGGTGCTTTCGTCATGTTCAATTCTTCCCTCACTGCTAGAAAAAGGGCATGTAATTCAGGCCACAGAGCTGATTTGTGTTTACCTTCTTCCATCAGAGTGGTAGCATTCCAAATAGGATGCCATCCATTTACCTTGGAAGTGCCATCCATAAACCAAACAGCTCTTTGTTGGTCAGCTTGGAACTGTTTATAGAGCACTGTCCAAGTGACAATTCCAAATTCAGCCCTAGAAAAAGAGGCTCCCTGCTTATGAGTATCTCCTCTTCACATCCCTTTGGTAGTATGATCTAGTATAAACCATTTCCATTTTAGTATGGAACTCTCTGGGCACCATCCCCCTATCAGAGTGCTCTTTCAACATCACCCAAAACATCATGGGTATTTCAGGTTTCAAGATTATTTTATACCTCTCAGTCATAAGAGTAGTTTCAATTAATATCTGACCACAAGCTAGTAATTGCTTTTCAATTGGTGTAATGAACTGAATATTTGTTTCCTCCAAAATTCCTATGTTGAAACCCTATTCCTCAGTGTAATGATACGTAGGAGGTGGAGCCTTTGGGGAGTGATTATGATTAGATGAAATCATCTCATGAATGGATTGGTGCCCTTATATTTGTCATGAGACAGCTTGCTTCCTTACTCTGCTCTCTGCCATGTTCAGATACAACAAGTTGGCAGTCTGCAACCTGAAAGAGGATCTTCACCAGAATTTGACCATGCTGGCTCCCTGATCTGACTCATAGCCTCCTGAAATATAAAAAAAATATTCTATTGTTTACAAGCCACTCAGTCTATGCACTGTTACAGCAGCCCAAACAAACAAAGACAAATGAAAATTCTCTGGTTCTAGTTGTCAATATTGGGAGGCACTCAGAAGCTTCTGCCTTAAGCCCCAGTCTACACTCCATTCAGAGAATGTGTCTATGCTAGCACTCTAGCTACTATACTACACTGTGTGGGCTCAGACAATCTTGTTGGTTCCCATTTACCATGTCAAATTAATATTACCTGAAAGGAAGATTTACATCCCTTCTATTTTATAGGAACAGCTCTCCAGTCACACACAATGTCCATCCTCAAAGACATTCAGGTAAAAGAGACACAACTACTTCAAACATCCCTCATGTTCCTTTGATACTCAATTTTTGTTGAGGGTTTTTATCATGAATGGATGTTGTGTTTTGCCAAATGCTTTCTCTGCATCTATTAAGATGATCATATGATTTTTATCTTTCATTCTATTAATGTCATGTATCATATTTATTGATTGCCTATGTTGATGCCTTACAGCTTTTAAAATTTCTACACACTAAGGTATATATAAGAGACAACATTACTTCAATGTTGGAGAATCAGCAAAGAATCCCTTGGTTCCACCCAAAGGATATTGCTATATTAAGACCTTTGTTTCAACCCTATTTATTAATTCTTCCCATTTCATAATAACCTAATCTAAAGATTTTCACTCTGCAGGGATGAGTTTCTTGAATCTTGCCTTTCTTTTCCTCTTTATTTTGCTCCTATCAATATTTGCCTTATTTACCCCATTTCTTAATAACCATTTAAAATTTTCCATTCTGCTAAGACAAGTCCCTTGACTCTCTCCTCTGCCTCTGCATTCCCTTGTTAGTAATCTAATGTTTTTATTAGCATGTGTAAAACCCAGGAGGGGAAGCTGAAACAATGAATTCATAAAGACTTCCTAGACTGTTGCTGATTTTGCAGCAGTAATGTTACATGGGATACCCATGCCAAAGGGACCAAAGGGACCTAGATAACAGGCATATTCAGTGAGTGAATTTCTTGATTATCATGACTCCAATTCTCTATGGCTTGCATATGAAACATATAAGCTGCTTTATCCAGGGTGTTCCACTTGGCATTTAGAGAGGAAGTCAGTCAGTGTCTGTTCTCAGAGTTAACAGACCTTAGAATGACTGTTCCCTTCGGAATAAACTAATGTATGTCTGGATCATGGACAGCCATCTGTGAATGTTCTGTAGTGAGCTGTGAGTTCTGCATCAATCCAAACACACACTGTGTGGGCCAGTGCACAGCACTGAATGCCAAAGAAACTCCATTGTTCTTAATTAGCCTCCCTTACAATCCATTTTAGTAAATATTCTTCAGGAAGCTGATGGTATCAATCCACAAAATGAGAAAACTCTTTTATACCATACCCTCTGGTTTCAATAATTTCTTGGTTTTACCCTTCTTAGTGCCAGAGGTCTGAAAGGTACTCTTGTTGTTCTATATAATTTTTCACTTTGGGAGCTGCTTTTGAGGCTAGTGGTCAGAACTCAGACTAACCAAAATCTGAGCTTGTTCCAGCACCAGATCAGACCCAGCACTTTCTTACTTTCATATTAGCTATTACAGATAACAATAACCAAGGGACTATACATTTTGGCTTTTTCTTATTGGTTTGCTTTTCCCTACACATCCCAACTCCCTCAGAGATGGGTCTATCTCTAAATTCCATTGGTAAGCTTTACCTTTAGTAAATGATTGCAGCACAGTTGCTGATCCATACCATAGGTCACTATGTGGCCACTCAAGAATCAAAGGTTTCTTTTCCTGTGTCCAATCATCCTTTCTCTTCCCATACCCCAAGTTTTCATAAGCCAGGACTAGTCTAGCCAGTCCCACTACCGACACCAAATGAGTGACTTTTCTTCATATCAACCAGTTCTCTAAATTTCCAGCATTTAACTCTGAAACTATCTACCCCCAGCCAGAGTCAGATTCTACATGTTTAAGGGCTCATTCCACAAGACTGCCCTCATTTCAGACACCACTTCAGACATCAGGTTCCAAGTTACCACACAAGTTACAAAGTTGTCCAACTCAGCTACAAAGTCAGGAGTTCCCACAATCCCCGGCCTCAATTTAATAATGACTCACAGAACTCATAAAAATGCCATACTTAGGGGGCGCCTGGGTGGCTTAGTCGGTTAAGCGTCCGACTTTCGCTTAGGTCATGATCTCGCGGTTCGTGGGTTCGGGCCCCGCGTCGGGCTCTGTGCTGACTGCCAGCTCAGAGCCTGGAGCCTGTTTCAGTCTGTGACTCCCTCTCTCTCTGACCCTCCCCTGCTCACGCTGTCTCTCTCTCTCTCTCCTAGAAATAAATAAAAACATTTTTAAAAATTTTTTTTTTAAAAATGCCATACTTAGTATTACTGTTTATTATAAAGGATATAAATGAACAGCCAGATGAAGAGGTACATACAGCGGGTCCAGAAGGGTCCAGAGTATAGGGGCCTCTGTCCCCATGGAGTTGGATGCACCACCCTCCCAGCACATGGATGGGTTTGCCAATTCAGAAGCTCCTTGAATCCCATGATTTAGAGGCTTTTATGGAGGTCTCATCACGTAGCCATGATTATGGCCATTCGTGATTAATTCAATCTCCAGCCCCTCTCTTTCCCCAGAAGTTGGAGGATAGGAATGAAAGTTCCAACCTTTTAATCAAGACTTGATCTTTTTGGTGGCTAGCTCCCATCCTAAAGCTATCTAAGGGTCCACCAAGAGTAACCTCATTAGAAAAAAAGATATTCCTATCACTCTTATTACTCAGGGAATTCCTAGCATTTTAAGAACCCTATACCAGGAACCCAGGGATAAAGGCCAAATGTCTTTCTTCTTATACAACACAGAGAGGCCAAAAAAGAAAGCTGAGAGGAGATATAAATAAAGGAAGAAGAAAACTAGTAGAGTGTGTTCTTCTCAAGACGGGTGAAGAAAGGGTTTCAAGAAAGAGAGCATGATGGACTATGTAAAAAGTCTCCAATAGCACAAGAAAATTGAAGATGAGTAAATGATCACTGGATAAAATAGTAAACACATTACTGGTGACCTTTATGAGGACTGTTTCTCTGAAGTAGAGGGGATGAAAGTCCATTTTGAGCAAGTTCAAGAGAGAGTGAAGGAGAAAAATTATGGAATGTGTTGTCCCTAAAGGGAAATATAAAATTAAGAGAGATTTGGGGGCTTAGTTTGTCTTCATTTTTAAGACAGGAGATATTATCAGCATGTTGCTTTTTTGATGGTAATAATCAAGGGGGAAAACTGATCATTCCAAAGAGAAAATGAAAAATTACTGGCACTCTGTCTTTGAGTAGAGAAGGGGGCATAGGAGCTAGAGCACAGGAAGAGGGGTCAGCCTTATTTAGGACCAGAGATGGGCATCCATAGTAACAGGAAGCAATGCTGGTTGGAGCTAAACAAGTCTCTTCAAATCACTTTGCTGGCGAGGATGTGGAGAAACGGGCACCCTCCTACACTGTTGGTGGGAACGTAAACTGGTACAGCCCCTCTGGAAAACAGTGTGCAGGTTCCTCAAAAAATTAACAGTAGAACTCCCCTATGATCCAGCAATAGCACTGCTAGGAATTTACCCAAGGGATACAGGAGTGCTGATACATAGGAGCACATGTACCCCAATGTTCATAGCAGCACTCTCGACAATAGCCAAAACATGGAAAGAGCCTAAGTGTCCATCAATTGATGAAAGGATCATGAAGATGTGGTTTATCTATACAATGGAATACTACATGGCAATGAGAAAGAATGAAATCTGGCCATTTGTAGCAACGTGGATGGAACTCGAGAGTGTTATGCTGAGCGAAATAAGTCAGGTAGAGAAAGACAGATAGATACCATATGTTTTCACTTATAAGTGGATCAGGAGAAACTTAACAGAGGATCATGAGGGAGGATAAGGGGAAAAAATAGTTGGGGAGAGGGAGGGAGGCAAACCATGAGCGACTCTTGAATGCTGAGAACAAACTGAGGGCTGATAGGGGTGGGGAAGAGGGGAAGGGGGTGATGGGCATGGAGGGGGGCACTTGTTGGGATGAGCACTGGGTGTTATATGGAAACCAACTTGACAATAAACTATGAAAGAAAAAAAATTTTTAATAAACTTTTATTTCTATTCAAATAAAAAAACTGCTATTATTTTCTCAGATGAAAAAGGAAAATCATTAGCTGAAAGCATAGGATAGAGAGGGTGTTGGACATTTAAACAGAGAAAAGTTATAAAATGCTTTACACGTGGATTCTCAATGAGCACTATAGACATTCGAGGCAAGATCATTCTTTGGGGGGACAGGGAGCGCTATTTGTGCATCGTAGAACATTTAGCTGAATCCCTGATCTCCACTGACTAGACACTAGCAGCACTCCCTTCTTCAAGCTGTGATAACCAGAAACATCTCCAGACATTGCCAATGCCCTGTGGCAGGGGAGGGGTTGCACAAATCACCTCTGGTTGAGAACCACTGCTTCCACTAGGAGACAGAGAGAGTGAATGGATTAGAGAAATGTAAACAGATTGTGGTCATCTTGAGGCTCACTTGAGGTTAGTGGTCATGGACTGAAAACGAGGTCACTGAGCTTGCTTATGTGTGTTTTTCCAGCCATGTTCAGCTGCATTGGGTCAGAGCAGACAAGTAGTACAAGAAAGTCATAAAGGGGCAAAGAGTTGAAGGTATAAGTAAGTGATTATAATGATACACTGTTAGTCAGATAAAGAGGAAAGAATGGACATGAGACTGGGAGGGACAATGAAAGATGATGGAACAAGAGATGGTAGATGCAGAAAAATGTAGGTGTCTGGATACCACAGGGTGTGAACTGGCAAATTACCAGTAATGATCAGGGAGAGAGATGGTTGAAACTCGCTTATTCATAACTACTTAAAGTTATTACCGCAATCATATACAGAGATTATTATACATATATATGTTATAATCATAGTCATCCTATAACTTTGAGAAGTCTTTAATTCCATGAAGTGTCCCATTATTGGAACCGGCAAAGTGTAAAATTCAAATTTCCTACAGAGTTTATCATAGAAATCACAGCCTAATAAAGTCGATTAAGGTGAATTTTACATTTTATTTGCTAATATTTCTCTCTATCTCAATAAGTGAAGGCAGCAGGATTCCCATTTGCTATGAGTTCGAAGACTGGCATGGTATTTAACTTCCTTACTTGTGAGAAAATTTGAGGCAAAAGGTATTTTTTCTTCCTAGAAAAGGGCTACGAAGCTTGTGGAAATCAAAGCAGCTAAACAAGCCTCTTATTATTAGACTAATGACCATGACATTCAATATCCTTCAGGGAAAATTTAACCTGGCCTTTGATTTTGGCACTTTTAGCTACTTTGAAATTAAATCAAACAATATAGAAGGAAAAGGAATATAGAACAAGAGGCAAAATAAGGTCATACACAAATTTTACTTTTCAAGCATGGCTGAAAGAAACAGAAGATCAAAGTAAGCTTTCCTTAAGCTCTAACTAATGTTCCACCCTTCTGCTTCCGAAGAAAAATGTGTTTTTCTGTGGTTTTAGAATAAATCTAAAACACTATCATTTTTAGCATGAAACACTAAGTAATTGCTTTGCCAAAAATAGTCACCCTATGCAACAACCATCTAAGTTTGTTTTAATAATCCTCAGATACCAACTACCACTATGTCAGCCCCCTCAATACACCACTACAATTATCTGTTGTTTAAAATAGATGTCCTAAGTATGTTATCTAAGTGAACAAAAGCATAAACATTTCAACTATCAAATCATCAGAACTGCTTAGGCAAGCATAAATATCTCCTGGCTCCAATGTATCCCTTATGGAATTTTTTTTTTCCTATGACTGGCTCTGCTGTTGCAATGATAGCAGACCCATGCTGAGATAATGAATTTATGGATCTTCTTTTTATAGCTTAAGTGCTTTTCATTTCCTAAGAAGTAGAGGTTTATTTCCAGGTAGTGGTATGTTTTAATGTGGTTCAAATACAGGAAAAACAAGATGTTTAGCAAATGAGGAATATAACAAGTAGAAGATACCAGGAAGGCAACGTAAATTAAATTCAAAGATTCACACCTCTCTAACTGGATTGCATTAGACAAGGCAAAATGTTTTTTCTTTCTATACACTTCCTGTTATTGGTACTTTCTCACTTTCACCAGGAAACTGACTTCTCCAAGTCCTGTGTTAATTTTCCAGACAGTCCTTTGGTTTTGCATAGTGAAGAACCGCTTCAGGGTTATGTTCAACTCAGTGACTAAGTAGCTGGTTTAGACATTTTCCCTAGTTGAGGTTCCACCTTCACATCACGCAAGACCACCGATTCTGCCTTGACTCACAAAGGTGACATACCACAGAGGATTACAGAGAAATACAAGAGAAACCAAGTCCTATTCTAGCTTCCTTTGGTGAGATCTTTTCTTTCGGACTGGTATCAGATTCCATGTAATACTGTCCATTTCTGAGATCTTTCTTTTTCTCTCCACAGAAGGCCTCTCAACTGTCACACTGACAAGTCGGCCTTTTTCTGATGTCCCTAAGTGCCTGCACTAGCAAGGACTCAGATAAGAACTGGAGATGAGTGACTAGGTTAACTGATAAAACTGCTAATTAAAGCCCCGTTTTCAACACTCCTGAAAGATTAACCAACTGGGCCAAAATTCAGAGCACTGAAGAAGTTTTACTTCTAACAGTGCAAAGCCTTTGGTAAACAAAGCTTTAACGATTTCAAAGAAAGTAAGTCAGGAAATTTCCAAAGGTGTTTTTCCCTCCCAAGAGGTATACAAATGACACAATTCAGGCAAAGTTCCGTAAGGGTTTTCTTCCTTGCGAATGCTGCCGCTTGGCAAGAAAGCACAGATGATCAACTGAACATTTACGTATCATTACACCACCATGGCGAGAGCAACACAAATACAGAAATGTGTTTTTCTTTAAAAAGTATTAATAAATCTAATCTAATAATTCCTAGTTTCAAACTTGTGAGAAATGAGAAAAAATTGTATTTCTGACTTTCTCAGTCGGATACTGTCAGAGACATGGTATAACGCAGTGGTTTAGAGTGTGGACTCAGCGGCCAAAAGCCTGACTTTGGATCCTATTCTGCCACTTTCTATCTGGGTCACCTGGAGCTGGTTACTTGACTTCTCTATGCCTCAGTTGTCCCATCTGGAAAACTGGGAAGACAGTAATAGTACCTACCTCATAGCGTTGTAGTGAGGGTTAAATAAATAAAATCTACCAAGTACTTAGAAGTATATGAGACACATAATCACATAGTGTGTCTTATTATTCTTAGGAGGCTATAACCAAAAATGATCTTTCATTGTCTGAACATTAAGATTTAAGTCCTCTAAGTGTGGGTATATTATAATGGAAGATAGCTGGCTTCTCAGAGCCTTTGAACATCATTCCATACTTGAAATAATCTGATCACTGAATCTTTTTACACGAAAGGCCCTGACTCCATTTCACACCAAGAATATCCTCATCTGTAAAGTCAATTTCTTATAGAATATGATGGTTAAACTTTCTTCCTACTCAAATGGCCATTGGCCTTAAGCCTGGAAGTCCAGATTTCCTGGGCCCACAGACTAATTATCCTCCTCTACTGACTACTCTCCCACTGTGCTGTACGTCCACCAGGTGCCTAACCCCAAATATGAATGTCACCCATTCTGCTGGGGAAAGTCCATGTAGAATTATCTCTTGTGGAGGATTTTTCTTTCACTTGTAAAAAGAAATGGGTTCATTTCCCTCCCGAGGACTCTTCTTTTCCCAGAATCAGTCAATCCCTCTAGTGACAGACGTGTGGCATGTGCATAGTGAGACGAAGGAGAGATGGAGTGTGGACGGGCAGGAAAATTAAAAACAGAGAAGAAACACAGCCTCAGCAGGCTTTCCCTTGCCAATTGCCCTGTCTGAGAAAGACCATTAAAATGGGATCATCTTTGATATCATTTCTAATATGCCTAGAAGCAGGACTCTTGCAGTTCAAATGTGGGGTGTTTAGACTGTATTCAAACACGAGGCTCGGTAACATCAAAGGCTACTCGTGGGTGGTTTGGGCCAGAGTAAGGTCACCACTGCCCTCAACTGTAATAGGTGTGGAGACACTGTGTACCTGCGAAAGTGGTGGTGTTTGCTTTTTTTCTGCTGATAAATGTGGCGCTGGGAGAAGAGATGCCTTTGTGTGCCTGAGGAATGATCTACTGTAGAAGGTTTAACGGCAGACAGGTATCAGGTTAGGGTTACGGGGGCAACTTTTTGAACGGGGATGTCTTTTGTTCTCAGAGAATAGGCTTCTTAAATTGGTGGAGCAAAAGGGCAGACGTCAGTAAGAAAGGCTTCCTGCTTGACCACCAAATTTTAACAAAGACAAGATGATTCTGGCAATAAGTGATTTGGGTGACATCAACAAAGGACAAAAAGCATGAGGGAAGGTTAACCTCTTTTTGCTTGTTTGTATTTAAACATATTTATTGTACCTTAGTTGCACAACATTCATCTTGCAAGTGTTTTAAAATGGAAACAGCATGAAGTTGAAGTAAGAAAACTGTGCATAGTTTCTACTAGCCTATAGGACAGGTTCTAAGAAACAACCTCTTCATTCACTATTTGTTTCTACTATATTTCTCTATAGGCTTTAAAATGTTTTGGTATAATATTTTAAAAGGCCTTACGACTGGGAATATATTCCATGAAAGAGACCTCAGAAAGACAATCCTAACCATTTTTGAGAGCCAAAAGCAATATTGTATCCATGGATAGTAGGTTAATAAATAAATATTTGGTCTACAACATCTAGCCCAGTACAGTTACGACAAGAAAAGAGCCAAGCAGAGGCCAAAGAAAAACAGGGGAAACAAAGAGACAGACCAGACTGATTCTAGAGAACTCGTTCAGGGCAGGGCTACTTCCACCTCTTCCTGCACAGGCTTGGTGGCATCATTCTCTCCCAGGAGCCCTTCGTTAGAAGCCCACTTGTGGGACGTCATTCCTAACTCAGGCTTTGCTAAACCCTATTGGTACTCAGTCTCACTGGGGCTTTGGGGTTGTCCTGAAATTGTTCACTATCTGTTTTAACTCCCCCAATAATTAGTAAATTCTAAAAAGTACTTTGCTTTCCACTTTCTTTTCATCCCACATACATCTAGAGGCAACACCATTTACGAAAGAGAAACTTAATCGTTATTGGTTGAAGTGGAGATGGGGTCTCCATGTGGTAAGAAGGACAGAAAGAATATAAAGATCATATGCTAGTACTCCTCTGGTACTAACCCCTCCACATCTTCTCAGTGGGCTAAAAACATAGACAGACATTTCATTTCTAAGTGCCATGTTATACGTGTTTGGAGAGGGGGAATCATTTTCTGCTAGACTCAGGTCCAATTTCCAATGTGATTTTTGCCCTCCAGAAATAAACATCGTGGTCAGGATGTCTGCCCAGCATCCTTCTGGCCCAACAAAGCAGTGGTTTCCAATGAAATGCAAGTATTCTTGTGAGACTGTGCGGGCCCCGATGGCTGCAAATTCATGAACCACAGGTTTTTTAACCACTGGCGGCATTTCAAACCACCTAATTGAATGACAAGTCCCTCAAACAGCTGTCACTTAAGATTCCTGGGTTTTGATGAAAGGCCAGGGTACTTATAATTACTCCCCTCTCGCACCCTTTTCCTAAACAGAGCACACAGCATTGGCAACAATTTTCAATAAAATGACCAGCCTGAGCATGAGATAATGAAACAGACATCTAATGATCGATAGAAAAAAGACATAGAGGCTTTTGTTTCCTTTTCTTTTTTTTTAAGTTACCAGAAAACCTCAAAGTCAAAAAACAATTACCACTCATACTAATTTTAATCTCCTTCTATCTTCCATTGGATTCTGAGATTCAATTCCTTTGTGGCAACTTTGTTGAACTCCATTTCATTAAGTGTGGTTCACCGGTGAGAAGGAAATGCCAATTTCCTCAGTAGAGGCAGCCATTCCTTGGGAGGCACAGGATTCCTCTTGGAACTCTGGGGCTGATAAATTCTAACTTCTTTAAGAAAAAAAATGACTACCATTGTTGAATATAAACAGCAATTTAGTTTTCTGAGCAATGTAACTTAAATAAAACTCCTTCCTCTAAAAATATATTTATATAGTTAACATGATCTTATTTAACATAACTCTCAAGACAACTCATGAGAGATAATCTGCCAAGTGTCATGATTCCCCATTTTACAAATTAAGAAATAGACTTAAACATGTTAATTTCCCAGCCCCAAAGATCTATTAGCTGATAGAGCTGGTACTGAAATCCACAACCCACTGAAATCAAATCCAATAAATAATTATACATGAAAATAGAAACAACTTTTTCCACACCCACTTCTTCCTTTTCTCACTATATGCCTCTCAGTTCCCTCCTAACCTGATACAGTTATTCACTCTCAGCATCCTCAACGCAGGCCTCCAACATTCCCAATTTCTGCCATGCTTTTTTTCCTACTCCACATGGTCCCTCTCATGCCAGCACATAATCTGCCCAATCTGCCCCTCTGCCCCACTGCTCTGTGGGGTCCTGTTCAATTAGAACAAAGTCCTAGCATCTCTATAGACTCATGCTTTTATTTGATTGGTCTTTCTACCTCCTGCTCTTAAATGCAACCAGGTCACCATGTGGGGATACCACAGGGCTAATGGCTTCATACCCAGTCTTTAATACCCCACTTCTGGAGCTCACTATGAAAGTTCTCCCTTCCTTCCAAACACTGTTCCCAAATGACTTTCCTACAATTCCCAAATACCTTTCCTCTTCTAAAAGGAAGTCTCATTTACACCTCCTTTTCCTCACCTTCTTTTCCATCAAATACCAGTTTCTAAAATACTCTGGTCTCTTTTCATTACATCTACCCCTTGCTCAGTCTTCCTTTCCACCTTTCCATCAATCATCACTCTCAGTGACTTCAACATTCAGGCTGAGGATGATTCCATTGCCCCATTGTCTAACTTCTCAGCTTCTCAACTTTCTCAATTCTAAAGGCCTTTCCTTCACCTTAGTTAAAGCCAACTAAATGCTGGGCCAGAAGGACTGGTAAGATTTGGATATATAGAGATTAAGGGAAGAAGCAGTTTTTTAAGAAGAACTGTGTGAGAAAAGACAAGAAGGTTCAAGTGTGTTCAGTATTTTCTGGAAATAGGAATAACACAGCTTGCCTAAATGATAGAGAAGGTAGGAAGTAGCGGGAGAGAAGAATCAAAGAGAGAATGATCTGCTCTTCATATTTATGTCTTCTCTTTATTAGAAGCTTCTTGAGGGCACAGGCACCTCTGGGATTATTTTTAACCTTCCACATTTAGATATTCAGTAAGTGTTTTCTAGAAACCAAATCATCTGTTATCCAGCAAAAAGTACTCTAAATCAGAGACCCTCTACAAGACCTATTTTTCTAATTATCCCCAGCTTACATAATACCCTATGCTTCCAGTGGAATGTTAATTAGATAAGATACTCTACAAAACTTGTTTTTAAGATCAGAGTATATAACGACTAGTCTACTCTTTAGTTAGAAATTATTAAACTTACAAAGACTTTTCTTGTTCATAGCTCATGGTTTTCACTTTGCATATTACTTGCATTCAAAAACAAGCTACCCCTTACTATTCATAAATATGATATGTATTTATTTGAATTTCTCCCCAGTCACAATGCTTTGCTTCAATCTGTGTTGTATGGTGTTCTTGAGTCATTACTGAACTTTGAAATTCCCTGTAGCAAAATCATTAATAACTGTACCTTAAAAATTTATTTTTGGTGGGGCACGTGGGTGGGTGACTTAGTTGGTTAAGTGTCCAATTCTTGGTTTCAGCTCAGGTCATCATCTCATGGTTCATTGTTGATAGCGGGGAGCCTGCTTGAGATTCTCTGTCCACCTCTCTCTCTGCCCTTTCCCTACTCTCTATTTCAAAAATAAATAAATGTTAAAAAAAAGAAAATTTATTTTTTAAGACACAATAGTTCCTAAATAGTTAATCATGGAGGGCATTCTCATCCTGAAGGGTATATAGTATCATGCCAAGACAGTTTTCTCTTTCCGGGATATACATCTCAGTCCTATTTCTAATACCTTTCTCATCAATGCTGCCAAAATGTTCCAATGTTTTAGTTAGGAAGATAAAATGCTTCCCTTATTTTTCCATACAAAACCAGTGATTTGTTTTTCCATGATATTTATGACTGCAGTATAAAAAAAAAAAGCCTTTTTGGACTCCACAGCTTAGTCATTATTACAGAAATTTCCATCTCAAATAGGTTGCCCAGTGGCTACCCATAATTTAAGGGTAAATCATCCCAACTGTGAAAAGAATTTCACTTCTCTGTTAGATATCAATTGGGTAAACTTCTTATGAAATAATATGTGTCAAAGTTACAGAATCTGATAGACTCCTTCTGGGAGATAATGTAGGAAATACAGTGGAAAGAGTGCTGAACCAGGACCCAAAATACATGGCTTCTAGTGAGTTGAAACACATGGTTTCACAAATAAAAATGTGTGGTGGGGACCACGGGGCAGAGCCCTGAAATGATGACTCCACAGGAAAATTAGGAACACATGACTGCTGTAGCTCTTGCTACAGTTCTCATATGTACTATCTGTGAGATTTTGTTTTTGCCATTTTCCATTCATTCATCACACTTACACCGTGTCCCTATCTCACCTGTACATTGGAAATCAAACCTACCTTACCAAATTCAGAGCACCTGTTATCATGACATGGGAAATGGGGAGTTTCCTCTCTTCCTCTCTCTGTGACTGCCCTCGCTTACATGGGTCAAGACTAGTCCAGGGGCGCCTGGGTGGCTCAGTCGGTTAAGCATCCAACTTCGGCTCAGGCCATGATCTCACAGTTCGTGAGTTCGAGCCCCACATCGGGCTCTTTGCTGACAGCTCAGAGCCTGGAGGCTGCTTCAGATTCTGTGTCTCCCTCTCTCTCTGACCCTCCCCTGGTCGCGCTGTCATCTCTGACTCTCAAAATCAAATAAAAAGCATTAAAAAAATTTAAAAAAAAAAAAGACTAGTCCATTACCCCATTCCCTGCCTCTTGTGGCAATACATAAAGATCCCTTTAGACTAGTTCCACACCCTCTTGGGTCCCTAATCCTCTCTCTTCCCTTACCACTTTGTCTTCATTTGCTCCACTGTCAATCTTTTTCTGAAAGATGAGCTAAGTATCAGCTGGGTCTTTCTGATTCATGGGCATATAATGAAAAATATTGCCAATTGTTCTGAATATTTTTCTTGCTAGGGAGACTTAAGTTTTCACCAAAAATAGGCTGCTCAAAAAAAAAAAAAAAAAAAGCTACAAATTGACTCAGACTAGACTCGTGATTTTTGTCTACAATGTTCCCATAAAATTCATAGTCTGCATGTTTCTTTTAAAACCTCATCTAAAACTTTCCCATTCTGAAGGAATATCATCTAGTCATCCCAAGTTAAAATCGGAGTGTGAGTTTCCATGGACAATTACCATTACTTTAAAGCTTTGAGAATCAGGTCATCTTCCCTGAGGCAAGGGTTGTTCATAGTTATTCTATATAGGTCTTGAAAGTCTGTTTTACTAAGTGAACTACTATTATTGAGCATTTATTTGCTGAACTCAGACATTCTGCCATTATTAAATGCCTCAAAAACAAGGTTCAAGTATTTGATACAGTCAAATTGGGACTTGTCTTCACATATGATCCTAGGTTCTCTGACTTTCTCTCACTGTACTCATTGCTCTGGGAAATTAATAGGATCACATATCTTCAAACACTAGTACAAATACACAATGGCTTCCAAATACTGGTTTGGAGATCCGCCTTATATTAAAATTATTAGACAGCAATTTTTATGCTTCACTGCTCCTCTTAAATCTGATATCTTGAATACGAAGTAATTTCTTTCTCCACAGGCTATCAGTTCTTAACTTCTCTATGACTTGGAATGACACTATCAGCCTTAATCCCTGTAGCTCAAATATTATATTTCATATTACTTCTGTCTTTAATCATCTTACTCAAGAAGAAAACTATTCCTCGAAATGGTTACATAAAACCTACTACATCATCCTTAGAATAAAATTTCTTACCATGGCCTACAAATCCAAGACCCTATATGACCTGGATTCTGCCTGCTTCTCTGGCCTTATCTACCATTAATTACTCTCACTGTAGTGACATGAGCTTCTTTTCCATTCCCATTACTATGGATACTTACCTCCTCCTCACCATGCAAGTCTTGGCCACAATGTCACCTTCTCAAAGAGAATTTCCCTGACCACCTGGTCTCTAGTCAAGTTATTGTCTCTTACCTGGTTTTATTTTCTTCAGAATATTCACTTTGTTTATTTGTTGATTATCTCCCCCACTAAACACACACGTGCACATGCATGCGCACACATACACACACACACACACACACACACACACACACAAACACACATGAACATGAGAATGAGGGCTTATCTGTCTTTTTTTCTCAGCTGTTTCCTCACTACTCACTAAACCAAATGGAGACCCCCAGCCCATTACTCTCTCCCAGGATACCCTGCACTTTGCCTTTCCATTCACTCATCACACTTACAACTACTTATTCAGGTGCTGTCTACCACCAGAGACTGTCATTTCAGAAAGATAATGAAATTTACCTGTCCCATTCACCACTACTTCTCTATCACCCATATGTCTCCACCACCCGGCACAGAGATTGACATAATGGAACTCAATAAATATTTGTGAAAGGAAAGAACGAAGGAGGGAGGGAGGGAGGGAGGGAAGGAAGAAAGAAAGGAGCAAAGGGAGGAAAAGGAGAGAAAAGGGCAAATAAGGAATTCCCCAGGATGAGGGACTTTCAAGTGCTCAAACCCAGAAACACCCAGGAAATCCAGGACAAGTTGATCATATTAGCTTTGAAGGATATCCTTTGAAGGATTATGTAGACATATAAATGCCTGCAGATAAAGTATATGTTTATTCTACATGCTTAACAAAATAGTCACATGTAATTTCTATTGTCTGGTCAAACAAGGTCCTTTCTAGTTGTGTTGACCACTTGCAGGAAGTAGTTGAGTCCTGTCATGCCCACGTAATCACATGTAAGGTCTCCAGATACATGCTCACAAAACCTGGATCAGGAATGAGCAGCTGACCCAGAAGCAGTCTTTTAGAGGCAATCTCATATGAGAACTCAGCTCAGTGTGAGAGCTCTAAACTTGATGATGATCAATTATAACACCCTGGTAAAATTGGAGGGAAGGTATGAACTTGGCATTTACAAAGTGGGGAGCAGCGGGGAGGTGGTCAGGGAGAAATGTCAGAAGAAGTAGATGTAGAAGTAGCAAATAACATCAGCCTAGTGGCAACATACAAAATAAGAAGTAATGAGTTTCTGGATTTCTGAGTCTCAGAGTGTCAGAGCCATTAAGAACTGTACCCTAAAGTGCACTACAGTCTTCTTGAGGCCTGAATATTTGGCAGCTGAAACTGTTTCTTGCTTCCTTATTTCCCAGGGTATCATTACAATAAACCCCATTAAATAAGGTAATCTGAGCATGTCTCTGTTTCTTACAAGCTAAAAGAACCTAAAAGATCATTATTTCCTCAGTCAACAGGAGACTTTTTAAACAGAATCCTTATTAAAAGAATAAAAAATGAGAATCAAGACCAGAAAATTTGGAAAAAATAATAACATGCTGAGATATAAACCAAATCCCTAGGCTATTAAATGATCACAAATCCTTAGTGAGGAGAGACTGGAGACCAACTAACCCATAGTCTTATGGGTTACTCAGAGCCATCTCTCTGAGTTATACGTGTTAGTTTGGTTATTTGTAATAATCACTTGCAGTTTCAATTTACTATTTAAAGAGTTCTTTAAAATCTTGTTTGTAATGGAAATACCTAAATTTGAGCGGGCAAAATGCAACAAACTTCTGATGGATAACGTGGAATATGAGGAGAACTAAAGCACGTTAATGGGGAACATATCCATCCATAGCTAAAGGGAAGGGAAGAGGATGGGGTTTTAGGGTTATAATAAATTCCAACATAAATACAAACCAAATATTTTGTGTTATTACAAAATAAATATAATATAAAACACACGAATAGGAAATAAGAATATAAACTACATATTCATTTTTTCTTGATTGCATAATTTCCACAGAACTGGGTGATTCAGAATCTTATTAACATTTCAATGGGCTTCCAGAAATATCAGGAAGTTTTCTCAGCCAACTCAAAACATTGAAAGAAGGACAACTGGGAAACAGTCCCTCACAGTAGCTTTCCACTAAGAGTTTTAGCTCTTAGACTAATAGCCTACTATCAACTTGTAATTACTCATTTTATTTAGGATAGAGGACATGTTTTTCATAATTGTGTCTATAAATATTTTATTTAGTTCTTGGATTCTTAATGCACATAAAATAAACGAGGGGAAACAGTAATCCAAGCAAGAAGATATATGGGCTGACCAGAATTTAGTAATTTTATTATAAGATATTTGAGAGTTAATTGCATATATATTCCTTTCTTCCTTAAATTTTGCCATATACATCTAATCATTCACTTCCATGATATTCACCATTTTATTTCCACAAATTGAAAAGCATATGAGGAAATGAGGACCCCTATGCACAGCTGACAGGAATGTCCTTGGTCAGCCATCCTACTGAGTAACTCAGCAATACGTTATGAAACTAAGTCTATGCATACTCTATATTCAATAAACCCACTCCTAGGCATACACTCCAGAGAAATTCCTGCACCAAGTACAAAAGATCCATACAATAGTGTTTATGGCATCATCATTTATGATACCAAAGGCTTGAGAACAACCTAAATTTCCACCTTAGAAAAACAGAAATAGGGGGCACCTGGGTGGTTCAGTCAGTTAAGCATCCAACTTTTTTTTTAATGTTTATTTATTCTTGAGAGAGAAAGACAGAGAGACAGAGCGTGAATGTGGGAGGGTCAGAGAGGGAGACACAGAATCCAAAGGGACTCCAGGCTCTGAGCTGTCAGCTTCGAGTTCTGTCTCCCTCTCTTTCTGCCCTTCCCCTACCCCTGCTCACACTCTCTCTCTCTATCTCAAAACTAAATAAACATTAAATTTTTTTTAAAAAATAACTCTCTCTAATGTCACTAACAATTCTTTAGCTAAATTGAAAGGACATTTGGCTCTTTTTTTAATAAAAATTTTGTATATTCATGGTGTACACCATGATAGTTTGACGCACACATATGTAGTAAAATAACTACAGTCAAACTAATTAACATATCATCTCCTCACTCAGTTACCATCTACCATTGTGTGTGTGTGATGAGTGCACCTGAAGTCTACTCTCTCAGCCTATTTCCAGTGTTCAACAGAGTATTATTTTTTTAATGTTTATTTATTTTTAAGACAGAGAGAGACATTGAGCAAGTGGGGAGGGGCAGAGAGAGAGGGAGACACAGAATCCAAAGCAGGCTCCAGGCTCTGAGCTGTCAGCACAGAGCCTGATGCAGGGCTCCGCCCCACAAACCATGTGATCATGACCTGAGCCAAAGTCAGAGCTTAAATGACTGAGCCACCCAGGTGCCCCTCAACAGAGTATTAAGTGTAGTCTTCATGCATGTACATGAGACCTCTAGACTTACTCATCCTCCATAACTGCAAATTTGTACCCTTTGACCAACATCTATCTCCTTCCCCCTGACATACCTCAGCACCTGGTAACTATCTTTCTACTCTTTGATTCTATACATTCAACTTTTTTTTTAGATTCCACATGCAAATGAGATCACACAGTACTTGTCTTTCTCTTTCTGGTTTATTTCACTTAGTAATGTCCTCCAGGCCCATGTGTGTCCAATTCATGTTTTATTTGACTTCTTACCAGCATCTGACACTTCCTTCTCAAACATTCTTTCTTTGCCTTCCATAACATCATAGGCTCCTAGTTTGCCCCTTACCTCTCTTCTCACTTTCTATTTCAATTGTTTAGTTGTTTCAACCACTTCCTAATCAGCCTGTAAAAGCTCTAGTTTCCCCAGATCCTTCCCTGGACATTCTTTCTCTGGACCACACAAGGTATAGTCTCAATTGCCTCTTGTGTTTTTAATGTTGCCCAAATATATTTTTATCTCCAACTAGAACACTCTCTGAACTTCTAATCACATAAACAACTACCTTCTTAACATCTCTGAACATTCCAAAGGCCCCCAGTCTCAACATTTCCAAATTCATGCTCTTCTCCTTAAAACCTAGCCCTTCCCCAATGACCCCATGTCATGCGGTGAATGGCACTATTATTCATCCAATATATATTTTTTAATGTCTACTTATTTCTGAAAGAGAGAGCAAGTGAGGGAGGGGCAGAGTGAGACAGAGACACAGAATCCGAAGCAGGATCCAAACTCCAAGCTGTCAGCACAGAACCCAGTACAAGGCTCAAACTGTGAGATCATGACCTGAGCTGAGATCAAGAGTCGGCCACTTAACCAACTGAGCCACCCAGGTTCCGCTCATCCAACTGTTTAAACCAGAAACCAAACAGTCTTCTCCAACTCCTATTCTCTAACATCCTCTACACCCAATATATGACTAGATATGTTCATTTTTTTTTTATGTCCTTATTGTCTCCCACATACATCCACTTCTCTCCATCACACTGCTCCTGCTTAATTCCAAGCCACCACCATTTCTCACCTGGATTTCTCCAATAACCTCCTAAGTAGTCTTTCTCCATCAACTAGACCCTACCTTCCCCCAGGCCACCCATGTGAGCTTTTCCAAATGTAAATCTGACCATGTCAACCCTGGCTAAAAATATTTCAATAATAGCACATTGCTCTTAGAGTAAAGATCAACATCCTCATGATAGCCTCCACATCTCTGCCTAATATAGCCTTTGCTGTGCCTACAGACTCACCACATAGCCCTTTTCCTTTCAGTTGTCATGCTCCACCTTAAGTTCCTCAAATAAGCCATGTTCGTTTCCACCTCAGGGCCTTTGCATACACGGTCTCCTCTGCCGAAAAGGTTCTCCCCTCTCTTTCTTGGTCTTCAAAACTCAGCTCAAATTTTACCCAAGGAAGTCTTTTCAAATTGCCCTGTTATACAATCTCATAGGACTCAATATTTTTTCCCTTACAACACTTATCACCATTTGAAATACATATTTATATTTGTGGTTATTTTATAGATTTCTCTCACCCCCTCTATAAAATGTAAGTTTCATGAGAGTGAGAAACATGTACATTTTTCTCATTAATGTATCCCCAATACTTTCTAGCATGGTCCCTGCCATACTCTATAAATATTTGTTGAATGAAGAAATAAACCCTAGAATACTATCCCACCCTAGAAATTACCTTCCAGTAAAATTCCATGAAAATCCTAACTCCACTACTTTAAGCAATAGCTTCTCTACTAATGCCACAGAAACTGATAATTGATATCTCAATATCTGTTCTCCCTTCCTACTGAAATAGAATCCCCAATTTTTATCCAGGAGTAGGTACCATTATGGTCTGACTGCTTATATCTCCCCAAAATTTATGTTGAAATTGTATCTCACAATGTGATGGTATTTGGAACTGGGATCTTAGGGAAGTAAGTGATAAGGTTTAGGCAAGTTCATGAGGGTGCAGCCCCGAAGATAGGATTAGTGTCTTTCTAAGAAAAGGAAGAGAGACCAGAGTTTTTTCTCCTCTCTCCCCTTTATGTAAGGACACAGAAGAAGGCGGCTGTCTGCAAGCCAGGAAGAAAGCTCTCATCAGGAGTAGAATCTGCCAACACCTTATCTTGAACTTTCCAGCCTTTAGAACTATAAGGAATACGTGTTTGTTGTTTAAACCCCTAGTCAATAGCAGCCTGAGCTAAGACAGGCACTCAGAAAAAAAAAAAAAAGAAGGAAGGAAGGAAGGTAGGAAGAGAGGGAGGGAAAATGCTGGTCTCCTTTGCGTCATGGAAACAGTCTGAAGTAATGGGATACAGAGGCATCTTCCTGGTCATGCCCTTCAAGGAAATGGGAATGCCCTCATTTTTCCTTTTCCTCCTTTCTTCTTCATGCTGGCAGGACAAAGTGCTGAGCAGAGAGCAACACTCAAAGTGGAATAAAAACCAGGCCCCTGACGTCTCTATGCAGAGTCACCATACCTCCTCCGACTTTTAGGGAGAAACAGAAGGAAAATTGTATCTTGTTTAAAGCCTTGCTGTTTCCAACCTCCATTACAGACAACTAAACCGACATCTAATCAATACATTCAACTAATTAATATAGTCACAACGTGAGTATTCCTTAAGAGTGACACAAAAAATCGTCGCATAAATTCCTCCTAACCAATAGAGCTGTGCCCAGAAGAAGGTTAAGAAGGAGAAACATGGAAATCTAGATTCTAGAAAAAAGACATACAGAGAAGCAAAAAAAAAAAAAAAAAAAAAAAAAATTCATCTACTGTAATTTTTTTTCAGGCCTCCCCAGGTCAACCATATGCCTAGCATATAGTAGAGCTTTGTCAACAAAACATCTGGTCAGACACACCACCATCCCAATCTGCCCTCCAAGCTCACGTTCTAACCCTCTTTTAAAGCCCTCAAGGTCCTTAAGGAATCAATCTGCCTCTAGCTGTGCTCAGCTCATTTTGCCTCCACCTCCTTCTCCCCCATCCTCTGCACCCTTACAGCTTACCAAACCTGAGACTCCAACTACACACTCATTTCAGACAGGAGACACAAAAAGGAAAGGAAAAGGAAGAGGAAAAAAAAAAAAGAGGGAGGGAGAGAGAGAGGAGGGAAAGAGAAAGAAAGGGAGAAAGGAGGAAGAGGGAAGGAAGGAAGGAAGGAAGGAAGGAAGGAAGGAAGGAAGGAAGGAAGGGACGGACAGGAAGGGAGGGAGGAAGAGAGAAGGGGGATGAGGGGGGGAGGGAGGGAAGAAAGGAGAAGGAAAAAAAAAAAAAAAGACGAGAAGAGAAAAAAGTTGAATTTACCCCAAATACCAAAGTCCCATAAGTCCATCCCACCCCAAGCCACCACCTGCCCTCCAGAGATTGTTCACACGTGCACTGTGGTGACTGCTCCCGCCACATAGCCAGACTCACCACCACATGCAAGGTGCTCCCTGCATCTGCTCAAGCCAAGTGGGAAACATCCTTGACTGTCTGTAACTTCTTTTACCTGTTTGCTCTGCTTGTTTACCTTCCTCTCAGTACTTCTATTATCTCAATTCCAAATCATTTGCTGAGAGAATAAGCAAAAGGCAGAATAAGATCATCAGATATCCAGTTCATGCCATTGATACATCTATAAATTACCACTCTCCTAAAAAAAAAAATCAGTTAGTCTTTTTTTATTTATCTTTCTACAAAGGAAAAATAACAGAATCAATGAGAGAAGCTAGAAAAGAATGATATTTACTAAAAAAATGATGTAAATACATTTGTGTATTTTTTTATTATTGGTTAATCTTTTACTTAAATGTCAAAAGTTTTAGAAGTAAAATAATCACAGGATGAAGAGAGAAAAAATGAGCAGTCTGAATGAAAAATCAAATAAATCTTATATCCCTCATTATTGCTACAGCATTTTATGGACTCCATACCATGTTACACATATAATATGATTTAATGTAGAGAAAAAGCATTGTCTGCCCCAACATAGCTTTCTTCATTATCACCAACTGGCATAGAACCCAACATTTCACAAGAAACTAACTTATTTTTTTAAATGATTGCATTTTTAAGAGATCGTATTAAATTTATTCCACTTGCATATCATTTCATAAAGTAATTTTATTGAATCCTCACCGCAAACCAGTGAAGCAAATACCATTGACCTCATTTAAAAATAAATAAATAGGGGCACCTGGGTGGCTCAGTCCGTTAAGTTCCAACTTTAGCTCAGGTCATGATTTCATGGTTCGTGAGTTCATGCCCCGCATCAGGCTCTGTGCTGGCAGCTTGGAGCCTGGAGCCTGCCTCGGATACTGTGCCTCCTTCTCTCTCTGCCCCTCCCCTGCTCGGGCCCAGTCTCTCTCTCAAAAATAAAATAAACATTTTTTTTTAATTTGTTAAATAAATAAATAAAAGTAAGGTCATATACTTTGTGAAGGCTGAATAAGAATTCAAATTCCCAGAATCGAACTCTGATATCGAGTTCCGGGTTTTTCCTGCACTTCACACTGCTCTGGAACTTTGCAACTGCAATCATATAACAGGGTCCACTTATTTATTTCCAGATGCTCCCTGCTCAAGAATCCCTTCTCCTTGTGTTTCTATATAAATGTTATCTTCTTACTTGGCAGAAAACATGATGATAACAATGACAGAGACTTACAGGGCTTAACTGACACTTACTGAATTCTCCTTTTATAGGATTCCAGCCAAGTATTCAACAAACCAGGCAGCTCTCAATATAAATGGTATTTCCTCCATTCTGAAATAAGCTCACCCCTAACGGGTAAGGCTGACCCTTTGTCCCCTTAAATAAATGGAAAGTGCCTAATATTCCAGAAGTAAGAAAGTCAAGGCTGGCAAGGTCTCTGTGTAGCATAAGTTGACACCATTTCTTAATTATAGGAATTCAGACATATTTTATATAGACAAATCAAAACTGAAACTGTTTCTCCTTTATATCTTGCTGAGATCTTTTTATATCTTGAGGTCATTTTAAAATACAAGGAACAATCACTAAAACAATAGGCACTTGTTAACATATGTATATAGAAGATAATGGCACCAAAGGTTAGATTCAGCGAGGTAAAGGCAATGAGGAAGCACACAGAATTCTACCAAGGAGAAGTAACTCTTAAATTTAATCTTAAAAAAAAAAAACAGGGGAGTCTTTCAGGCAATAAAGAGGAAAAGTCATTTTGCACAGGACAGATAGCACAGGGGCACAATTAAGGAACATACAACTGATTGTTTATAGCTGGAACCCAGGCAACCACCAGGGGAAAATGGCCAGAACAAGACTAGAATGGTGAGTATTTGACCCTTCACTCCGAGTTGCCTGGATAGGTTCGGCCCACTTCGAGGTGTGCAAACTCTTCTCTGTCCTTCCTTAAACTGCAACCACCACCTACAAGCCATGAACCCAGAATCCGACACGCATTTAATGCTGGGATCCGACTGGCCAACCTGCGCCCGATGCATCACCAGGCACACTCTTCCTCTCTACCTGCTTGTGACGTGAGTACTATTATTCCCGTTTCACCAGTGAGTAAACTGAGAGCAAAAGACGATAAAGAACTACCCAAATTTATACCACTAGTGACGGAACCAAGCACACAAACAACAACTCGGCCTAACACCCAACGCCAGTGAAAGTAACATACACCGCACGGAAATCGTAACTTCCGAAAACCGCATCTACCAACATTTGTTCTGTTCTATTTATCTTACAAAGTAATTTCAAATCCATTATCGGGATCAATCTCCATGAAAACCCTATAAGAAAATGTAAGGCTCAGAGGGTTATCCCAAGTTTAACTGGTTAAGTAGTGAATCCGGAACTAAAGATATTCCAGAATGCTGGTCTTTTGGTTAAAACCATCATTCTTCTAGTTACATCTATAGATTAATGTTTATGAAGGCACTGAAGTCCTTGAAGGAAAACTAGGAATGAAGTTACTGAACTGGGAATAAGGTGGCCGGTGCTTATGAGTGTGGTGGGCCCTGGTTCCACATTTCCCTGGGGTTTTTTTTTTGGGGGGGGGTTGGTTTTTTGTTTTTTGGGGTTTTTTTGGTGGGAGCATCACCCTTTTTGGATTGTTCCAGATGCACGTGGAAATTCAATTAAGCAGTGAGACATTTAAACAGTGTTGGATTAAACCATTACAGTTCAAACAACATGGAGACTCGGTCTTGCTCCGCGTCCCCAGCGCCCTTGCTCACAGAACTTTGAAGACCTTTCTCTACTGCCATCTAGAATTTAAGGATCACTGAAAAGGAAGTAGCAGTCCTAAGCCCAGCTGCTGGCTTGAGCCACAGCTCCTGCCACCTGCTAGCTGCAGCCGTGGGTAAGTTTCTCAGTACTTTCACCCAATAAATGGTGATAATGATGATAAAAAAAAAAAAGAAAGAAAGAAAGAAACTGTAGATTAATGAAGGAAACTGCTGATCTGGATTTTGCTTTTGCATGTCACTGAGTCTACTCTGGGGGTCACCATATATCTTTGCTTCATAGAAGTTTCCAGAGTGAGGGGCGCCTGGGTGGCTCAGTCGTTGAGCGGCCTGACTCCGGCTCACGTCATGATCTCAAGGTTTGCGAGTTTGAGCCCCGTGTCAGGCTTCCAGAGGTGAGCGGTCAGCACAGACAGCTTCAGATCCTGAGTCTCCCTCTGTCTCTGACCCTCCCCACTCACAGTGTGTCTCTCTCTCCTTCAAAACTAAACAAACATTTAAAAAGAACAATTTTTTTAATTTTCTTAAAGAAGTTACCCGAGTGGGAGCGCTTCAAACCCCTTCTGGTTTGGGGCTGGCTGATTCGGATCGATTTTTGCTCAAATAAACTTTTAACGTTTTTAATATGACTCAGTTTATCTTTGAACAGTTCTGGTGTCAGAAGAAGGAACGGAAGGGACCCCGGAGAGCCGCCAGGAGCACAGCGCGACCCAACATAGGTACCTGTGGAGCTCCTCGAGCTCGCCGGCGCTTTCTCACTGCCTCCGGGGGTGCTGGGTAAGCACCTCTCGGACGCGCGATTCTAGCTCCACAGCTTTGGCGCGAAGCGCCTTCAGACTTGAGAACAATTCCTTTTTCCCGCTTGTCTGGAACCAGCCTGAACCAGCTGGGTCTGACTTAAAAACGGACTGGGTCCGGAGTCAGACTAAGTCCCGGATTGGACCGGGTCTGACCTAAAACCCGGACTGGAATATACGTAAGCTGAACTGGATCCAGCGTGAGGACCCCAGGTGAATAAAATTTTGTTTTAAGGCAGACACGTAGGATAATCTTGAGTTAGTAGTGGCCAGCGTGGAGAACTTTCTTAACCATCTTAACCATCTTAAATAAGTTTACCCATTTTCAAGGAGCCCCAGAAAAAAAGAGCTCTCAGCCACGCACTCACTATAAAGGCTGGAGGAAAAACTATGTTTTCTCCTCGACAGCTTCTGGTCACCAGGATGAGACCTGCTGGGGCAGTCCACCCACTCTGGAGAGTGCAGACGTCATTGTAAGAAAATTGGCAGAAGCCAGTCAAGAGTAAGAATACCTTACCAGAATTAGCTCTCCCAGCTCTCTACCTATGATGCCTGGTCAAGAAAGGAAGGTAAAATTTCACACCAGCCCTTCCTTTCCAAATTCAGATTGGCAGGAAAAAAACATTAGTTATCAAACCGTTCTGTCCCAGAGACAGCTATTGCCTTCTTGTTTATCTCATTTGTGTCCTAAGAACTTGGCTCAGCAATTGTCAGTCTGGGGGCTCCAAAAAATATAGCCAGACAGATATTGAATCTGAATATGGGGTGGATTGCACCCCATTTTCAGCTAGATATGGTATTACCAAAAGGAATTTGTAAAGAGCTCTAAAGAGTTTGACCATGTTGACTCTCTCCTTTTTTATTATTCTTCCTAGCACTGGCTCCAAAAACATTTTTCTGAATTTTCTCTAACCCTTCCTTTGCTCCTTCAATCCTTGAAGATTCTTCTTTAAACTACCCATCAGTGTTGTTCCCCCAATAGAATCCCTGCTTCTCTTCTCTGCTCCTCCCACTTTATTTACCCTCCGTGGGTAACCTCCTATGTAACCAAGACTTCAACTACTATTAATTTTATGAACTTTTAAATCCAACAGTCAGGACGTCTTATCTGGATATTCTGATGCATATTTGCAAATATCTTCTCAGCAGCCCCACAGTAATCTATCTCACACTCATGTTCAGAACTGACCCCATCATCTGGCCACCAGACTTATTTTTGTGTACACCTGTGTTGATGAATACCATTTGCCCAAGCCAGAAATTTTGAAATGCTCAACCACTGCTTCACTTACCCTCAACCCCATTTCCAATTATTCCCCAAATCCTACACATTCTTCCTCCTAAATATTCCTGAAATTTGTCCCATTCTCTCCACTTCTACTGGCATTACCTTATCATTTGGTTTAGTCTATTTAACGATCTCCATCTTAAATCCCCGATGACTGTCTTACCTTTTCCAATATACCTCCTACTCAAATTGTCCTCAAACTGTGACCCCCAGTATGGTGACAGTTCTGTAAATTGTTTCTTGTCCACAAAGAGATAAGGAGCTTGCACCAGAATGTCACTAAAGCACACTGCTTTGTTCAGCTGACATTTTGTTTTGTTTTCCTTTTACTTTGGTACTTTTTTTAATGTTTATTTATTTTTGAGAGAGAAAGAGGCCGAGCATGAGTGGGGGAGGGGTAGAGAGAGGGGAGACACAGAATCCGAAGCAGGCTCCAGGCTCTGAGCTGTCAGCACAGAGCCTGACATGGGACTTTAACTCACGAACCATGAGATGACCTGAGCCAAAGTCAGACACAACTGACCAAGCCGCCCAGGTGCCCCGGTACTCATTCTTTTTCAGTGAAAGAAGCAAGACATTAATCATGCATTCCCAGGTCAAGCTATATGGTTCCCACCTCTCTATGGTTTGCCCTGTCCCTCTTTGCCTGGGCTGAGTCAGGAAGCCCTTTGTACTATGTCCTTACAGCAATAGGAGCACCCATCATATTACTTTAAAAAATTTTACTCATCTATTTCCTGCCACATCCCATAAATTTTAGCTGCACAAATGATTGAACAAATGGATAAATGATTTATTCAGGAAAAATCCCACAGAATCAGATATGGTCTATTTCTAGCCCACAGGCTTTTTATTAAATTAAAATATGTTAAGCATGTGCATGTTTTAAAACAAATAGTGTAAAAAAAACAACAAATAGTTTATTGACATATTTCAAGATGACTTTAGTCAGATGACACACCATATACCTGATACAGAAAATGTTTCTATAAGTTTACAGGAAGAAATTCTGACCTACTACTACTATTTTTGGCAGCAATTTCTGTAGACAATTTGCTGTCCAAATCAGATTTGGCACCCGAGATCCATTTCTACATCTACTTGGCCCAAAGCTTACTGTACATATCACTTGCAACCTAGTTTTTCAAGACATTGTGATGTTTTTAAAATTGTATGAGCACGCATTTTAGACCCATGATAAGTAAATATGTGTGCATGCTATATTCTTGAAGGCGCAAGAAATGTGACTTATGTAAACACACACACGTGCGCACACACACTCGCAAAACAAAACAAGTACATCCAATCACCCTGACATTGAGAAATTTGAATGTTTTCAAAGGTACAGCTTAGAGACATACTTCCCTGTGCTGTTAAGAGTCACAGCAGCTTGCAACTGGCCACCATCTTCACTTTGATTATTTATGCCTTTGACTTGCAATTATCCCTGATGTATAGCTAATATATAAAAACAAACAGCATTTGTTCTATCCTTTTCCTGAAACACCTCCACTTTTGACTCTACATGAAATCTCAAAGGTAGCAATTCAGGTTAACCTGTCCAACCACCTTTAGGCCTATTCAGTGGAGAATGTATATCCGGAATAAATAATACAAGTTGACACGGGGAAGCTGAATTGTCTTCTAATTCCTCACAAATGAGATCTTCACAAATAGTCTTGTGATTTATTTGGAAGGCTGCAGATGTCCTGATTGTCAAATGCCTTTCTGTACTATTGTTAAGTGGAGGAATACCTTATTTAATATTTCTGGCTTAGGAGAATTTGCTGTTTTTTCACTCTCTGAGGCACTAATCTCTAAAACCAAGTAAACAAGAGTTAACTGTTTTATTACTTGAATTATAAATCACATTTCTTTCATATTTTAAGAGTTCGTAAACTGGGATGTGTCTGAAAATCAATGTGTACATAAATGTGGCAGCTTCTTCTTTCCCCCACTAAGGAGTTATTATACTGATGATGTGTCTAACTGGAGATGTCTTAAATCTGATAAAAAGCCATATTAAGTTCATAAAGTGGCTATTGAAAAACAAGTACACTGATGTCAAATAACCTTATTTTTAATGTTCTTCATAAAAACATCCAAGTTACTGTTCAACAATACCATATTCACTTCCACTGATGCAATTCATGAAATGTGATTCATTACAGTGAGTTTTTCAGGAGTAAGAGTGAGTAAGCTAGAGTTCCTACCTTTGTAGGTATACACCCCAGTCTATAATAGCAAATGGTGGGCTCTAAAAAGATCTCCACTAAATGAAGGAATCAGTATAATTATTGTGCATTGAAAAACTGCAGTGGCTATGTAAGCTTCTCAGCCCCATCTCTAAGCAAGGATTCAACAGAATTACAAAACTTTCAGAATCTCAAAGAATATTCTTTCCAATTGTTATGAAATTCCCCACCTGGCATTTGGTCTTGGAATCCTTTCTAGAACCAGAAATCAGGGGAAAAAAGAAAGAAGTTAGGAGACTTCCCTTTTCTAAGCCCCAGATTTCTGTTACACAGATACAGAACCATAAGAAAGTGCAGTTTTATTTTTTTTTCCCTTTCCATAGCCTTCAGCTTAAGAGAAAATGAGAAATAGTCATATCTAACCAATAACTTTGAGGAAACTGAATCCCATAATTAACATGATTTGTCTAAATTCATTCAGGTGTTTTTTTTTAATGTTTTTTTTTGAGACCAGTGTTGTTTATTTATTTATTTTTTTAATATTTTTTATTTATTTCTAGGAGAGAGAGAGAGACAGCATGAGCAGGGGAGGGTCAGAGAGAGAGGGAGTCATAGACTGAAACAGGCTCCAGGCTCTGAGCTGGCAGTCAGCACAGAGCCCGACGCGGGGCTCGAACCCACGAACCGCGAGATCATGACCTAAGCGAAAGTCGGACGCTTAACCAACTAAGCCACCCAGGCGCCCCAGTGTTGTTTATTTTTATTTATTTTTATTTTTTTATAATTTATTGTCAAGTTGGTTTCCATATAACACCCAGAACCAACGTGACAATAAACTATAATAAAATAAGTAAATAAATAAATGAATAAAAATAAACAACACTGGTCTCAAAAAAATAAACACTATTTAAAATATAAAATAATAAAATAAAATAAAATAAATTCATGCAGGTTCTAATTAGCAGACCTGGATTCAACCCATGCCTATTGACTCCAGAGCCAATATTTTCTCCACAACATTAGTTCTGCCAAAGGAAAGCACTACCTCCTTAGGCAAGAGATTGCAAATTCCTCCAGCTCAGTAACAAGTGAATCTCGGTGTGATGCTCTTCATGGGATCTCCCTAAAGCTCAAATAAATCATGGTCTTAATCTTACCCTAGGTAGAGTAATTGTACTGTCAAATCTAAGAGGGCAAGTTATGCTATATTTGCTGTCAACTCAATTTTAAAATTCCTTTCCTTTTTCTAGCAATGTACCCACACCTTCCATGCATGGATTTACTAGCCATTTTCCTGGGGCTAGTTGCAGCCATGTCTGAGATTTTATATGTTAGAATCTTGAAAAAAGTTTCACTTTATGTTAGCTTCTTGTGAAATGATAATTACTTTCACCAACGAAGTTTTTATTATCATTTTACACTATTTTTAGCTTCATTCTATAATTGTTCCTGGCCACCATCTGAATTTATAGTTTATTAGTCACACATTTTTCATTTCCCCATATTATACATTTAGTCACTCTAAAATTTGCAAAACCAAACCAATGAATATTTTGAGGAACCATTTCTTTTAACTTTCAACTTTGTCCTCCTGAGCTTCTGCTCTGACTTTTGTATCTAAGCGGTGCCTTTCTTTTTTGCTTTTTCTCTGCTTTAATTTGGCAATCATCATCCTAAATTTTACTTTTCTGCGTCTCACTTGACTCTCAATTACAATCTAACTGAATTATGATGGCTATCACTCCGTTAAGCAATCCCTTATGTCCACATCACCAATCATTTCCTCTGTGTTACTCAAAAGACAGACATAAATCATTTCCTGTCTTGTTTGTTCCTTTAAAGTCCATATTGGGTAACCAACCAGTTCCCTACCGTGTACACAAATGTGGAGTTAAACTGATTCCTTTTAACATCCTATGGGCCAGTTACATCCAAATGGGAGAACACGTCCATAACCCCTTATTTATTCTTTTCATATACCCTTTCCTTGTTTTTCCGTTTCCTCAGACAGCATTAGCCACATTCCCTCATATCAGTTTACCCTATGACTAAATTTAATTTTGAGTTGCTTAACAATGATACTAAGTTCTTTAAAGGTCTTCTCACTTTCTCAATTACTCCAAACTTCATTTAGTTAGAAATTTGTACCTCCAAATTAGGTGAAGTAGTCACATCTTGTTATATAAGAGCAGCAGGAACATATACACACAGTAAAGTGTAGATGATTCTGAAAAACTATAAGCTTCCATCAAGTTGTGTACACACATGGAATTTCTAAAACGGTTGAAATATCTGAAAACAGTTTCTTCTCATAAGCTGCCTGTGGATGGGAATTAGGAGTCCTGGGCTGTAGTCCTGTCTCCATCATTAATTATTGCATGGCTTTGAGACACTTTCTTAAATTCCATGTCTTCTTCTGGAAATATGACTGTCTTTGTGATGCAATTAGGCTAATAATTTACTCAGGAACCATTCGCTCAGATACTGTGCAAAGTCAACTTGAGCCAGTCTTAAACCACATCACCACAAATTCTGAATAAATTAGATCCGAGTTAATGAGTTTGAACTATATTTTTTAATTTTGAGAATTGGTGGCATAGGACTCATTTATTTAAACCAACTAAGAAGATCAATACTTTTAAAAAAATGGAAAAAGAGATTATGCACATCTCCAACAACCAAATGAATAGGAGGGAGAAGGAATGTAGATGATTCCAAGTAGTAGGCAGTCCAAAAACGTATTTACTATAGATTGAAGCACAAGACTCAAAAACAGAATGAGTAGGAAAGTAAAAATAACACAGAATATCCTTTGTTTCCAGATTTATTGAGGTATAATTAAGAAATAAAATTGTGTATATTTAAGGTGTACAATGTGCTGATTACATATATATATACATATATATACTGTGAAATGATTCCCAAAGTCAAGTTAATATACCCATTACCTCATAGAGTTATTTTTTCTTTTTTTTCCCTTTTATGTTTTTGGTGAGAACATGTGAGATCCACTCTCTTGGCAGATCTCATGTATAGAAAACAATGTTATTGACTTATTGTACCATGGTGTACATTAGATCCTCAGAACTTGTTCACTTTATAAGCTGAAAGTTTATACCCAACATCCCCATTTCCCCCCACCTCAGGCCCTGATAACCAGCACTCTGCTCTGTTTCTGTGATTTCAACTTTTTTTAAATCCATATGTAAGTGAAATCATACAGTGTTAACCGTTGTGCCCTCACCACATCCCTACACATACACATAAGTACATCACAAAAATTCTGTTACACAGTTCTGAAATAGAATGAATTCTGCTGATGAAAGCATGTAATTGAAGCTGTATGGATAGTAGGCTAATTTTATGGTTAACATTTTGTTACACTTCCAGGGGAGTTAGATATTGTTAGTATATATAGGACAAGATTCCACTAAAGACTGAAATGATTTCATTCTGACGATCATTAGAATCTCACCAATACCTGACACTGGAATTAGAACATCACTACAAAAACAGGAAATGGGACCATGAGAAAAGCTTAGAACTGCCTTTTGATCTCATCCACAAGAGAACAAGATGACAAACAGGTTATTCTTATGTGATAGTACCTGTGGAGAAGCTAAAAATTGTTACTTTAAGAACTAAGTTATGGAATGGGAGAAGGTGTATGAGCCTTAGGGATGAATTAAGTATAGTAGACTCAGAAAGCTGAATTTTATAAGTTTGACTATTTTAATTTTTCTATCTTTTTTTTTCTCTCCACTCCCCCACCAAAAATCTCAAAAAATTCTAATCTTCCTTTTCTGGGTTTCAGGGGAAGTCAAAAGAAAGGTTCTAGTCTGGACTTGAGTTGGCAGCTTTAAGGGGGCAGGGAGTAGCAAGTGAAAGGGATCAAGAAAGGTTGGCACCAGGGTTAAAAGTAAGAAAAACTTGAAGAGATGGTGAACTTGGGCTAGGAGGAAGGGAAAGAATGGACCACTTACTTTCATAAGGTTTCAAGAACAAGATAATCCTTTAGTCTCTTCTGAAACTGATCTTTAATTTTAGATAAATACCATGGAAAAAAATTATCATTAGAAAAAAATAATTTTAATTAAAAAATCAGGAGCTTCCAAATAATTAAGCAAAATTTTTTAAATACCTGATTTTGAAGGATATGAAGCTTGAGATTCCAATTTGCCATTAACATTTTAAGTTACATACGTGAAATGTCACACCACTCAACTGGTGATTATGCAGAAAGCTCCTTAATACGTTATAGTGATCAAAGCCACCTATAGCACAGATATTTGTGTTCTAAAAAATATTTAGATATAGTCATAAAAACAATAAAACAGAGTTTTTTGATATGAGACTTTTTAATTTGTAATCTCCTACATATCAATGAACTGCTAGTTTAATACTTAAAAATAGATAACAGGTAGATGGAGAGTAAGTGGACAGATGAATAGGCCAATTGAGAAATAACCTCTCAAGGAGAATATCTTTCTTTATTGTGGCTAAATATATGTGTGTGTGTATATATATATAAATATAAATATATATATGTAATGATATATACCTTCTTAACAACTTCTTAAGTGTGCCTTACAAAATTTTTAATTATAAAACAGAAGCCCTTCAAAGAGAGCTATTATCTTTAACATAGATTGAACACTTGTACAATCAAGTGTACACTTCTAATAAGAAAATCTCTGAAAGTAAAAACAAACTCAATTCTTATGTAGAAGAGCTTTTTTTAACCTTGTACCATAGTTGAAAATTCCCTAAAATTCTCTAACTAGTGGTGATTTTATATATATATAAATATATATACATATATATAAATATAATATACATATATATTACATATAATATACACATATATACACATATATATGTGCATGGGTGTGTGCGTGTGTATATACACATATGTATATATATGTATAAAAAGCTGTATGGATAGTAGGCTAATTTTATAGGTAAGATTTTGTTACACTGTGTTTATATTTTTATATGTTTATGCATAGTATATATATATATATATATTCTTTTTCCTTGAAGCAAAAAAAAAAAATACTTTATTAAAGACCCATTTGATACAGTTTAAAGATTGCACTATGATGTAAAAGAATTCTTTTGGAATTCCAAACTAATACAAGTGGGTTGAAAACATTTTGAAGAGTTTTTCTTTTCACTGGAGTAACAGTGCATTACTAACAATTCCAAGTTTATAGATTCCAAAAAGTTTATCTTTTAATATACTTCTTACAAATCTTTTTTTAATCTCTGTAAGAGTTTTTGCTCTGAGAATGAATACATCTTTCTTAGAAAACAAATGGTAAATGATGTGGCTATTTTACAGATTTAATATCAGTATTTCTTGCTATTCCTTCAGACTTTTTCACTTTGAAAATGCATGTTATTTTGAACCATTTGTTTTCACTGATCTAAATCTACCTTTTAGCTACATTTAGCTCACATTGTGGCATAAAAGTTGGTTTTAATTCTCATTAGCCTTTAAGGCATCAGTTCCTAACTCTATTTTCCATGTTCCCTCTTAAGACATCTTAAGGTTAGAAAGTTCAAAGCTAATTTTACCATCCCCATAACTCCAAATACTATAGATTCGTGTTTTCAGTTAGCTGAACATTAGAACATAAATTCTTCTGGGACTAAGTTTCAGTCTCAGAGAGAATCTATAATATTGATAAGCTGCTTTACCCATTCAATCTCTAATGACCATTCAATGCACTCAAGAGTCATATATTAAGAGATTCACCATCAAATCAAAGTGCCCCAAAGTCCCTAAATGAATTTCAGACCTTGACCACTTTAGACTAATTAAATAGAAAAAAGAGAGCTGGCAATCTCAGAAATTGAGTTTGCTAGACAGCCTTAAATAGATGATATAAAATGATGTCATTGTAAAACTCCAACCATCAGTCCATTGACTCTAGGGATTTCAAAACAATTTAAAGCATCCTATCTTGAATCTGCTTTTGTAATAAGAAAACTGTATTTTTGATTCACTGTTCACCTTATCCTATAAATCATGCAGGTTTTGTTTTTTAAGGAACACAGTCTACCTAGTTGATTACCAATATGGCATTCAATTTGCAATAGAACTTGGCCTTTCTTCACATACTTCTTTTGAAGAAACAATCACACATTTGGGAATAAGAAATTGGTCTTTTATACTCACTTGATCTTCTCAAAGAATTTCTGGCAGAGAGCCATTAAGAATTAAGTGGTAACCCATAATTTCTATCTGCATGTTTAGCCTATTCTTATGTTCTCTCTTGAATGAAATTATTAAAAAGCATAAAGTGCAAGGAAAATTAAAGCTAAGTCCCAAAGGCCAAATAGGAGAATGATTTTCTTTAGTATTTTAGATACATCATTTTTTTATTAATTCATTCATTTATCAAATATTTACTGAGCACTAATGCACAAGGTGCTCTTCTAGGTACCAACAATAAAAGGTAAACAAGGCAATAATGTAATCACTTCTCTTAATTGAGGTTATATTCTAGTAGAGAAGGAAAATAATCAAACAAATAAATGAATAAGAGAACTCCAGATAAAATCATTCTGTTTATAAGATCAACTCAAATAAATATATGTACACAAACATAGAGACACATATGAACACATATAAATATAAACATGTGTTGGTGAGAATGCAGAGAAAGGGGAACCTTTTGCACTGTTGGTGGGAATGCAAACAGGTGCAGCCATTCTGGAAAATAGTATGGAAGTTCCTCAAAAAATTAAAAATAGACCTACCATTCTACCCAGCAATTGCACTACTGGGTATTTATCTAAAGGATACAAAACTGCTGATTCAAAGGGGTACATGCACCCTAATGTTTATAGCAGCACTATCAACAATAGCCAAATTATGGAAAGAGCTCAAATGTCCATCAACTGATGAATGGATAAAGATGTGGTATATATATACAATGCGATACTACTTGATAATGACAAAGAACGAAATCTTGCCATTTGCAACAACAAGGATGGTACTAGAGGAGATTATGCTAAGCTAAATAAGTCAGTCAGAGAAAGACAGATATCATATGATTTCACTCATATGTGGAATTTGAGAAACACAATAGATGAACATAGGGGAAGGGAAGGAAAAATAACATAAAAACAGAGAGGGAAGCAAAACATAAGAGACTCTTAACTACAGAGAACAAACTGAGGGTTACTGCAGGGGAGGTGAGTGGGAGGAGGGACTACATGAGTGATGGGCATTGAGGAGGGCACTTAGGATGAGCACTGGATGTCGCATGTAACAGATGAATCACTGGGTTCTATTCCTGAAGCCAAGAGTACACCATATGTTAACTAACTTGAATTTAAATTTAAAAAGTCAAATTAAAAAGGATAAAAATGTAGAAAAGCTTGACATCTGCCATTCTAAATAACTAAGATGGCATTTCCATCAAGCATTTGTAACCAAGGAAATGATGCTGGTTCTCAGCACAAAGATGTTTAAAGAAGACATTTCAGATGACATTTTTAAAAAGAAGAAAATGTAAAAATGATGATACTTTAAATAGATATTCCCATAATCAATGAGGCAATACAATGCCCAATGACAGAATTATCAGATCTGCTTGAAACCCGACTAAACAGATTATTAACCTTCTCTTCATTTGCTAACAACTAAAGAAACAACCTTAAGCTTTTGAGTAAATACATGGCTAGATGCCATTTGAATGACTGTCTTTAATTCAGTGATATACTGGAGCTGGCTGATACCCTACTCATGAAGCTAATAATTAAAATTTCCAGAATTTTATTGGTAGCCAGAATCAGCTACAGGGGGCATGTTTACACCACAGAAATTGGCAAACACTAAAAGTCAGGTCTTTTTTTTTTTTTAGTTCCAGCAGTGAAATATTTCCACTGCTTCCAGCAAACAATAACAATAAATAATAATGATATTAAAAGCTACTCTCTTTTCAAACCTAACTTGAAACTTTAGCATGTTTAGGATATGTCAAGTGAAGTGCTAAATAAACAACCTAATTTAATCCTCACAATAATCCATTGAAATGATTATGAGTTAGTTATCAGTAACTCCATTTTACAGATGAGAACACTGAGGCACCTGGGTGGCTCAGTCGCCTAAGCATCCGACTTCGGTTCGGGTCATGATCTCATGGTTCGTGAGTTCGAGCCCGCATCAGGCTCTGTGCTGACAGCTCAGAGCCTGGAGCCTGCTTCAGATTTCTGTGTCTCCCTCTCTCTCTGCCCCTCCCCCGCTCGCTCTCTATCTTTCAAAAAAAAATTACGAATGAGAACACTGAAACACAGGAAGCTTAAGTAAAATCACTAGCATCCCACAGCTAGATAATGGTGGAGCCAAAAATCAAACCTAAATCAAATCTACACCCAAACAATAAACTGAGGGAGTCACCTGGATTAGGCACTAAGGAGAAAAGGCACTAGCTCCTTTTCCTAACTCTACTCCAGGATGGATACTGGACCTTCAAAGGTGTCATATACAGTCTTGATTATTTATCCAAAATCCACACCCTCCCCCCACGCACACACTTCTTTGTTAGTTTATAGAATCCTACCTGATATCAATAGGGTTGGTGACGATATTCGTGGAGAAGATGTTCTGAAGATTTTTAGGTAATCTTGCTTTATAATGCAGCTCATTTCTACTCTTCCCAAAAACCTTCAATAGAAATCTATTAACCTTCAGTATTTCTGGAGTCATATTTGATTGTGTTTGGTTTTCTTTATTATGGCAACATATGACATTGGCCAAATAGTTGATGTAGGAAAAGATCAGAGATTGCTGGAAAGGTCTGTAATGTACAGAATTTATATTAGTAAAAAGTAATAACCTTGTTATTTGAGACCAGTGATAGGAATTGTTAATTTTGCTTACAGCAACTCTGTAAAAAGAAAAATGAACCCACAAAATCTGGAATGGAGAGAATAGGTCAGGAAATAGGAATAGATCACTAAGATGTGGCCCTAATGCCTTAGAGTCTAAACCAATAGACTTATTTCCTACCTACAAAAATATTTATTTGTAACGTTATCCCCTCTGTGATGCTTGTTTTACTCAGGCTGTACTATTTCTAATTATCTGTATATTATTGTAGTAACATTTATCTATATTTTGAAGGATATAGTTTAACCTTTGAATCCTTAAACATTGTGAAACAACATTACCAGCTATCATATCTTTATGCTTCTATTGTAAGACATTGAAAACGATGACTTAAAGAAGCAGCTTGCTAATTTAATCTCAAAGAAATTTTAAGATTATGGTTATGACTAAATCATTTGATACAGAAGCCTATTTATAAATCTGCATTTTAAAATCTTTCCCTTGTAAGGCTCCTGGGTGGCTCAGTCGGTTAAGCATCTGACTTAAGCTCAGGTCATGATCTCATGGTTTGTGGGTTCGAGCCCCGCGTCGGGCTCTGTGCTGACAGCTAGCTCAGAGCCTGAAGGCTGCCTCAGATTCTGTGTCTCCCCTCTCTCTGACCCTTCCCTGCTCACACTGTCATTCTCTCTCACACACACACTATAAAAACATTTTAAAAAAATAAGATCTTCCCTTGTATAGTGACATGAATATTTTATTGATGATATATTAAGAAGTCTAAGTCTTCTAATATAACAGTATTCTTAGGAATGATGACTGTATTTCATATTTAAATAGAGCTAACAATCACAAAATGATACTGACTTAAATGATAAAAACCAGCTTCCCTCTTACAAGCTTCATATGAAAAAAGTTGGTTCCCTGAGGTGAAAAAATTGGAATTTGGGTGGCTCAGTTGGTTGGGTGTCTGACTTCGGCTCAGGTCATGATCTCGCTGTTCTTGAGTTAAAGCCCCAAGTCATGCTCTGTGCTGACAGGTCAGAGCCTGGAATCTGTTTCAGATTCTTCGTCTCCTCTCTCTCTCTCTGCCACTCTCCTACTTGTGCTCTGACACTCTCTTGCTCTCTCTCTCTCAAAAATAAATAATAATTAAAGAAATTTTTTAATTGGTTCATTGTTACCAAGTTGCATTTAGCAATATTCTAATAAGCAATATAGAAAGACTCATATGAAGCCGTTAGAAGTTGGGGTGACTGGGTGGCTCAGACAATTAAGGTCTGTCTTCGGCTCAGGTCATAATCTCGAAGTTCATGGGTTTGAGCCCCGCATCGGCCTCTATGCTGACAGCTCAGAGCCTAGAGCCTGCTTCTAATTCTGTATCTTCCTCTCTCTCTCTGCTTCTTCCCTGTTTGTACTCTGTCGCTCTCTGTCTCTCCAAAATAAATAAATGTTAAAAAAAAAAAAAGTTAATAATTTGTGGAGTCCTTAGGTGGCTCATTTGGTTAAGTATCTGACTCTGGATATTGGCTCAGGTCATGATCCCACAGTTCTTGAGCTCCAGCCCCCACTGTATCAGCACACAGCCTGCTTGGAGTCCTCTCTCCATCTCTCTCTGCCCCTACCCTACTCATGCTCTGTCTCTCAAAAATAAATAAATATTTTTAAATTTTTTTAATTAAAATAAATAAATAAACTTAAACAATTAAAAGTTAGAGGGAGGCAAGATGGCGGAGAAGTAGGGAGCTCCATACATTTTGCACACCCCATCTCTTAAGCAGAGAAGGCCTGCAGCCATAGGACACTGAACCGCAGGAGTCTGGGAAGAAAGGAGACAGAGTCCACTAAGAAGACAACCTCATAGGTGCATGAGTGTGAACTGGGGAAGATAAAAATGGGCCGGGACCCGGAGACACAGAAGGAGGGGAGGGAACCTCCTTGGCTGGGAGCCTCAGAGAGTCAAGGGGAAGAGAAAGAGCGGGTGAAACTGCTCATAGAACTGTCCCTGGAGAAGAAATAACCTCGGATCCTATTTCTAGCTGTGGTGCTTTCTTTGGACTGGGTGACCCAGTCCCCGGTGGCGCCAGGAGAAAATGCTCCGCTGCTCTCCTGACTCAATCCCCGGCTGGGAAGCAGTCTGGCCAGCTGGATTGTATTTCGAGTGGTATCAATAAAGCGCGAAGACTAAGACCAAGAAACGAGGCTGGGCTTGGGACATAGAACACGGCCCATCTTGGCTACAACCATGGAACAGGGAGTTTGGACCCAAAAGAGTGATGTGCAATGCTTAGTTGAGAAAGGACGGAGGCACTGCCATTTTTCCAACCACAACAACCAAGGCAAGATCTCAGGGAGCTACCGGAGGGCTGCAGTGGAGGCAAGACCTGCCTACACCAAACCACAACCATCCCTGTGAGGGAGCTGTTTTTTTGGTTTTGTTTTTTTGTTTGTTTTTTGTTTTTTACTGGAGCTCAGGGCAAGACCATGGATTCACTGCTACGATTAATTCTAGATCAGTTCTTTCTATTCAGATATATTTTCCCTTGTCTCACTCATATCCCTCCCCTCTGCTGGACTGGGCACTCTGGTCATTGGTTTGCTTAAACAGCCACATTTAATCAAATTCTCTAGATGTATATTCTACACCTCCAGTGCTACTATTCTATATCTTTCTGGAGTAATCAAACTATATAGTTTCTCTGAGTAACATTAATTTTGTTTCTTTTTCCTTACCTCCTACCATATTCTCCTCTTTCTCTCTCTAAATTAAGCCTCTTAGTTCTCTGCCTGGTCATTGTCCAATTTCACTTTCTCACCGCCATGTCATTTCTCTCTTTGTATACGCTTTTCCATCAGCACTGCATACACCCTGCTCTTTATTTGTAGCTGGGAATTCTGGTTTTATGCTTTTAGATTGTCCTTTGTCTTTTGGATTTTTTACTTTTTTTTTCTGTTTTTCTTTTTCTTTTTCCCTTTCAGTTTGCTTGTTTGTTGGATTTGTCTGTGAGTTTGCATGCCTTTGTTCCCTGTGTGTTTGTCTGTCTGTTTTCCTTTCCTGGGCTACCTCAAGAAACAAGCCAAAGTACCCATGGTGGAGAGTCCCAAATACAACTACGAGTAGGGAAATAAAATAACCAAAGTCTCAACAAGAGAGACCAAGAGACACCATTCAAAAAATACTTCCTGAATGGACAGGGCCTGGAAAGTCAATGAGCCTTCTTTAATATAGCAGTACTCACAGGTGCAGAGCACATAAGAAGCTTTTAAAACACACAAGAGACAGAAGGCTAGCCAAAATGAAGAAATGGAAGAACTCTCCTCTAAAGAAATTCCAGGACGAAATGACAGCTAAAGAACTGCTCAAAACAGTTATAAGCAACATAACTGAACAAGAATTTAGAACAATAGTCATAAAATTAAACACTGGGCTTGAAAAAGGTATGGAAGACATCAGAGAAGCTATTGCTACAAAGACTATGAAGCTTAAAAATAGTTGTGATGAATTAAAAAACTGCTATAAATAGGTGTATACTAAAGTGGAGGCATCCAATGCAAGGATTAAAAAGGCAGAAAGGAAAATAAGTGAATTAGAAGACACATTATAGAAAAAGAGGAAGTTGAGAAAAATAGAGATAAATGGATCCAGCGGCACGAATGGAGAGTTCCAGAACTGAGTGATACAATCAAACAAACAATATCTGTATCATAGGAATTCCAGAAGAGGAAGAGAGAGGGAAAGGCTCTGAACGAGTTCTTGAACAAAGTATACCTAAGAAATTCCCCAATCTGGGGAAAGAAACAGACATTGAAATTCAAGAGGCACAGAGAACTCCCCTCAGATGGAACTTGAATCGCTCTTCTGCATGGCACATCATAGTGAAACTGGCAAAATACAAGGACAAAAAGAGAATTCTGAAAGCAGCTAAGGATTAAAGGGCCCTAACATACAAAGGAAGACCTATTAGAGTGGTTACAGAACTGTGTACTGAAACTTGGCAGACCAGAAAGGAATTGCAAGAAATCTTCAATGTGATGAACAGAAAAAATATTCAGCCAAGAATCCTCTGTTCAGCAAGCCTGTCAATCAGAACAGAAGAAGAGGTAAATGTATTCCCAAATAAACAAAAATTGAAAGAATTAATCACCACTAAACCAGCCATACAAGAAATCCTAAGGGGGACTCTATGAGGGAAATGTTGCAGGGAACACAAGGTACGAGAGACATGACAAGCATGAATCCTACAAAGAATACAATGATTCTCAACCCATATTTTTCAATAATAACACTGAATGTAAATGGACTAAATGCTCCAATAAAAGACATAGGATAGCAGAATAGAGAAGAAAACAAAATCCATCTATTTGCTGTCTACAGGAGACTCATTTTAGACCTGAGGACACCTTCAGATTGAAAGTAAGGGGATGGAGAAATACCTATCATGCTACTGGAAGTCAAAAGAAAGCTGGAGTAGCCATACTTATATTAGACAAACTGGACTTTAAAGTAAAGGCAGTAACAAGGGATGAAGAAGGGCGTTATGTAATGATTACAGGGTCTATCCATTAGGAAGAACAAATGTCTATGCACCAAATACGGAGGCACCCAAATATGTAAAACAATCAAAACCAGAAACAATCTTACAGATAAGAATGTGCTAATAGCAGGGGACTTTAATACTCCACTTACATCAATGGAGAGATCAACTAGACAGAAAATCACAAAAGAAACAATGGACTTGAATGACACATTGGACCAGATGGAGTTGACAAATCTGTTTAGAACTCTACATCCTGAGGCCATGGACTTCATTTTCTTCTCAAGTGTGTATGGCACATTCTCCAAGATATATCACATACTGGGACACAAAGCAGCCCTCAATAAATATAAAAGAATTGAGATCACATCATGCACACTTTCAGATCACAGTGCTATGAAACTTGAAATCAACCACAGGAAGAAGTCTGGAAACCCCCCCCCAAAAAAACATGAAGGTTAGAGAACACCCTACAAAAAAATGAATGGGCCAATCAGGCAATTAGAGAAGAAATTTTAAAATATATGTGAACAAATGAAAATGAAAATACAACAATTCAAACTCTATGGGATGCTGCAAAGGCAGTCCTAAGAGGAAAGTACATTACATGCACTCCAGGCCTATTTCAAGAAATTAGAAAAAGTGCAAGTACAAAATCTAACAGCACAGCTAAAGGAACTAGAAGGAAAGCAACAAGATCACCCAAACCCCGTAGGAGAAGAGAAATAATAAAAACCAGGGCAGAAATAAACAATATAGAATCCAAAAAACAGTTAAACAGATCAATGAAACCAAGAGTTGGTTTTTTGAAAAAATAAGCAAAATTGACAAACCTCTAGCCAGGCTTCTCAAAAAGAAAAGAGAGAGCACCCAAATAGACAAAATCATGAATGACAGTGAACTTATTACAACCAACCCTTCAGAAATACAAGCATTACCAAGGAATACTATGAAAAATTATATGCCAACAAACTGGACAACTTAGAGGAAATGGACAAGTTCCAAAACACACACTCACTACCAAAATTCACAGGGGAAAAGATAGAAAATCTGAACAGACCCATAACTAGTGAAGAAATTGAATCAGTTATCAAAAATCTCCCAACAAATAAGAGCCTTGGGCCAGATGGCTTCCCTGGGGAATTCTATCAGACATTTAAAAACAGAGTTATTACCCAGTCTTCTCAAGCTATTCCAAAAAACAGAAATGGAAGGAAAACTCCTGGACTCATTTTATGAAGCCAGCATCACGTTGATTCCCAAGCCAGAGACCCAGCAAAAAAAGAGAACTACAGGCCAATATCTTTGATGAATACAGATGCAAAAATCCTCTACAAGATACTTGCAAATCGAATGCAACAGCACATAAAAAGAATTATCCACCAAGATCAAGTGGGATTCATTTGTGGGTTACAGGGCTGGTTCAATATTCACAAATCAGTCAATGTGATACATCACATTAACAAAAGAAAAGATAAAAACCATATGATTCTGTCAATAGATGCAGAAAAAGCATTTGACAAAATACAGCATCTCTTCTTAATAAAGACACTCGAGAAAGTCGGGATAGAAGGAACTTACTTAAACTTCATAAAAGCCATCTATGAGAGCCCTCGGCTAATATCATCCTCAATGGGGAAAACTGAGAGCTTTCCCCCTGAGATCAAGAACACGACAGGGATGTCCACTCTCACCACTGTTGTTTAACAAAGTGCTAGAAGTCCTAGCATCAGCAGACAACAAAAGGAAATAAAAGGCATCTGAATTGGCAAAGAAGTCAAACTTTCACTCTTCGCAGATGACATGATACTCTACATAGAAAACCCAACAGACTCCACCAGAAGCCTACTAGAACTGACCTATGAATTCAACAAAGTCACAGGTATAAAATCAATGTACAGAAATCGGTTGCATTTTTATACACCAATTATGAAACAACAGAAAGAGTAATCATGAAACTGATCCCATTCAGAATTGCACAAAAAAACATAAAATACCTAGGAATAAACCTAACCAAAATATAAGAGATATGTATGATGAAAACTATAGAACACTTATAGAGGGAATTGAAGACACAAAGAAATGGAAAAACATTCCATGCTCATGGAATGGAAGAATAGTGTTAAAATGTCATTACTACCCAAAGCAATCTACACATTCAATGCAATCCCAATCAAAGTTGCACCAGCTTTCTTCTCAAAGTGAGAATAAACTATCCAAAATTTGTGTGGAACCACAAAAGACCCTGAATAGCCAACATAATATTGAAGAAGAAAACCAAAACTGGAGGCATCACAATCCCAGACTTTAGCCTCTACTAAAAAGCTGTCATCATCAAGACAGTATGGTATTGGCAAAAAACAGACACAGAAACCAATGGAATAGAATAGAGAACTCAGATTTGGACCCACAAATGTTTGGCCAACTAATCTTGGACAAAGCAGCAAAGAGTATCCAATGAAAAAAAGACAGCCTCTTTAACGGTGCTGAGAGAACTGGACAGCAACATGCAGAAGAATGAAGCTAGGTCACTTTCTCACACCATCCTCAAAAATAAACTCAAAATGGATAAAGGGCCTGAATGTGAGACAGGAAACCATCAAAACCTTAGAGGAGAAAGCAGGAAACAACCTCCTTGACCTCAACTGCAGCCATTTCTTACTTGACACATCCCCAAAGGCAAGGGAATCAAGAGCAACAATGAAGTACTGGGACCTCTTCGAGATAAAAAGCTTCTGCACAGCAAAGGAAACAATCAATAAAATTAGTAGGCGACCGACTGAATGGGAAAAGATAGTTGCAAATGACATATCAGATAAATGGCTAGTATCCAAAAGCTATAAGGAACTCACCAAACTCCACATCTGAAAAACACATAATCCAGTGAAGAAATGGGCAGAAGAAATGAACAGACACTTCTCCAAAGAGGACATCCAGATGGCCAACAGACACATGAACGATGCTCAGTGTCCCTCATCATCTCGGAAATGCAGATCAAAACCACACTGAGATACCACCTCATGCCAGTCAGAGTGGCTAAAATGAACAAACCAGGAGGCTATAGATTCTGACAAGGATGTGGGGAAAAGGGAACCCTCCTACACTGTTGATGGGAATGTAAACTGGTGCAGCCCCTCTGGAAAACAGTGTGCAAGTTCCTCAAAAAATTAACAATAAAACTCTCCTATGACCCAACAATAGCCCTGCTAGGAATTTACCCAAGGGATACAGGAGTGCTGATGCATAGGGGCACATGTACCCCAATTTTCATAGCTGCACTTTCAACAATAGCCAAATCACAGAAAGAGCCTAACTGTCCATCAACTGAAAAATGGATCAAGAAGATGTGCTTTATCTATACAATGGAATACTCCATGGCAATGAGAAAGAATGAAATCTGGCCACGTGTAGCAACATGGATGGAACTTTAGAGTGTTATGCTGAGTGAAATAAGTCAGGCAGAAAAGGCAGATACCATATGTTTTCACGTATAGGTGGATCAGGAGAAACTTAATGGAGGACCGTGGGGGCGGAGAAGGGGAAAAATAGTTGGGGTGAGGGAGGGAGGCAAACCATGAGAGACTCTTGAATGCTGAGAACAAACTGAGGGCTGCTCGGGGTGGGGGAGAGAGGAAGGGGGGTGCTGGGCATGGAGAATGGCACTTGTTGGGATGAGCACTGGGTGTTATATAGAAACCAACTCGACAAGAAACTATGAAAGAAAAAAATTAAAAGTTAATCATTTGTTTGAAATTAGTTGATCAGCTGAAATATTCAGGACTAATAGTACCACAGCATTGAGAGAATAAGGCAGACATATTTCATGGAATAATAAAATTTTAGCTACTTCATACCATCTTCCCAAGTTGAATATCCCTAGAAACACTCATATCCAGCACAATTATTTTGAAAAAATGAAAATGTCAAACTTATATTTCAATTACCTGTATTTTTACATCATGCTAAATTTTCATACCTACTTCCCATCATAAAGAAATGTTTTCTATATATTTTTCCTTATGAATAGGATTCATCTTTATTTCTAATATGATGTGTTGGTTATCTGGTGTTTCAAAGAAATCATTCAAAAAATGATGCCTGAAATGCCTCTTCAAGAACATTAGTTTAAAATATTTACACTGGCTGTCTCTTGTTAATTTTCCTTCCTTCTGTCTACTATTATATATTTGTCTAATCTTTCCATAATTGTCTAATTAAATTTAAAATACCTTTTAAAAACAATTTATGGGGGAAATTAGGCATTTCTCTGTCTGTTTGTGTGGATACAGAAGAATGCTGAAGGGTTTAGAAACATAGTCTCACCTGTAAAACCAAATTGGCAAAGCACTCCACTGAGACAAATAAATATTTATTTTTCAAGCTGCAGGCAAAATCCAATTTCTTTAGATAGTACATAAAATGTGACTTAGTTGTCTCTAAGAATATATTTATTTTTCATCTTCAAGTCTAAAATGTGGTTTCAACCAATATTTTATTAATTTCTTTCCAAAACCTCTTTTACCTTTAGTCACATAGAGCTTCACTATAAATAGAAATGTAAAACCCCATTTTTCAGATCCTATGTTGGGTGATATCTGTCCTCTTTATAGCTTTTGGCTCCACACACTCCCTACCTACATAAATGGTACACATTTTATTCAAATCTTTATTCACTTAGAGCTTAGGAAGATTCATTGTTCTTTCAAACTGGTGGTGTTGAGACTTTCCTGCCAGAAAATTAGAATAATTCATATCCTTTATTTTCATAGAAAGAGGATTTTCCACTTGACTACTTAATTTGCAGTAAGTTCAAATCCTGATTTTTCTTATTTTACAAAGAAAAATTTAGTAGCAGCCATTGGGAAGTAGAGTAGCATATCACTTCAAAACATACTTATTCTTTTTGTTCTTAGAAATTTATTAATTTTTCTGACTAGATGTCTTGAAAATATATGAAATTTCATTATTCAGCTATAAGATATCAATTTCAGTTAAAAGTGCTGATAATATGGAACACACTGTTTGCTGGATATTAAAATCTAGTTGAAAATGAACTTTTGCAATATGTCTATTTTATATTTTCAGCTCCCACAGAAATTATACACTGGTAGCCAGACTCATTGATGGGCAACATGCAAGGACTCATGTGACAGTCATCTTTTATTAAGAACGACTTGCTCTGCCAGGGAATATATCTTAATATCATTTATATAGTACCAATATTAGAACCACTAGTTAAAGCCATCCATAACAGAGGATAATATAACAATAAATAGAGAAGGATGTATACATTGTTCTTTGTCTTAGATTTAAATCTCTAAGTAACTCTTCAAATAAAAAGATGTTATAAGTCTATAGGGTTTTTTTTTGTCCAAAAAGCATGAATAAATGCATATTTGCACTTTTGTATCCCCTACCATCTAAGGATTCAAATACCATATTATCTTATTTAAAGATATATGAAAGAGAATACATCAGCAAGTAATCAAAAACATAAGGCCAGTGAAATCAACAGACATTGGATACCTCTGAAAACTATTTTCAGAAAAAGACATTAAAAACATTATTAAAAATTTTACTAGTGAAATAGCTGGCATATTCTACTAGCTCCTCTACCCAATTTCCACACTTTCCTTTCTCTTTTCCAAGATAGCTCCTATTTGGGGAGTGGAAGAGAGAAAGATAGCAAAGTTCCAAAGTTTAAAAAAAAAAAAAAAAGAAAGAGAATAAAAATCTCAGCATCCCTTGCAGCTAGAAATAACCTTGTGACAGTTCTGACCAATGGAAGTTGTCAAATGTTTCTGGGAAAACTGATTTGAGGGTTTCTGGGAGAACTTTGTTTCTCTGATATAGATATCATTTCTTTCCTACATTCTCTCCTTCTTCCTTTCTGGAATGTGACGTTGATGGCTGAACTGCAACAGCCAGTTTGTAACTATGAAAATGAAGCAAGGGTCTTACAGAGCCCTTGGCCCTAACATCCTTGACCTGCTAACCTGCTGCCAATAGCTACCAATCACTGAACTACTTGTCACATGATAAAAAATAAGACTACTTGGTTAATTACCAAAGTTAGTTTTCAGAAGCCTGAAGCAAATAAAAAAATGTAAATTTTAAGGTTTTCCTTCCCCTTCAGTTGATAAGATAATAAAATAAGGACTTTTTAAACTTTATGAAGTTTCCAGGGGCACCTGGGTGGCGCATTTAGGCATCTGTCTTTGGCTCAGGTCATGATCTCACAGTTCGTGAGTTCAAGCCCTGCGTCGGGCTTTGTGCTGACAGCTCAGAGTCTGGAGCTTGCTTCAGATTCTGTGCCACTGTCTCTCTCTGCCCCTTCCCTGCTAGCACTGTCTTTCTCTGTCTCTAAATAAATAAATAAATAAATAAATAAATAAATGTTTAAAAAAAAAGTTTTTAAAATAAACTTTATGAAGTTTCCGTCAGGTGAGCACTGTCCATTTTCCTGAAGCCATATCTACTTAGCCAATAATTAAGCCAACCAAACTATGCAAAAAATAGCCATTTGACAATAACTCCTGAAAGCTGGCAATTGATAACCTTTCTACTGGTTAGTTGGGTCAAATACAATTCCGAACTATAAATTTCCCCAGGAATTTTGTGCCATGGAAAAGCCAGTCTTCCCGGACACATATCTATGCTTTCATTTTGTAGACAATGAAAAACTTGTATAACTATCTTCTTTTTTTTTTTTTTAGTCAAAAGAAAGAGTTACATTTTGCACTCAACAGATAATTATCTTATCTCACATACCTGAAGAAATTATTTTCCACCTGCTTCTAAAACTGAGATCTTGAATAAGGCTGTGCTTCAAACCGATTATGAATAAACTGAAATTATATATAAAATTTTTCTGGGATAGGAGCATCTGGGTGGCTCCGTTGGATGAGTGTCCAGCTTTGGCTCAGGTTATAATCTCACAGCTCATGAGTTTGAGCCCCACGTCTGGCCTTGTGCTGACAGCTCAGAGGTTGGAGCCCATTTCTGATTCTGTATCTCCCTCTCTCTCTGCTCATCCCCTGCTCACGTTCTGTCTCTCTGTCCTTCAAAAATAAATAAACATTTAAAAAATTTTAATAAAGGCCCATTGCTTTCAGCAAAATCTCAAAGGAGTATATACACCTCCCCCAAAATGTTACAGATCACTGCCCCAAATGGTTTTTATTCTTGTTATTTTCATATTTCTTTCCTAATCCTCATTTTTCAGCCACTACTGATGCATGACAAATTACTCCAAATTTAGTGGCATAAAGCGACATTTTATTATCTCTCACCGTTTCTTTGAGGCAAGAATTCAGGAAGGGCTTAGCCAGGCAGTTCTGGCTCAGAGTCTCTTAGGTGGGTGCAGTGAGATGATAACTAGAGCCCAAACATCAAGAGGCCAGAGACCTGGGGGTTGGCCAGCATCTCTGTCTTTTCATGGAGTCTCAGGGTCTCTCCATGTGGTTTTCCCACGTGGGTTACTTTGGGCTGGTTCACAGCATGGTGGCCACAAGGCAGTCAGCCCACTTACCTGGATGCTGAAGGCTTTCAGAATTAATATTCCAGCAATCTCATACTCTATCCCTTGAAGCAGTAACAAAAGCCCACTCAGTTCTAAGAGGATTCCCCCTCTCAATAAGAAGAGTGACAAAGAATCTGTGGACATATTTTAAAACCACCACATGTTGAATATGTGTGCATTAAAAATTATTAAGAAATTAGGTAATGACAATTTTCTGTGTAATTCATGACCAAATAAAAAGCTGTTTGATCCTACATCATACTAAACAATAGTATTATGCTTCATGGCTTTTTATCAATATAATCTGTTATCGCTGTGGCTAATTTTCATTTTTGGTTTGCAAATCTTTATATATATACAACAAATTACACATATAAATAATTCTATGATTCTCATAAAAATGAAAGATCCTACTCTAATCAGGAATAATTGCACCCCAATTTATTTCATGTTTTCAAATTTTAACTATAAAGTTTGCCCAAAGGTGGATGCTCCTATTTTATAACCAGAAAGTGGCACTCTTTTGGCAAATTTTCTTGGTGAATGACTATGCTAATGTAAATTAAAACATTTTGGTCATGAGCTATTGATCTGTTTATTGACAAAATATAAAGTTTAGCAAGTAATTAACAATTCTTAAATCCTCAGCCAAATTTCTGAGCTACACATCAAACCATGAGAAAATTCTATAACCAAGTACTTGGAAAATTTAGTCATTATTCTTCAGATGCTTACCCTCAGCTCACGATGCCCAGCACTTAAACATATCCTTAGACAAAGAACATATCATCACACAACATAAAGTATAACACATATTAAAATATAAAACATAGTAAACCTGCCAATGAAAATCAGTTCAAGAAGACATGAGAATTTGAATCAGGCTTATGGCCCATCCAGCTTGGCTGTAATAAAAACTTTCAGTCCTAAAACAATGTCACCTTCCATGAAACACATTTCAATCACTCAAATTTCCTTAATAATCCATGTATTACCTACTATACATTAAGTTATTTAGAACTGTTTAGTATATTTTCATTCTACAATTTATTCTCTAAAGCCTTGCTGCTGTATTCACAGTGATTCTCTTTTTTTTCCTAAAGTTTTTCTCTTTTCACTTTTTAAGGGAATTCCCCACTTTCAATACACTGAAATGTAGAAACACAGTAAACCTGTCACTGCCTACTAACCCATACCCACCTCCATCCCAACCACTCCAAGCATGGGTTCCCTGAGACAGGTCTTAATCTTCCTCGTCCATCTTCATAATCTGTTCCCTCCCAATGCTCATTCCTATCAATTGACGTAATTTCTCCATCTTCTTCCCACCATCGTCTCCAACACCACCACTCTACCACTGACCTCCTAAGGCTCAGAATTGAACGTGGAACCATTTGGGACAGTGAAATAACATTTTCTGTTTCCAAAATACTTTCAGCAAGTTATAAATTAACTTTAACACGGCCTCTTAAATGTCAGTGGAATGATACAGAATCAATGGCCACAAAAAGACAAAAACAAGAGATGCATCAAGACACAGGTAATGTTGGGGTGCCTGAGTGGCTCAATCAGTTAAGCATCCAACTTCAGGTCAGATCATGATCTCACAGTTGATAGTTTTTAGCCCCATGTTAGGCTCTGTGCTGACAGCTCAGAGCCAGGAGCCTGCTTTGGATTCTATGCCTCCCTCTCTCTCTGCCCCTTTCCGACTTGTGCTCTGTCTCTCTCTGTCTCTAAAAAATAAATAAACGTTAAAAAAAAAGATACAGATATTGTCCCAACACTTACTTTATTTAGCACCCAAAGGCCCCATAGTTAGCATTCCATCAGCACATTCTGTCACTAATCAATATCCTACTAATGCTTTCATTTTCTGTTGCAGTAATTCATGATCAACAGTAAGAATTCAGAGACATTACCAATAGCATATCCATGGATCTTGGAATGTGAGTGAAAAAACAAGATAATTCTAAATAAGCTCTTTAGAACATAAACAAAGGAGACAGATCTGCAAGCCCCTTGGGCGAGAATTTTGGGCTGATTTTTGGGCTCCATGTCTACAGTACCCAGGCTAATTCTGGGATCATCATACACCTTAATACATATTGACTGTTGAATTTATTAATTATTAGACAATCATACAATGTTATAACAAACATAGACCTTAGAAATCATATAATCTAACCTCTTATGTTACAGATGAAGAAACTAATATCTAGAGGCTTTATTTTGGCAGAGCCTTGGGAACTTGCTTATGATGTGAACTACAAAAGAAATTCATAAATAGAATTTCTTTTTAAAACCACTGAACAAAAGCCATGTATCTCTGTTTCGTGCAAAAACTCATCATATCCATTGCTATGATGTGGGGTTCTCTCCCTTGAGAAGAAATTAATTCTTTGGGAGCAATTAATTCAAACTGCTTGAAAACATAAGGTTCCACAGAGATTCGTTTCAATGCCTTACATAAGTTTATGTGCCCCCCTCCCTTATCTACTCTCACTAGCCTCCTGGCCATTTGCTCCCCACCCTACTTGTCTTTTTTTTCATGTTTCAACAAAAGGTACATGAGAATGAAGGAGATATAGAGATGCCCACAAAGAGAATTTGAACCTCTTGTCCTTTGCATACTGTATTACAGTATCTACAAACCACAACACCAACATCTGGGAAATAGAGTTAACAGCATCGAGAAAAGCTTCCAGATGTCATATAGCCCCATCTTTTGTACCCAAGTCAGACAGTCCCTAATGATAACAAACAGTTAAACATCTCCATGGAAAGAGCTGCTGTAACCTCCCTTGGTATCTATCACACTATGATAAACTGATGGAGTGAGTGTGGTATAGACCACGTTCTCATGATCCAGATGGCTCTCTCTTGTCCAGTGGAACTCTTCCTTAGATGTCAACAAAACAAGAGCATGTATATCTTTTTAAAGTCACGGGCAGGAAAATGCACAATCTGGCTCCCGAAACAGTTGTTAAGGGTAAAGGGGAGAACAGGGAGGAAGGGAGATGTGGGGGAGAGAGGCTGGTTGATTAAACACTCATTCTCCCATGACATCAATGTTTAAAGACCATGTACCTTTGTCTTACGCAGATATCATTATTGGAAGGCATCTGTGTAAAATGAAGACAAAAGTTGACCTTTCAGTATGTCAGATGTTGCATCTGAGAGATGATGAGTCACTACCAAACCCCTTTTTGGCCATTTGTTGGTAAAATACCAGAAGTAAAATGAATCAGATTTCTCACTCTTCATACCAATGATTCTGTCTACTTAATGTTTTGAGGTTTTAACTAATATATTACCTTAAAAATAAAGAATAACTGTCTAAGTCTTAGTCAACGTGATAATGACAGTAGCTTTCTCAATGGAAAATAGATGGCCATATGTATATATTGGGTAAGTACATAAATATAATATTGTTTGTTTCTGTGACTATCAAAGAAGAAAACAAACATTTATTGAATGTCATTTAGTAAACTGTGCAATGCTATGAGGCAAGTACTATTACCTCTACTTTCACATAAAGGGAAATTGCACAACTGGCAAGTAAGAACCAGTGTCCAGATTCAAAATCTTGGAGTTTCTTTTTCCAAAACCACATGGTGTTTCCATTGGGCCACACAGGAAAAGAAAAACATTGCTATCTTTGTATTTCTCCTGCAAACAAGAACAGATTTGTTTTCAAGTGAAAAATCATTCTTACACACTGTGGTTTACTGAAAATGTCTTCCTGTAGATAATTTATTAAATAGAGAAACCAGGACTTAGATTTACCTTTTGTGATACTGAAGTCTTTTATGTATGTAATTCACTATTATATGCCTATGCTGCCTTGGACAGCTTACAAGCATCTCTGAGCTCTCTCTCATTACCCAACCTCTCACATGCACCTATGGAGAGAGATCCAGGCCTGGAAGGAAAAGAGAATGGGAGCAGAAATTTCCTTAGATGAACTGCTGTTGTATGAGAAGCAGGCAGTTAGGAGCACTTAACACTCTGTCATACATTGTAGTTGTTCAGATAAATGCCCTAGATCTCCTACTCTTGCAGAAGTCTTTAATAAGCAGAAGTCATACCTTAATCACTTACAGATTCCCATAGTAGAAACAATCTTTTGATTGAATTAATTTTGGCCAGACACTTCTACAAAGAAAGACTCATTGAATATTGAAGGAAGACTCTTAAACCAAATCTGTATTTGTTGGAACTAATAGAGTATATTATTCAATAATATATTATTCTTCAATAACATATTATTAAAGAGCTGTGGTACCCTGGCATACAGAACTAAAAATTCATGTTTCTAGAATCAGCTACCTTAAACTTTTCTGGAAAATGGAAGGCAATAACCAACAGTTGTAGAATGTCCACATTTAATGAATCCTTAAAGATAATTTAAAACAACATTTTTTACTAATAAGGAAGCCTTGGTCTAAAGAGGTTAAATACTTTGCCTAATGTCACATAAGATCATGGTGAGCCAGTACTAAAACCCAGGCCTCCCTTTTAGGAACGAAGTACTCTTTCTCTTCTGTAATTTGCACCATTCTGCTTCTCATATTTCTGAGTGAATAAATAAACTGACAAGTCTTACCAAATACGGAAAGGGTCTGGACTACCACCATGCCGTGGGCTAACAATATCAGAGCCAGCCCTTATAGCATATGATTCTTACTTCCCCAAAAGACATGATTTGACACCTAATAACATAAATGGATATTTATAATAAGTTACAACAAAATTATACTTTATTCCCAAGTCACCTTCCTCTACGTCAGTTACCTCTGAGGTAACTTGTTCAGTCTTATTTTAATGTGCTAGGCTCTTGCTTATATTTTTGAAGATGCTATGATTATAAAACAAATTTCAGTGAAGTTCTTGGAATGCCTCAGAACCCAAGCCTCAAAAATGTGTTGTTCCTGACTGTTCCTTCTTCCCTTTCCTTCCCCCATTCCACAGGTTAGTTTGCAACAAAGGGGATTCATGAATCATGATTTGGAATGGAAAACATGCCATCTCAGGGCATTCTCAGTGTTTTGTGGCTGCAGGGAGGGGGGGGGAGCATGCAACAAGCCGTGGGAGAGGGGATGACTGAGGAAAAAGAGGCTCCACTGATATAGTTGTGGCTTGATTTATTTCTTAGCAAGAAACAAGAAGAAAACCACAAAAGCCATAATTTGCAGGTTGTCTTTGCCAGGGACACTCCTGAAGGCAGCACGTCCCCCTGTGGTCTTAATCTTGTGACTTGTCTCAGTTCCCTTAAAAGAATGATAATTCAGAGCACCATTATAAGTGCCCCTGCTCCACCCAGATCTTCCACTCTCATCTTTTTTAAAACATTTCTTTGCTGCTTCTTTTTTTAATATTTTTTTTTCCATTAGTTCTTCCTCCACCATTTCCCTCCTTATCATGTTCAGGAAAAAATACTTTTGTTCATTCTTGCTCAATGTCATAGACTCTCTTTCTTATTTCTATTGAAGTAACTGATATACAAAGAATCAGGAGAGCACCCTGGCCGGCTTAGTAGGTAGAGTGTGCGACCCTTGGTCTCGGGGTCATAAGATCAAGCCCCACTTTGGGTATAGAGATTACTTAAAAAAATAAAATCTTTATCAAAAAAAAAAAAAAAGAAGCATCACCAGAAGCAACAACTGTAAACAGAAAATATAGAACTAAGGATTTATAGAAAAAGTTATTAAAATATGACAAAATGAGGCTACCAGACAACCTGGAAAGAAAAAGGTAATTTCTCTGAGAACAAAGAAGATCACTCTTGCATATGTCACTCCCACTCTAAGGCACAGAAGCTAATGGTTCACTAAAATCCACGTGCTTCTCTTTATCCTGGGCATACAACTATACTATATTTTACTGCTTTCCCTGCATTAAGGTAGGGCCATGTGTTGAGTTCCAGCAAATGGAATATGAATGGAAGTGATATGTGCCCCTTCCAGACCTAACCTTCATAAATGTAAATGTGTTCCTGTATGTTCTCTTTGCCTCTGGCTGCCAGAGATGGAGATCATCACAATGATCTTGAGAGACACATATCAAAAATGCCAGAGTTTTGATCGATCTGAGGCTCTGAGTAAAGGAGAGCCACTGGGAAATAAATAAATTTCTATTATTTTTGAGTGACTGTATATTTTGAGTTTGTTATAGCAGCTAATGTCACCCTAATGAGTCCTCATTTCTTTGTAGGGATTGTAATCAGAGAATCAAGAAGCCAACATATCACTCCAACTCTGCAGTATTTTTAAATACAATGTTTCCGTTAGATGCATTCCTTCACTTTTGTGTCTCCTAAAAATGGTTAGAGATAAAAAAAACAATAGAGGTTAATCAAAGAGTCCATGAGCCTTACTATTTAAAGAACCTAGCCCAGTTTCATGTTTACACAAATGAGAAAACTTCAGTCCACAACAATTAGCCTCTCTAAATCAGATCTCATACCCAGTTAGAGGCAAAGTTGGCTTCAGAATCCAGGACTATTATGTCCAGCTCAAGGTTCTCCTTTCTAAAAGCTTATAGCAGAATGAATCCCCAAGAGGAATATTTCAATTGCTAAGAGAATAGAATTCACGTGTACATTAATTGGTATTCTATTTCTAGTTCCAGCATAAAAAAAGTGCCATTTCATTTTGTATGACTCTATACCTTGATTGTGCCTATACTGAATGCACATAATAACTAAAAGGAGAACCTCTACTGCCTAGAAAACTAAAACATATTACTAATCACTAATTAACACTACTGACTCAAACAAAAGTTTTTAAGAGCTATGTATATTAGGCAATAATCAAAGGTGTATCAAATACCAGGGCTTTTTTGCTATATCACTCTTTGCTAATCAAATCCAAAATATTGGAGAACAAATAAGTAAGCCTCTGAACCATCCACAATTTCTTGAAACCAAGAATCTGTTTTATGATTTATTCCCAAAATCTAAAACTTGGTTAAATATGTATGCAAATGATATATTGGATAAAGGATTATTATCCAAAATCTATCAGAAACTTAATACACTCAACATTGAAAAAACAAATAATCCCGTGAAGAAATGGCCAAAAGACATGAATAGACACATTTCCAAAGAAGACATACAGATGGCTAACAGACACATGAAAAGATGCTCAACATCACGCATCATCAGAGAAATACAAATCAAAACCACAATGAGATACCACCTTACACCTGTCAGAAAGACTAAAATTAACAACTCAGGAAACAACAGATGTTGGCAAGGATGCAGAGAATGGGGAATCCTTTAGCATTGTTGGTGGGAATGCAAACTGGTGCAGCCACTCTGGAAAACAATATGGAGGTTCCTCAAAAAATTAAAAATAGAACTACCCTACCACTCAGCAAGTGCACTACTAGGTATTTATCCAAAGGATACAAAAATGCTGATTCAAAGGGGCACATGCACCCCAATGTTTATAGCAGTGCTATCAACAATAGTCAAATTATGGAATGAGCCCAAATGTCCATTGACGAATGGATAAAGAAGATGATAATATACCACATCTTCTATATCCATTCATCAGTCAATTCCATCATATATATGTGATGGAATACTACTTGGTGATCAAAAAGAATGAAATCTAGCAATTTGCAACAGTGTGGATGGAATGAGAGTGTATAACACTAAATGAAATAAGTCCATCAGAAAGACAGATATCATATTATTTCACTCATATGTGGAATTTGAGAAACACAATAGATGAACATAGGAGAAGGGAAGGAAAAATAAGATAAAAACAGAAAGGGAGGCAAATCATAAAATACTCTTAAATACAGAGAACAAACTGAGGGCTGCTGGAGGAGTTTGGGTGGTGGGATGGGTTAAATGGCTGATGGACATTAAGAAAGGCATTTTTTGGGATAAGCACTGGGTGCCAGATATAAGAGATGAATCACTGGGTTCTACTCCTGAAGCCAAGACTACCCTGTATGTTAACTAACAAATTCAAATATTAAAAAGACAAAAAATATTAAAAGTTGGATAAATATTTAATAAATGCATGAATGAACTAACTACATTTACCCCATAGCACTTTTATGCTGTAAATCTTTCCATCACCATCATTAGCTACAGTAAACTATCCAACAGTTATCCTTTGATATGTCCATTGATATTGCAAGACAGCCCAACATTAGTTAAACCAAGAGGCAGAATACTGTAGTGACTAACAGCCTAGGTTTTAATCATCATTCTACCAATTACCTTGGGCCCTTTACTTAATTTCCTTGAGCCTCATAAATTAAATATGAATACTGGCAATAACAGAATATACCTTGCTTAGTATAGAGATTAGCAAGAAGACAGTACCACACTCAGTGTGAGAGAGTTTAATGAAGGGACTATTTACAAAGTTATGGGCAGGGGGTCAGAGCACCCTTAAACTATCAGTAGCAGAGAGACTTCACTACCTCTAAGCCTAATAGAGAAGAGGAGGGAATTATTACCAGGAAACAGAGAGAGTGATTATTAAAGAAGACCAAATAATCAGGAGCTATATGACCTTTGAAGAAGAAAAACAGCCACTCCCAGTGACCCAAAAGGAAGGGAACTTGGGAAATAAGTACCATGACCTCACTTCACTTCTACCTTCTGACCTCAAGCTAGAAACTTCCACTGGCCAAACATAAGCAGAAACCATAAAGCAAAATATTCAGTACCAAAGGTCAGTCTCTCAAGGCACAGAGCAAGTATGGAAGAATGGAGAGTATCTGAAGAAGTAAATAGAAAATGAGCACACCTCGTAGAGTTCTTGTGAAGACTAAAAGTGCTGATATACATAAAGTGCATATAGGAGTATCTAGCACTATGAAAATGCTGGCTATTATTAATTCTTTTGGACAGGAGCAGCAGTAGAGCATAATAACCTGAAGCCACACTGCCTAGATGTAGTAAATTTGAAATTTACTGCAAAATTCCGATTTTGCCTCTTACTAGGACGGTGATCTGAAGCAAATTTCTTAATTTCTCTGTTGTGGTTTCTGCTTCTGTAATATGGAGATAAAAATAAAACCCTCATGGGGTTATGTGATAATTAAGGGAATAATACATGCAAAACACTTAGAACAGTACCCAAAATATATGCAAAATACTTATTGCTGTGTTTACTCAAGAATTGTTGACCTAAACAAGATTTTTGTTAGCTTTGGTGTAACAAGATCTGGAAAACAATCCCTTTATGGCTGAAGTATTTCCCTACATACTCCAAGGAAATGTGTAGAAGCTTTGTCAATACAGCCGGTACAACTAAACACTTGCTTGGAGCACTCTCAAGGCAAGGATAGAGGAAATATGAGACAAGGAATGGTTAACAGAGAAAGAAAGAGAAGTTGAGCTTTCAGGGATTTATCAGGAAATCAAGAAAGAAACCATCTTAATTCCAGCACACATCTAAATCTCAGGTGGCTTAACATTGATTTACTTTGAATAATATACTTAGGGTTGGAGTGATGAAGAGAATAATCTTTCCAGTACTTGGGGTCTCTTCAGATCTTTATCTAGTGCTAGAACACCACCATTTGCTTTTTGCCATTTGTGTGTTTGTGTGTGTGTGTGTCCATGTTAGAAATGATGCAATTTCTTTCCAAGATGCAATGAGGAACAACAGGAGCCTATCTGGAAACTGGAATATAATAATAACTGGATACTTAGTATTAAGTATTAAGATTAGCATTGTTTTGGGCTTTCTCCAATATATAGACCTTTATCAGAATTATTTTTATTTTTCATTTAGTAAAGCCGCTAAACAATAGAGACCCTCACACACAGAGATGCAAAAACATTTAGTGTTTTCTGAATAGTCAAAACAGCTTCTCAAGAAAAATATCTCTTCCATCTTTCAAGAAAAACTTCACACAAAAGAATCTTGAAACACTCTGCATGTATGACTGCTAAACAACCTAAGCATTTCAAAAACCCAACTTTTCATGGGTTTTCCTCTTGAAAGATGAAGGGGACACCTTTTTAAACTGGGCATTGGCACTCCTGGGGGTTACATAATTTTATGGTAAGACTTAGAGTAACCCTTTAATAGTGACTTCACCTCTTCTACCACTCTAATCAGTCATTCTCCTTCTGTTGGCTGGATTGAGAGAGGATGGTGGGGCCAGGTGGGAGGGGATGGGAATTTAGAGAAGACAATGTAGATGAGAGTGGACCAGCCAAATCGAACCCACACTGCAGGTTACCTACCCCGTTTGTCTGGAACCCTGTTTTCAGCCCAAACACAGAACCCACAATATTCCCCTTTCCTCTGTCTTACTCTTTGATACCACCAAGGAAGACTCTCTGACCATTTAAAACTCAACAGCTACATACCATTCCCAAAGGAGGAAAAGAAAACAGGTCCCACATCTCCTGCAGTTGAAAATTTTTGAAATACATATTTTTAGTTCTTCAAAAAAAGTTTAGTTTTCAAAAACACTGTTTATAATAAATCATATGTCTCTGTTTTTAAATTGTAAGCAACTATATGGCGAGAGCAGCTCTTTTATAAAAACTCTAAAATTAAAACAACCACTTAACACTCCAACCTAATGCCTGCAGTAAATCATATGTCTTTGTTGTTTAGATTTTAGCTGAACAGGTCCAATATAAAAAAGGAGTTTTAGCACTATTTATAAGAAGAATTGTCTCTCCAAACCCATCCAACAATTTCTTCATTCTTTAGGTAAAAACTTCAGCAGGAACTTAAGTGGGGTATAGGCAGGCTACCAATAACTTTTTGTGCCAGACGTTATATAACAAGGTCAATTTTAATGTACACATAAGTGTACAGCAGCTTAAAAGAAGTGGTTGTTCAAAAAAGTGTTCGATAAATCATTGCCAAGGAGCTGGAAGGGATTTGAGGGCATCTATGTTAAACCACAGCTCTGTCACTAGTATACCATGTGACCTTGGACATATCACTTAACCCCTCTGCTTCTCAGCTTCCTTGTTGATTTTTCTACTACTCACCCCATGTCTTTTCAGGTCTAACTTTCTATAGAATAGTCCAGTGGCAGAGTATTGCTTTACGTTCTCCCAAAAGACATTTGCCTCTGGACTCTTTCTATAAATCTGTTTTAAGATGAGCATAATCTCATGGCTGTTCCTCTCTAGACAATGCAGACTTTTCCTTGTAACTAGATTTTCCATTCTCACCAAAGGCAATGGAAGAGAAAGATGAGAGCAATACAGCATGGAGAAGGAAAACCAGCTTCGAGCCCTGACTGTGCCACAGTCTGGTTTGGGAAAAGACTTGACCCTCCAAGTCTCTGTTTACTCATCTGTAAAAGATGAAGTTAGAATATGATCTACCTGTAAGTAATACAATGTGGTACTGGCACATAAGTCGACACAGATGAATGGAAGACCTAGCTACCTAAGGAAATCTAGTATATGTAAAAGAGAATATCTCACATGACTAGGACAAAGTGGCCTTTTTATATATGATATTGGTCCAACTGCATAACCATTTGAAATAGATCCATTCCTAGCAATACATATAAGAAAAAACTCCAAATCAATCTAGAATCTGGAATCTAAATGTAAAAATAAAGGCATAAAGTACTTGAAAAAACATGAATGAATTCCTCTGTAGCCTATGATCCAAAATCCATATTGTGAAATAGACAGATAGATAAATTACAGATATAGATATAGATATATAGTCTTTGTGCCCATTTCTGGCACAAAGCTCCTAAATTCCTTGGAAATTCCCAAGTGCTGAGAGCCACAAAGTTGCCTTCTGTTTTGCTAATGATGTTACTTGGGGACCACACTTAAGGATGGGGGCTGGTTGCCAGGGGAAGCAGTCACGTGATTAGAAGGTTGGAACTTCCAACATCCTCCCCCACCCCTCTCCCCACAACCTCTGGGGAGGAAAGAGGGATTAGAGTTTGAATTCAGTCACCAATGGCCAAGGATTTACTCAATCATGTCTAAATAATGAAGTTCCATAAATCCTCAAAGACAAAGTTCAGAGAGCTTCCGGGCTGGTGAACACTTGCAGGTCTGGGTAGAGTGGTTCTCCTGAAGAGAACATGGCAGCTCCACAGCCCTTTTCTCCATGCCTTGCCTTATGTATCTCTTTCATCTGACTGTTTCTGAGTTATACCCTTTCATGATAAGCCAGTAATCTAGTAAGTAAATATTTCCCTGAGTTCTGTGAGCTGCTTTAGGAAACTGATCAAACACAAAAAAGGGAGTCGTTGTAACTGCCAGTCTATAGTTGGTGGGTCAGAAGCCCGGATGGTAACATGGATTTGGAATTGACATCTGAAGGAGGTGTGGGTGGTCTGAACCTTTAACCTGTGGGATCTGATGCTATCTCTGGATAGACAGTGTCAGAACTGAGTTGAATTATAGGACATCCAGCTGGTGTCAGAGAATGGCTTAGTGGTTGTGGAAATACACACACACACACACACACACACACACACACACAGATGCATGCATGCATATTGGAATTGGGTATCAGAATTATAATATGCAATAAAAGAATATTAGTAAATTTGAAACTTTTGCATATCATAATCAAAGACACAAATGGCAAATACAATACAGATTACAGATAAAAAGCTAATTGTTCCTTAGAAATATGGTCAACAAACAGACCGAACATTCAACTAAAAAGATAATTCATAAAGTTCTTTAAATATATGAAAAGGGGTTCAAGGTCACTCCTAATAAAAGAAATGCAAATTTAAAATCACTCACACTGAAATATTTTTTTTCTCTCATCAGACTGATAAACATTCAAAAGCTTAAAAATACATTTTGTTCACGAGGATGTGGGGGAACAGGGCATAGAAGCACTAAAGCCTCATAGCAGTGAGCAGCATATCGGTGCCCATCTTGTTTCCCAAATACCATTCTTCACTTAAAGGAAAAGGAGCTCCTGGGAGAAATGGCCATTTCATGAAATTAGGGAAAGTACAGTATGAGCCTGAAATAGATTTTTAGGCCAAAAACACAAGTGCTCAAAATAATGATGACAGCATATCAAAAGGACACAGAAGCCATTTTGATAGGGCTCCAACTTACTGTTCTATGAGCATGAAAAGAAGTGAGGCTAAATAATAAATTATGAGATATTGGGGTGCCTGGCTGGCTCAGTCGACTGAGCAACCAACTCTTGATTTCAGCTCAAGTCACGATCCCAGAGTTATGGGATCGAGCCTTGTGTCAGGCTCCTCATTAAGCAAGGAGCCTTCTTAAGATTCTCTCTCACTCTCTCCCTCTGTTCCTCTCCCCTGTTCGTGAGCTCTCTCCTTTTTAAAAATAAAATAAAATAATAAAAAACAAATTATGAGATATTGAATAAGACAGGAATACATGAGTCAATACTGACAATAAATAGATAAATAAATAAGTGAGAAGTGTTTTTCCTTACACCAAAAGTCCAACAGATAAGTGTGAACAGAGAGGAGTTTGAAAATCAGTATTTGACAATGATCATAGTAAAATTGGTACAGCTAAGAATCATCAATGGTTGCTAAATTTTGATGAGAAGGAAGATAATTTGCATGGTCTTAAAAATGTCTCCTCATTGATTGCTTGTTAGTTGCATGAAGGAAAATAGTAGGTATATAGTTGAAAAATCAGAGAATGCCTTGACCAAGTTATCAAAATTTAACATCACCAATGAAAAGCAAACAAACATGTACTTCCTGATATGAGAGCTTGAGAAAGATACGACATCCTTATGAGATCTTCTGGCTGACCATGCAAAACCTGAATCTGATCATGAGGAAATACACAGACAAACCCAAATTTAAAAACATCATATAGGAGCGCTTGGGTGGCTCAGTCGGTTAAGCGTCCGACTTCGGCTCAGGTCATGATCTTACTGTTCATGTTCGAGCCCTGCATCGGGCTCTGTGCTGACAGCTAGCTCAGAGCCTGGAGCCTGTTTCAGATTCTGTGTCTCCCTCTCTCTCTGACCCTCCCCCGCCCATGCCGTCTCTCTCTCTCTCTCAGTAATAAATAAAAACATTAAAATTTTTTTTAAAAATCATATAAAATACTTGGCCCATTCTCTTCAGGAATGTAAATGTTCCAAGAAAGACAAAGAAATGCTGAAGAATTGTTACAGATTAAAGGAGACTCACGAATCATAGTAGCTAAATGGAATATGTGCTCTTAGACTAAATCCTCTTTTGAAAGGGAAAAATGATAAAAGGGACATTATCAGGCAGTGGGAAAAGTTGAAATATGAACTGCAAATTAAAATATCATCTCAAAGATACACTTCTAACTTTGACATCTGTATCATGGTTATATAAAAAAATATCCCTTTCCTTCAAGGCCACCTGGGTGACTTAGTCAGTTAGGCCTCAGATTCTCGATTTTGGTTCATGATTTTGATTCGTGAGTTCGAGCCCCATATCAGGTTCTGTGCTGACAGTGTGGAGCCTGCTTGGGATTTTCTCTCCATCTTTCTGTGCCCCTCCTCCAAACTCTCCCTCATGTGCGTGCTCTTTCTCTCAAAATAAATAAATAATCTTAGGGGCACATGGGTGGCTCAGTCGAGTAAGCATCTGACTTCAGCTGAGGTCATGGTCTCACAGTTCATGGGTTTGAGCCCCATGCCAGGCTCTGTGCTGACAGCTCAGAGCCTGGAGCCTACTTTGGATTCTCTGTCTCCCCCTCTCTCTGCCCCTTCCCTGCTCACATTCTGTCTCCCTCTCTCTCTCAAAAATGAATAAATGTTAAAAAAAATAATTTAAAAATTAATTAATAAACTTTAAAAAGAAAGAAAAGAAAAAGAAAATATCCCTTTCAGATATATACAAGAAGGTTTTAGGAGATACAGGGGCATGGTGTGTGTAACCTCAAATCGTTCTAATTAAAAATAAATTGTAAAGCATCTTTTTAATACATGATCTATCACATTCTGGAAAGGATAGAGTATGAGGTTTGAAGACAAACTTTGGTGTAAATACTGTCTGTTCTTACCACTAACAATGACTTTTGACTTTTAGCAAGTTTTAACTTTTCAGAGTCTTAGTTGCCCCCCTTGTTAAAATGGAAGAAAAGCACCTGGCTTACAGGGAGTTGTGAGCATAGGATAATTTATCTCTTAACAAAGTGCCTAGCAATGAAGAAAATATTGCCACCTCTCCCTTCTAACTGGATGCGAGGGCATTTTGGGAAATTCATCAACTCTTTCAGGCTGCTAGGGTAAAATGAAATATGAATGAGTATAGCTGCCATCAAATGAGGAGAAGCAGCCCCAAACAGCTAACACATAGTATGTCAACCTAAAGTTCTGTATTTCTTCTGTGTAGAACCATTCCATGAGTCAGTATGGCATTCTGTGATGAACTTGGGATGCCCTGGATTTGAACACCAGCCATAACACTTACCAACTGTTACTCTCCAAGCCTCCATTTTCTCACCTTGCATGATTATTATAAGGAGTAGAAGGAACATATAGAAAACAGTTTCCTGACACTAAAAGGTACTTCAGTAAAATGGTGAATATCACTAGTATGGATACTCATGAATGTCTACCGATTCAGTTTTACGATCCCTGACAAGGAGTTTTTAAAGTATAAATGAATGTATTTCTGAGAAGAAATCAGTAGATTATGAAGTTTGTTAGGGTTTGGATGCTCAATCCGTCAAATTCCCTTTTTAAGACTGCAAATCAAAGGCAGTAATCCTGATCCAAGGTAGTAATTGCTATTCAAGGAAATAACAACCAAGTAGAAACTGGGTCCTGTTTTATCAACTGCTGGTAGAAAGCCCAATAATACACAATTCCAGAAACTCTGCTGGGTATTGAGAAGTAGCTAGTAGTGAGGGGCACCTGTTAAGCATCCGAGTCTTGGTTTTGGCTCAGGTCAGAAGCTCATAGTTTGTGGGACTGGGTCCCACATCGGGCTCTGCACTGACAGCTCAAAGCCTGACTAAGATTCTCTTTCTCCCTCTGTCTCTGCTCCTCCATTCCCTCAAAATAAATAAACAGTAAAAAATAAATAAAAACAGCTAGTGATATACTTAAGAACTAAGGAGAGATGAAGGATTAACAAAAGGACTTTTAATTTCTTTCCTGATTTGGGAGGAAGTGAATAGTAGTAAAAGGGCTAAGAACAGCAAAATAGCTATGGAAAAAAAAAGTCATAGAACTTGAAGAACCACCCAAATGACTTGGGAGAGTATCCTCCTAAAAACTTGAAATTGGGTTTTAGGGACCAAGAAATTTCTTGGACCTTTTTAATGATCTGAGTGACCCAGACACTATTCCAAGATGGATTCTCACTTTCCATATGTACTCCATGGGTGAAGTGCTTTTCTCTTGGGTGGACTTTTCCCAGATGTGCAGTATGGGAATTCAGCCAATATGTGATTCCCACTCCTCCAATTTATTATCACTCCTTGGTCTGAGAATAAAAGTGACTAAGAAAGCTCATGAATTAGAAGTCCCATATTGAAGTCCACGGAAAGTTGAAATCCCATAAAGAGATATAAAACCAACACCCATGTATTTATAAGTTCAAAAACCCCAAAGGCATCAAATAATTGAAACTGGATCCCAGAATCTTTGAAAGATCACATCTGGAAATGTCACGCATAGTGATGCACACAAAAGCAAATCAGGTATGATATGGAACACAACATTAAAATTCTGAAAGCACATTCACTTTTCAAATGTTAGTGCAAACATCCAGGATATTAAGCCCAACTCACTAGGCTTTGCGAACTATTCCAAACTTAGCCACTCCAAAGGAGACTCCAGGAGAATAGAGTTTTGCCTTTTCCTACTCCAGTTTCTTTCAGGTAGTGATGCCAATTAGAAGAACAGATAATGTAGTATGTATATTCAGTTAATGACTGGTTACCTACTAAAATTGGAGAAGCAGAAGAAGCAACAGATCTCCAGTATCTCACATTTTCCCAATCACATAAATTTGGTCTATGTTTTTCTATAAACCCACCGCATCTCTTCCTCCTTTATCCTTTTTGACTTCATCCAGATGCCTTCCTTGTACTTCCTTTAGGAAAGTTAGGCAGCGTCGCCTGCCTTGAACATAACTAGGCCAGTTCTTCCAATTACTTCTTTGTATCATCATTTTTAATGTAGGAGTGGCTTAGAGTCCCATTTAGTTAGGCATATACATAGGCCTTCCTTGGAGGGAACACTTAATAACCTTAAAGCCAAGTGTTTTTGTTCCACATTGGGTCCTATACTACTCCAGTCAAACTTTATAAGAGCTAGATAATGCTTGCATTATATCTTGAGGTTTCAATTGCTATTAAGTTTCGCTGTTGTGTACTTTTGTTTTAGTTTCTTGGCAAAGGTCTCTTTTCTTAAATTATACCTTTATCCTGTACATTTGTATCTAACACATTATGAGACTGGTTTTTATATTAGATTTTTCCCCCTGTCACATGGGACTCTCCCATGTCTTTGTTCTGCTAACATTGAGCCCTGGGTATACCAGACATTGTCCAATTGGGCCAGTTAGAAAAACCAAAGAAGTTTAAAATCAGAAACAAGCTTACAGAAAAGATTCAGAAAGGTGGAAATAGGACACACTGATAAAGCATTGCTGAGTGAGACCCTGAAGATGCCCACTACTTCATATACTTGAATTAGGTGTTGCTACCCATGAATATCTTTGCTTCCAACCACGGCAACTGTATAACAAGGAACCCTAAAAATATTAAGTTTTTCTTGCTTTTCTGGACCAAGAGATCATCATTCAAATTATGTTATACATACCAAAAAAAATGTAATAGTCATAAAATTCACAACCAAGAAAAAAGAAATTTACATTAGTGGAAAACAATTAAAATGCCTGAAAAAAGATATGAAGAAGACACATTTTAGGATGCTTAATATAGCTGCTGGCCCATGTAGAATATCACATACAGAGGGAGCACATTGAAGGAAATAAAGGAGCTTCTAAGGCCCCAAGTTTTCATCCAAAATCAGTAAGGCAAATAAGATGGCTGTGGAATTTTAACCCCTCAAGAGTTCAGCTAAATATCTGGTGTGAGAAAGCAAAAGATTCTGGAACAGAAACCCTCAGGCTTCTAGGCCATGTGTTTGCTCCCACCTAAGAGCGAGGTAGTATCAGTTCCCTGTGAAACCTTTGATTCTAAATCGTCAATCTTTTCTCATAGTTCTTTGAGAATATCATCACTTTTCCAGCATATTTTTCCAAAAATAACATGGTTCTGAACTTATTTTTGGTTAAACATACTGCCTTCTTTTTTTAATGTTCTATTTATTTCTGAGAGAGAGAGAGAGAGTGTGTGTGTGTGTGTGTGTGTGTGAGTAGGGGAGGGTCAGAGAGAGGGAGACACAGAATCTGAAACAGGCTCCAGGCTCTGAGCTAGCTGTCAGCACAGAGCCCGATGAAGGGCTCAAACCCACAAACCATGAAGATCACGACCTGAGCCGAAGTCAGACGCTTAACTGACTGAGCCACCCAGGCATCCCCTAAACATACTGCCTTCTAATAGAGATCCTTTCCAGCCAAGAGTTTCACCTTACCCTCTTAGTCTGCAGCTTCTCCTTAACTTTCTAGAACTTACTATTCATTATTACAAAGCTTACAGTGAACAAAATAAACATGAAAAAAAGTGAAAAGGGGTTATTAGTACCTAAGATACTTCCTAGGATGCTCACCATCAGAACAACCCCTCCCCTTCTTTCTACAACTTCATTCCACACCAATATATCTCCATCATTCCTTATTCTTGAGCCAGTTTTCTCCACCAAACTTATGCTATAATACCCAGGCCCTTATTTGATCCTTCCATCATTAATTATATACAAAATAGCACAAAGATCTATTATATGTTGTGTCATAAGTTGAAAAAAATAAGTTTCTGCAGACCAAGCCAAACATTACTGCTGAGTAGAACATGATTTCTCTGTGGGGTAAAATGTATAACTGTCACTAGAAAACTCTAGACCTATCAAACTCTATACCCACATTACAGATATTTCATCATTATTCAACCAACACACAAGGCTTACTAAGTTCCTTCCAGATTCAACACATCTTCCATGCTTCCTTGTTTGAGTTCTATCTTTTCAAGTAGGGTCGTATCCTACCAACAGAAGATCATGCAAGAAAAAGGAGTCAGCTCCAGAATAATGCAGAAGCATCTTTTCTCCTAGGCAAAACTAGGGATCAATACCAGAAGATGACTCTTGGGTCCTGTGTAACAAATCCATTCTTCTCCCAGCACCCCTGAACTTAATCAGGCTGGAAGTTTTCCATGGAAAAATTACAGCAACCCAAACCCTTTCTTCCTCCTTTCCACTGTATAGTAGGGGAGAAAAGGAATTATTAAAACAGACAAGTCCCAACAGAGGATTTAGTTAAGCTCACTCCAAGAAAAAAAACTTCTTAAAACAATGAAAGAGGGGAACCTGGGTGGCTCAGTCTGTTAAGCATCCGACTCTTGATTTAGGCTCAAGTCATGATCTCATGGTTTGTGGGATCAAGCCCCGCTCTGCTCTGAGACTACGGAGCTTGCCTGGGATTCTCTCTCTCCCTCTCTCTGCCCCTCCTCCTTCAAAATAAATAAAGAAACTTAAAAAATAGTTTTTAAAAATAACAAAAGAGGGGCACCTGTGTGGCTCAGTTGGGTAAGTGTCTGACTTCAGCTCAGGTCATGATCTCACAGTTCGTGGGTTCAAGCCCCATCGGGCTCTGTGCTGACAGCTCAGAGCCTACAGCCTGCTTCAGTTTCTGGTCTCCCTCTCTCTCTGCTCCTCCCCTGCTCACACTCTCTCTCTCTCAAAAATAAATAAACATTAGAAAAGTTTTTTAAGTAACAAAAGAAAGATTATCCCCTTCCTGAGATTAACCTGATATAATGTAAATCCACCTAACTGTTCAGGGTTTGAGAAAATTTCCCTCACCTTCTGGGTCCTGTCTCTTTCTTTATGCCTGACTAATGCCCCAAGTTAAAATCAATATTCTTGCGGGGCGCCTGGGTGGCTTAGTTGGTTAAGCGTCCGACTTTCGCTTAGGTCATGATCTCGCGGTTCGTGGGTTCGAGCCCCGCGTCGGGCTCTGTGCTGACTGCCAGCTCAGAGCCTGGAGCGTGTTTCAGAGTCTGTGACTCCCTCTCTTTCTGACCCTCCCCTGCTCACACTGTCTCTCTCTCTCTCTCTCTCCTAGAAATAAATAAAAAAACAAAAACAAAAAAACAAAAACAAAAACAAAAAAAAGAAATACAGATGCAATGGAAGGAAATGGATTCTAATNTCGAGCCCCGCGTCGGGCTCTGTGCTGACTGCCAGCTCGGAGCCTGGAGCCTGTTTCAGTCTGTGACTCCCTCTCTCTCTGACCCTCCCCTGCTCACGCTGTCTCTCTCTCTCTCTCCCTCTCTCCTAGAAATAAATAAAAAAATTAAAAAAAATCAATATTCTTGCTAATGCTCAGCTGCTTTGCCTAAACCTAATTACTAAATCTTATCTGGCATTCTGAATGTAAATTTACTTTCTTCACCCCACCAGGCTGCTGTGGACACTGAGATTTGCATCCTGTAACCGTGGATTTGCCTATAATTTCTACTCAGTCTGAACCTGTAAATGTCCACCCCAATCATCTTCTCAAACTCTAAGATGCCCAGCTTGGCCTGGTCTCTGAGATTCTAACCTCTATCCCAAAAGCTCACATTAGTCACTGAACTTCTGCCTTCTTCTGGCCCCACCGCCTGACCTGACATTGTTGACTGCTTCCCATGAAGTCCAAATGCTAACTTAGAAAATATCATGGAAGTCTTCAACTAATCCTTCAACTTAAGGAAGAAATGATGAGAGGCCCAGAAAGAGCTTCCATCAATTCCCATATCAAGAAAAAAAAGGATCTCAGATGATCATTTCAGGTAAGAATTATAGTGAACATAATTTGAGGAAAGAACTGACTGAGAACTGTATTTTTGGGCAAACAAATCTATCAGTTTGTAAAGTTGGAGTTTTTTAAAAATAGTTCAAGGAAGGTCCCCCCGTCTCATTTGTATGCACTTACTAGAGTCAGGTTTTAATTGTCACCACATGATTAAATAGCACTTTCACAAGAAAAAAATGTTCATTCTTTTAGGGACTTGGCATTGCATAACCATCACATATTTCACCCTCATAGATCATTTAAGATGGTTTTTCATTCTTGCTACATTCTTCCACACTTTTCTTCACTCCAATCTTAACATCAAAAGTGAAATTCCTGAATATGTAAGACTTAGGTCCTTACATTAAGTTTTAGGAATATCCTACACAATACCTCTAAATCATTTCTGCCTCAGGGTTCAACACTGGTCATCTACTGTGTGAACAGTGAAACATGCAGTGTTTTTGCAAATGGTACAATATTCCAGTAGAAGACATAATGCCTGGGGCGCTCATTCTGTCTGCCTCTGGTTTGTGTCAAGCTGACACTCCAGAGGTCAGTTCACTCATCCCTAATACACTGTTTAAATATACAGTAAAAGCAATATTCATAGAGTGATATAAATATCATACCTTCAAATTACAACACTTTTATTTAAATACTTCCAACTTCTGCAGAACTCATGGAAATTTCAATGTTTCACAACTTGAGATTCAAACAGGCCAAAAGAAATGCTCTGAGGTGGATGATATGGAAGCAAAACACAGCAAGCAACATGGTGCTTTTTTTTTTTAATCTCCTTTTCAAGCATCAGTGCTGTGCACCTTTGAGGGGAGTACTAGAGAACAGACGGATCATTCTAAGGGGTAAGGATCTGCTCTATAAAATGCTTTTATTTGTAAAACCCTTTCTCCATCCCCACTGAGGGACTCAGGGTAATACAAAGAGTAGATATGGGTGTCAGCAACAGCAGACTATATTCATCATCAAGGCAACAAGACTAAGAATTAAACCTCTCTTATGTAGAATGAAACTACTAAGATTGTTAATTTGCTACACTAACTCACAGGTGAGTCAGCATAACACATGACTGGAAAGTTATATATATCCTTAATCACCCATCTTACTGATTAAAAAGATTCCCTGTTTGGATTTTGCTGGTGTTTAAACAGTATGAAGTTTACATTGAGAGTAGAGAGTGCTCGGACAGGGGGAAAAAATCTTCATTTTTATCCAAAATAATTGCTAAATAAATGTGTGGCTTAGCTCCGAAATTAGAAAACAATTTAAGACTCTTCTTTTTAAAATTTTTAATGTTTATTTATTTTTGAGAGAGAAAGAGAGAGTGACAGAGTATAAGTGGGGGAGGTGTAGAGAGAGGGAGACATACAAGGCTCTGAGTTGTCAGCACAGAGCCCAACGTGGGGCTCAGACCCATGAACCCAGGATCATGACCTGAGGCAAAGTCGGACACTTAACTGACTGAGCCACCCAGGTACCCCACCAAGACTTTTCTTTTAAATATTCTTTCAGGAACGCCTGGGTGTCTCAGTCGGGTGAGTGTCTGACTTCCACTCAGATCATGAACTCGCAGTTCTTGTGCTCTGTCTGTGTCTCTCAAAAATAAACACTTAAAAAATTAAAAATAAAAAATTGTTATAGCATTTATGATTATACATAAGAAAAGAGTAAGTTTCACTTAGAGAAATATGAGAAAAATCAAATTAAGTGGATATCTCAGTATTTTATTTAATCATTAATACTACATATATTACCCCCTCTTATGATGTGTTGTAAAAAGAATATAAATAAAAAGCTTGGTTGAAGCAAGTCACATTAAAATAATTTGTCTTTTGAGAGGAATGCATGGCATATCTTAACAAATAGTTTCAGTAGATGAAGAGCTTCCTGACATGAAAGATGGCAATAGATAGTCAATAACATAAGGTAACACTGAGTCATAAACCAAAACTTCAGCTGAAAGCTTCAAAGACCCAAAGAATTACTAGCGAATAACATTTAAATCCATTGATATGAGAAGAATTTTAAGTATTTTTCAAATGCAGATGTCTTTAGAATAATGAATTCAGGAAAGACTTGACTTTTATTGAGAACTTTTGAAAAGAAAACCCACCTCCTCATGTTGGTTCAATAGCAAAACTTACTGAAATTCAATTGCTGTCAAGTGGGGCCCCCTTCCTCTGCTTTTTGTAATTGTGGGCAATCACTAGACACTAGACACAAGGTTTTCCTGAAGTGTGAGCCAAGCCCCAGATGCCTGCCCAGATTCCATCCTTTCCAATTTACTCTGACATCCTCAGTTCCTTTCATAGGAAATGAACATTAGCCTCTTGTGCATCTTGCCTCCTTGGTGATGTCCCATCTGAAAGACCATTGTCAGACACCAGCCAGTTTTTACCTGACCCAGACACATGATTGAAATGCAGTTCTACAGGTGTCTGGCAGATGAACTAAGAGAGAAGCCTCTGCAATTTCCATTTTCCTTCTACAACCCTAATCTCTGGTACATAAATCATTTTTTCCCTTTCCTCTTCTTGAATTTAAGTGAATGTTAAAATAGTTAATAAAGTGAGACCACATTGTAATTTCTGCCATTTTCTGAAATCTGCCAAGTTGGTGTACTGTTTTCATCATTTTGCAACCCATTCCACATTGTGGCAAGGGCCACCTCCCAGTTTGACATGATGAACTGTGGCATCATTCATGGAAGGATGAGGAACTTGTCCAGCAGTCGAGTGCTGAAGCAATGTAATCCGTTACAAGTTTTGACCAAGGCCTCAGCCTGTAGTCTTCAGGAAAGACGGAAAAAGAAAAAACGTTACATTTTTGTTCCTTAGACACAAGTTACCTCTGATACAATTTCCCTCTGAACTTGCTGGCAATTCTAGAAGCAAATGGACTATTTGTTCCTCCATGGGAATTTTCAAAGCCACAGGATAATGGTTTCAAAGAAAGGAAGGGGGGATGATGAAATAACAGCAATGCCATTACCCTTTCAAGGAGAAAAACTACCAGCAGTTTCAACTGGGTGGTCCAATTATTATAAATGAATATTTGTTTTTTATTTGTTTGTTGGTAGTGTGACTTATTCCAGAAAGGATTTAAAGCAGCTTCAAAAGAAACTTATAATAGGGCCAGATAAAATAACTTTAAAACACATATGGAAAAAAATCAAAGAAAAACTAAAGGGATGGAAAATGAGAGGGAGAAAGGAAGTCAATAAATAAAATTCATGTTGTGTCCTTTGTCTTGCTAGGGGCATATCACAGATTTTTACCATTATTATTAACTATAAATTAATAAATCCACAAGTAACAAAAGCACTGCTTGTATAATGGGGATATAAGATTGGAGAGCTCAGACAGTTGTTCTTGAAATGAAAATTATAGAATTCTCTGTAGGGCGGCCATCAGTGTCACTAACAGGTGGATTTATTTCACAATGAAACAAACGCGCACATGCTATGACCAAAATGTTCTGTTGCAGTTTTAGTCCCCAACTTCCTAAATATCCACACTACACTAACCTGAAAGAATGACTTTATTGGGAGCTTATATTTATTTACTTATTAGGGATCATAGCATGGAAATTTCCCCTCATTGAAGTATTCTGGATTTGTATCCTGAAAGCTGCTATCCTAGTATATCGTGAGAAGACAGATGAGCAGTGGCACCATCAAATAACACTTGTAATCTGGACTCAGCTCTCTGTTGGCTGGAGAGCAGTTTCTTGCACACCTATGGAAGAAAATTCACAGGATTAAGCAGGGGGGAAATTGCTTCCTTTGCCAAAAGAACAGTCAATACTCCTCTATAGTTTGGATGATTTATTACCCTGCCCTGTGATGTTGGCACTTAGGAAACTGACTCACTATTCATGGAAGTATTTTATTCAAGAATCCTATGCATGACATGCTCTGACATGGTAGGGTGATTTTTCAAAATCATTAGTGTCTGTCTTTCACTTTTCCCCTGAGTGTCAAAGGGTCGAGAATTGCACTGGCTCTTCCTCCATTGCTGCTTTCTCTATTACCAAATTGGACATTTAGGAAATGGACCTAAAGAGAAGTTCAACTGATTTAAAATTCCTCTTGACATCTTTTATGCTACTTTATCCTTCAATGACATCATGGACCTTTCCTATACTGGCCAAAAACACTGGCAATATTTTAGGCTAAAGTTTTCATCATAAGGCATAGTTGGTTTGAATTGGCCTTTTCCTTGACACTGGTGTCCTGAGGCATGGTCACGCTTGCTCCAGTGAACATCAACATGCTGGGTAGTGTCATTAGAAACATACTGCATCAGGGGTGCCTGGGTGGTTCAGTTGTTTAAACATCCAACTTTGGCTCAGGTCATCATTTCTTGGTTCGAGAGTTCGAGTCCCACACTGGGCTCTGTACTGACAACTTGGAGTCTGGAGCCTGCTTCAGATTCTGTGTCTCCCTCTTTCCCTCTACACCTCCCCGACTCATATTCTGTCTCTGTCTCTGTCTCTTGTCTCTGTCTCTCTCTCAGAAATAAAATAAACATTTAAAAAATTAAAAGAAAAAGAAACATAATGCTTCATTTCACAGTCTGGAATTGAGATTTCCAAAACTTCCGTAAGATTGGTTCCAGCCCAAACCAATATGCCACAGGAGATGGCCAAATTCTCCTTGCTATGAATAAAACACTCTTTTTACTGGGAGGTGAAGAAATGTTGAAGCACACTTATGGAACCTCTCACCTCCATTTCTAGAGTCTTTCTTGGTGTATCAAGAACCAGAATAACAACCTACCTATGTGCCTTTCACTGTTATTTAGATTCAGTCACCTATCCCTGAATCCACAGAAGTAGAAATAACCTACATCTTCCTAACCATTATCATAACATCAATAAAAATAGCAGCAGTTCCTATTTACAAAAGACCTGTTTATGCGCCTGGCACCATACTAGATGATTTATTGTGTTATTTGATTTGGTCCTCAAAATGGGTTTATGAAATTGGTTTTATAAACCCATATTTTACAGAGAAGGAAACCAAAAGTGAGAGATGTGAAGGAATTAGTACAAGATCACCCAAATAGCAAGGATTTAGGTTTCAAAAGTATGAGCCATTGAACATTCCTTTCATCCTCTTGGAGAAACACACCATATGAATTATAAATTATTTGAAATTTCTGAAAATTTTTTTCTTAGACTATTTATAGACCAACCATTAAACTATTCATGGAATATGATCTGTGAAGCATATAAGGCCAAATGGATAGCACAAGATATGCCTCCAGTTTGGACAAGCTGAATAGCCGGGTACCATGTTTATGAGCCCGTTGCAAGTTGCTATTTGATAGGCTATACAAATTGAATTGTGGCCAACGAAGTGTCCATAAGCTTCAGGTCTTCCCAGGAAGGTGGGGCACAAGGGACACAGTCATTTTTACACCCATAATTTATCCAGGTATTAAAACTAGTTCAACCTCCCTGAAAACATCCAATTTGTTTCAAGGAATCCAGCAAAATTCTATCCAACTGAGGGGTTAGCAAACTGCCTACAACTAATCAATGGCCTGTGGGTTCATTGGGAGCTAGTTTGGGAGGTCAAAGCTTAAGCACAAGGGAAAACAAAACATGTGCAAATGTAGCTGAATCTTTCCTCCCAAAGCATACTGGAAAACTCATGTAAATATACAAATATGCTGAGCTGTATTGTGAAAGGAGCCATTTGTTTTACTAAAACAAGTTGGTATGGTGCAAGATTTTTCTTGGCAAATAAACAGAACACAGTGGAAAAATTTGTAAACAATGGGTTTTTCTGGCAATTTTTTCATAACTGAATGAACGGCCTTTCCAAAAGGTAAAAAAAAAAAAAAAAAGCACTCTTCCTTCTCAACCTCCCATGAGATACCATTCACATATAATCACTTTCAAAGTCAAAGCAGATGAAGAAATAGCCCAATGATCAGCAGAGCTTGTTAAAAGGACCATTTGGTCACTAGTGAACTAACCTGCCAAAAGTTCAACTTGGGGAACTACGTAGGCCAAGCCATACTAGCCAGAATGAGAAGTCTCTCCATGATGGTTACACACTAGAGTTCAGGAGGTGAAGAAATCATTCCTCTTCCCAGAATTCCTCGGAAGTGTAGTCATCATTACGGTGACGGAGGTTCAAATAAAGGAATTGTTTTCATTACCAAATGTCACTACAGAGACCAAATGTTCTTGGTTAAACACAGGTTTTAGTGGAAACGTCTTAGTTGATGGTCAAAAATATAGAGGAGAGGGGCACCTGGGTGGCTCAGTCGGTTAAGCATCCAACTTTGGCTCAGGTCATGATCTCACAGCTCATGGGTTCGAGCCCCGCATCAGGCTCTGTGCTTACAGCTAGCTCAGAGCCTGGAGCCTGCTTCAGATTCTGTATCTCCTTCTTTCTCTCTCTCTCTGACCCTCCCCTGCTCATGCTGTCTCTCTCTCTCTTTCTCTCTCTCTCTCAGAAATTTTAAAAAAATTAAGAAAATATATAGAGAAGAAAACTTCCTCCCAAAGATATACGATGTTGGCTTAAGAAAACTTTGCTTAGTATGGTCACACCTTCCTCCTGAGCAGATTCCAGGTCTTTAGCAACCTGTACATATTTTTTTCTGCTTAGCCATTCAAGATGGCTGAACACACACACACACACACACACACACACACACACACACACACACCATTTTGAAGTCATTGACTCGTTTGATTCCGTAACATGCTCAGAAGTACATTTATATCATGCATATGCTGAAGATCCAAGGGACTGTGAATTAGATCTCTTCTTAGATCAATTTGTGTCTAAAATATTTTTAAATGAATATTTTATACACTTTACCATGCATAATTGTATAAAACTCCACATAGAAAGTATACATTCGGTTTTACAATCCAATTCCAATTCCTCCTCCCTAAGGAACTGGTAGTAACCCTTAATCATCACGACTAAGCGACTCTTTCAGGTACAGTTATAGGTCCTTCACTTTGTATCCCACAGTAAGCTTATTTCATCTGGTTTTATACTGGGTTGTATCCTTACTTTAGGGTTTCTGCCATCAAATCTCATACATGTTGCTTAAGCACTTAAAGCCTATCTGTTCTCAACCAAGTAACCACTGTTAACAATCTGTTAATAACCTGCATGTATATTTTTATACTCTTCTGCAGGCTCATTTTAATATATGTTTATATATAATTTGATATACATACTAATATAAGTGTTAGGAATTCTCTTTGATTTTCAAGGATCAGGCTACATACATATATATGTTTTTCTTTTCTCATTTAAGAGTTATCATGGAAATCCCTCCAAATATCAATTTAGTGCATTCCTTTTAATGGTTGCTAAATAGTTCATAGTAAGTGTTTACCAGAATTTAATCAACCATTTCTCTGTTGATAGGGATTCATTTTATTTCCTGGGTTTTTTTTTCCACTTAAAACAGTACTATCCAATTAGAAGGAAAGTACAATGGAGATATATAAAAGCTTAATCCCTCCAAACATTAATTTAGCTCATTCCTTTAAAAAGTTGCTTAATAGTTCATAGTAAATGTTTGCCAGAGTTTAATCAACCATTTCTGAGGGATTTGTTTTATTTTATTTTCTATTTTATTTGATGGGAATTGATTTTATTTTCTATCTTTTCCCAGTTAAAATAGTACTATCCAGTTAGAAGGAAAGTACAATGGAGAGATATATAAAAGCTTAATCTGTATAGCTAAGAGTACATGAGCCCTACTCCAAATAGAAGACCAATGAGGGATTATACAGACATACTTTCTGTTCCTTTGTTCCTTTCCTGGTCCCTTATCACCATCTATAACTGCGTAGTGGCCCCCAGCTGGTCTCTGTTTCCACTCTTGTCCTTCCACATTATGTTTTTCACACATCAGCCAAAGAATTGTGAAAATAGTAACTCATTTTATTTCATTCTCTTGCTCAGAACTTTCCATCAACTTCCTTTCATATAGAAAACAAGGTCCATGGCCAACCAAGTTCTACATAATCTGGTCCCTGGCCACCTATCCAATCTTATTACCTGACACTCTCCGCACACTCATCCCACAGACCAAATTCTTTTTCTTGTTGCTCAACTGCATCAAAAAGCCTCCAACTACTGATCTTTGCTCCTAGTGCTCTTATGCCTGGGCCCTTCTCCAGAAGTTCTTTATTCCCTCCTTTACTCAATTCAAGCATCTGCTTAAAGGTCCTCCCCTTAGAGAAACCTTCCCTAATTATCATACTTAAAATACCCACCTACTTTACTATATTCGTCTTCAAATCCCTGATCACTACCTGACACTACATTACATAATCATATATTTTCTTCTATTAGAATGTAAGCTCCATGCCTTGCCCTCCATAGTATCTACAGGCCCTGGAAGGGTGCATAGCACTTAGGAGGTGCTAAATAAATATTTGTTGAATAAATGAGTGAACATTAAATTAATGAAAAGGGTTAAGAAGGGAACACCATGAGATAGATACAATACATGTAGACGTTGAGTCTTTTAGGAGATATTTTGCCTGGATTCGCTCCCGCACATCATCTTATAGTAGTACTTGATGTTACTAAATCCTCTCTACAAGCATAGACAGTTAAAATTTTCTATGAAAGTGAACAGTTGTGTAATGGCCCTAAGGATTCATTATGCCATTTGTACTATTGCACACAGTTGCCTGATTTTCCATTTAATTTCACTCTTTTTGGTCTCCCTGAGCATGAACTGCAGAGTTATTAGTGGAGACCAATGACTAGTGAGAAAAAATATCCCTATATGTGAAGGGTGTTTTGTTTCTCTTTTGGGAATTGTATGAAAAGGAATAGTGGAAAATGGATGCTGAGTTGTATTATTTCTTTGAGTCCAATATAATTTTCTTTCCTTTGAATCAAATATAATTCAAAAGATGGATACTCCCATTTTCTCCTATTTATAAGTATTCAAAGTTTGCATATGGATTTGAGTTTCAGTGAAAAGAGCTAGTTAACTAGTATGGAACAAGTATTCAAAGGAATGGGAAGTGTTTGAGGATTCTATTAAGCAGAATAGGAGCAGACAGAATTAACTCTAACTATTTTTAATGGAACAGCCTACTCGTTGACTTCTCATGATTTTACTGTTGTTCTGCTCCCAGGGCCTTCCTTCAGAGGCAGCAAATTGAGCTGATTGTCTCCACTGCAAGCTTTGCAGAATCCAATTTCTATTTTTTAAATGTTTACTTATTTTTGAGAGAGAGAGAAACACAGAGCATGAGTGGGAAAGGGGCAGAGAGAGGGGGAGACACAGAATCTAAAGCAGGCTCCAGGCTCTGAGCTGTCAGCACAGACCCTGATGTGGGGTTCTAACCCACGAATCATGAGGTCATGACCTGAGCAGAAGTTAGACACGAAACGAACTGAGCCACCCAGGTGGCCCAGAATCCAATTTCTTTTTATTGGGCAGATTCAGAAAATATCCTAATGGGTGGAAGGAGGTAGGTTCACCAGATGGTAGAAAGACATGAGATTCATGTGAGAAAAATCAGCTTGTAAATCCCTCCACCATTACTATAGCAAGCATAGTAGACTGTGCCTTCTCTATTGTGGGCTCTCTACCTTCATCCTTACCCCCACCTGAAGACATCTTTTATGTTGATTTTGACTTAACTTCATCTGAACCAAGATGTTGACAAAGACAGTAAAGTGGAGTACATAAGCTTATTTTTTTAATTTTTCAAAGACTCATATAGCTTATTATTCGTTAGACATTGCTCTAAGCATTTAAAAACTTATTTAATCTTCATGTCAACCTTGTTAGATCAAAGCTATAATTAACTGGTTTGTTGATTTGTCCAGCTATAATTAACTGGTTTATTGATTTGTCCAAGATACATAGCCAGAGTGCAGCAGACCCAGGATTTGACCTAGCAGTATGACTCCATGCATAAAACCATAACTGTGCTGCCATATACACCACTTGCCTCACAATGTGGAGAGAGCCAAAATCTTATTTACAACTGCTTCTTTTTAATTAAACAACTATATGTAAAAAACTGTCACTTAAAAAATGAAATAGCAACAAAAAGCAACCACTATATTCTGTCCTAAAGCATATCTACCACTTTTGCAAAATCAACTTGAGGAGGAAGCTTTGTATTTGAAGACAAAAATGGGTAAAATATTAGTGCTGGAGTTAGTCCTGGATTTAGGTTACACCACAACTATTTGCCAGTGATAATTTCACTTGCACTGATAACTTAAAAACGTGTTCCAGAAATGGTTCTGTTTCATAGGAACATCAATTTATAAACGTTGTGATCTGTGGGTAATTTTTCTAGGATTTCATTTACCCTAATTTTCACAAACAAAGTTAGGCTAGATTTGTGCTTTCAGTATACATTTGACTGTATGTAATTAAGAATATATGATCTCAGTGTTCCTTTTATACCTAATATTATTTTATAGCAATTTTTCAGGATATTCTGTACTGTGGGGAATTTGTCTCATGCAGTGTAATATGAGGCAGGAATTGAAAAAGAAATTATATGCTTTGAGAGAGAAAAATGTTAAGGAGAAACTGTTTATAAAATATAAACTAACAACGAGGAGTTGAAGAATGGCATCTCACTACAAGCTTGCATTTTACAGTTCCTCTCTCCCTCAATCTGAAATCTCAAACAAGATCTGTTCTTATTCCGAAAGGGAAATTTGGGTTACAGATTAACTGGTATTCTAGGGTGTTGTGGCCAGTTTGCAGTAGAGTAAGGACTTAGAAATTCATACTAATTAAAACAATAAGACACATTTCCTGCCTTATCAAACTGGTAATAATCCAAGGTATACTTTTAAATCAGGTGAAAAGAAATGTTTGAAACCTGTATGAGAAAAATTATAAATTTCTCTGAAACTCTCAAAACACACTGTTTTGTTGAGGGCTCCACATCATATACATGTCATTTCTCCCTACACTTACTTATAAATTAATAAAACCCAAATAAAAATAGCTCTTGATTTTTTTCAAAAACTAGACACATTAGATATAAAGTCTGGAAGAAGAGACATGCAATAACAGTGAGCAAAAATCTTAAAACAAGAGCAATGAGAAGGCATGGTCTTACCAAATATTTAATATACTTTACAGCCTCTATAATTAAAATAGGGCTCATGGGGATGCCTGGCTGGAGCAGTCGGTTCAGTGCACAACTCGACCTCGAGGCCCTGAGTTCAAGCCTGGAGTCTACTTTTTAAAAAATAAATAAATAGATAAAATAAAATAAAATAGCACTCATGATTGAACAGACCAATGAAATAGAAAATTGAGAAATAGACCATAGTACATATAAAAATTGAATATATAATAAACACAGCATCACAAATAATTGGAGGAAATGAGGTTTTTTTAAGTTACGTATTTTGGGGCGCCTGGGTGGCTTAGTCGGTTAAGCGTCCAACTTTCGATTAGGTCATGATCTCGCGGTTCGTGGGGTCGAGCCCCGCGTCGGGATCCGTGCTGACTGCCAGCTCAGAGCCTGGAGCCTGTTTCAGTCTGTGACTCCCTCTCTCTCTGACCCTCCCCTGCTCACGCTCTCTCTCTCTCTCTCTCTCTCCCCTAGAAATAAATAAAACATTTAAAAATAAATAAATAAAGTTACGTATTTTGAGAGAGATAGAGAGAAAGAGAGAGAGCGCATAGGACGGGCAGAGAGAGGAAGAAGAGAGAGAATTCCAAGCAGGCTCCATGCCATCAGCACAGAGCCCAATGTGGGGCTCAAACCCACGAACCGTGAGATCATGACCCGGGTAGAATCCAAGAACCAGAGGCTTAACTGGCTGAGACACCCAGGCGCCCCGGAAATGAGTTTTTAATAAGTGGCTTGGAGACAACTAGAAAGTCATATAGGGGGTGGGGAACGTATCCAACTCACACCAAGTGAATTAGGGATCTAAATGTAACAACAAATACAAAAACACCATAAAAATACTAAACAAAAGCATGATTGAATTTCTGAGTAATCTGGGCTTGAGAAAAACTTTCCTAACCATGACTCAAAACCCAGAAGCAATAAAGGAAAAGACTGATATATTTGACTACATTTTTTACAAATTTAAAAATGACAATAATTTTTTACAAGGCGAAAAGCTCCACAAGCAAAGTAAAAACACAAATGACAAACTGAGAAGAGTATTTGCAATTTGTATCACAAAGTGTTAATAATATCCTTACTATGAAAAGATCATATTCATCAAAATAGGTTAGGTTTTTCTGTAGTAAAGAAAACCTGAAAAATCTCAATGACATAAAACATTATTATTCACTCACACTGCATGTCCATTATTGGTCAGCAAGGAGCTCTATAATCATGTGGCCTCAGAGACCCAAACTAATGGAGGCAGCATCTCAATATATGCTTCCCCAATCGCAGAGGCAATCCCCCAAATTTAAAAATAAATAAGCACAGGGATGCGTGGGTGGCTCAGTTGGTTAAGCATCAGACTCTTAATTTCAGCTCAGGTCATGATCTCATGGTTCATGAGATTGAGTCCCACTTGGGGCTTCTGCACTGACAGCACTGGAGCCTGCTTAGGATTTGCTCTCTCTGCCCCTCCCCCGGAGTGCTCTCGCGCTCCCTCTCTCTCCCAAAATAAACTTTAAATAAATAAATAAGCCTGACCACACAGGGAAGGATTGTTTCAAGTATTGTAAAATACACTATTTGTATTACACATTAATAGTGGGATATATCCTAAGGATACAAAGAACCACAAAAAAATCTTAAACAACAGTTAAATGTCTATTGTTAGTAGTGATAATTCATTGTTTTTTAATGTTTATTTATTTTTGAGAGAGAGAACAAGTGGGGGAGGGGCAGAGAGAGAGGGAGGACACAGACTCTGAAGCAGGTTTCAGGCTCTGAGTTCTCAGTGCAGAGCCTGATGCAGGACTCGAATCCACAAACCCTGAGACCATGACCTGAACTGAAGTTGGATGTTCAACTGACTGAACCACCCAAGCAACCCTAATATCATTGTTATTTTGAAACTATTATATATACCTCCAATATTATATATATATATGGATAAAGTAAATAAGTAATACATTAATGTGATTAGAATCAAGCTTCAATTATAAGAGAAAAGAGGTGTACCTGTAAAATCAAAGTGATTAAATAAAAACCCTGTATCTCACGTTTGAATATGAAATGTCACAATGAATTCAGAATTTACTTTTCTCTTTCTAAAAAACAAATTTTATTAATTACTTCTGAAAGGGCCTGGAAAAATGACAACTCAGCAGTAATGAGCACATCTAGTACTCAGATCTCTAAATGCCACATTCTAGATTGTGCAAGTAATATACAAGATGAGCCTGAGAACTTGTCGTGCCAGAAGTCAAGAAAGCTGTCAGAGCACAGCAAGGTCATGCCATAGGACATAGAAATGAACTCAGATGAGTCCACTGGCTAAATAGGACTCTCACAAAGCAAAGACTTTTTTTTTTTACAAATAGTTTATTGTCAAATTGGTTTCCATATAACACCCAGTGCTCATCCCCTTAAGTGCCCTCCTCCATGCCCATCCCCCCCCTCCCCCCGACATCCATCAGCCCTCAGTTTGTTCTCGGCATTCAAGAGTCTCTCATAGTTTGCCTCCCTCCATTTCCCCCACTATTTTTCCCCTTCTTCTCCCCCTTGTTCCTCAGTTAAGTTCCTCCTAATCCTCCTATACGTGCAAACATAATGATATCTGTCCTTCTCTGCCTGACTTATTTCGCTCAGCATAACACCCTCAAGGTCCATCCATGTTGCTACACATGGCCAGATTTCATTGTTTCTCATTGCCATGTAGTATTCCATGGTATGGATAAACCACATCTTCTTGATCCATTCGTCCGTTGATGGACACTTAGGCTCTTTCCATGTTTTAGCACAAAGACATTTTTAACATCAAATAAACAAAAACAAAAACATAAGAAACAACAAGTATTGGCAGGGATGTAGAGAAAAAGGAAACCTCCTGCAGTGGGTAGGAATGCAGACTGCTGCAGCCACTATGGAAAACAGTATAGAGATTCCTCAAAAAATGAAAAGTAAAATTATCATATAAGCCAGCATTTCCACCAGTGGCTATTTATGCACAGAACACAAAAACAGTAATTCAAAAAGATTATGTACCCCTATATTTATTGCAGCATTATTTACAATAGACAAATTATAGAAGCAATTCAAGTATCCACTGATAGATAATTAAGTAAAGAAGATTGATATATATAATGGAATATTATTCAACTATAAAAAGAATGAGATCTTGCCATTTGCAAAAACATGGATGGAGCTAGAACATATAATGCTAAGTGAAATAAAGTCAAAGAAAGACAAATACATATGATTTTACTTATACGGGAAATTTAAGAAAAAACAAAGAAAAAAGAGACAAACCAAAAAAAGACCTTTTCAAAGATACTTTTATTTATTTTGAGAGAGAGAGAGAGAGAGGCAGAGAGAGAGAGAGACAGAGAGAATCCTAAGCAGGCTCTGCACCATCAGCACAGAGCCCAATGTAGGGCTCAACCTAACAAACCATGAGATCATGACCTAAGCTGATAACCAAGAGTTGGATGCTTGAGTGACTGAGCCACCCAGGTGCCCCAGACTCTTAACTATAGAGAACAAACTGGTGGTTACCAGAAGGGAAGGGGGTGCGGGGATGAGGGAAATAGGTGATGGGGATTAAGAGTACACTTACCATGATAAGCACTGAGTAATGTATAGAATTGTTGAACCACTATACTGTACACCTGAAGCTACTGTAACACTATATGTTAATTATACTGGAATTAAAAACACATCACATATATAAAAATCTATGAGCTTATCAACACTGTAAGAAAAAACTACAACAATCACCTCTTCAGTCACCGTTGAATCTCTAAGGGCACAACTCACTATGCAGAAATAATAAACTGATACTATAAGAAAATAATTAACTATCCCATCTCTTTGGCACAAACTCTACCTGAGGGCAACTAAATTGTGGTTGGGAACAAGAACACCAACTCTACTGCAGAAAGAGTTGTAAAACTATGAAGTCGTTGACGGCTGCTAAGACCATTAGGTCAAGGTTGCTGGAACCCTTTGAGATGGGAATCAGGATGAAAACACCTGAACACACTGGTCCGTGTCAGCATCCTGAATAATGAGACAACTTGAAATTGTGTGTCTCCTCGTGTGATGTAATAAGAAGTACACAGCACCTCCTATGAAGTCGTCTCAAAAATTGTTTAAATTTGAATATTATGGTCCCTTAGTTGAACAACCGATTTCCAGGAAGTATGTGAGACAATTGGGAACAAACTAAATGATGCCATGAAGATGCAGTCAGGCAAATCCAGAGTGAGGCACATTCAGTAGCAACCATGACTTGTTTTTTTCAACAAATTAATGACATCAAGGAAAAAGGGGACATAAGGGAAGAAACTCTGTTACAGACTGAATAAAACTTAACAGACATTTTAGCTAAATGTAAATTAGGCCTTATTTATATTTTGCTTCTAACAAGACGACTAGAAAAGACATTTTTGAGAAAACTGGGAAATTTTTAAATATTACATTTTAGATTATATTAAAGAATTGACGTTATTTGTGTTAGATATGACAATAGTCTTGTGATGATACTTTTAAGCCCTTAACTGTTAGTAACATGTGCTGAAGTATTTATAGATCAAGAGAAAATGAAGTCTGAAATTTGCTCCCAATCCTTGGAGGGAAGGGGAAGCAAGTCAAGGCATGGAGGCATGGGAGCCCAGGGGGCAGAGATCAAACTGGGAAACTGCTGACAATTGTTGAAGCTGAATGATGGATATATTAGAGTTTAGTACTAGTTACCTTTGCTTTTATGGATTTTTGGAAATGTCCCTAATAAGAAAACTTTTAAAAACTCTTGGTCAAGTTCAGGTGTGACATTGTCAATTATCAACAGCTCTACCCAGAACCTGTCTACCTGATCTTCCTAGTTATGTTTAAGAAGTATATATCTCCTGTTCTTGATACACTCACATGATGCTCTGCTCATCTTCCATCCTCCTTATTCACCGAGTCTCCCAATTCAACACTGTCTCCAGGCCAAGGAAATAAAGGATTGAATAAAGCCCTAAAAATTGATAGACAATGTGCGTCAGCCGGTTCCACAAGCTAGTGACATCATAAAAGCATTTAACTGAGAGCTAGCCTGGGTTAAGGTGATATTAGGTTAATTTATATCAGATTGAGAAGTGTGGTTGTCAGGATACTTCATGCCAATGTTCCAGAACAAAGACAATATTTAGATATCAAAGCTGAATGAAAAATGAAACATTCCCAAGATTCATAAACTGAATTTACAACCCCTCTCTGGCACCACTGCTTTCTCTATGGACCACATCACAGAAGGATCTGATTAGAAATAGAATACACAGAGAGGGTATGTGACGATTTTGCAATCCTCTGATGCTTCAGGGCTAGCAGGCTGAATGTGCAAACAACACTATCAAATGATCCCCAAACAACATCTTAAATCCCTTTATGAAATATTTGGTACCATTGAGAAAATTGTGACACAAAAGTCAGTTGTAAAGACTCTGTCATGCCATTTTAATTGATAGAAACTAAACCTCTGAAAGATACTTCTGAGTCATAGAAGGCACACAGATTTTGGAGTCAAGACAACATGCATTCAAATTCGGCTCTCATCATTTACCCAGGTGCCTGTCCCATGGGCAGGCTGTATGACTGGCTAGGCCTTACTTTCCTCATTTGTCAAGTGAATATGAAAATTCCTTCTAAACAAAGCTATTGCAAGGATTAAAGATAACTTCATATACACACACATGAGTGTTTAGTAAAATGCATAATGAGGACTAAATAAATTGTAGCTATTACAGTTACATGAGTTGGATAGATGAAATGTTCTAGCCATTTTAGAAGGGAAGCTCTAAAACGGCTTTGCTACAACACTAGAAAAAGGGAATTCAACAAACTATTTTAAAAACTATTTCAGATGCATAACAAGACATGAACGCACTATGGATCATTTATCAATGTTGACTACAGGCCTCTTCTGATGTGGTAGAAACGGATCTCTAACTCAACTTACAAAAGCTAAAATTATATTACTGACAATGCTTTGGGGGAAAAGAACTGTTGGTCAGAGGAAATTTGAGTTCTCTATTTCCTACTTTCATTCATGAAGTTCCCATTGCCTCATCACTTTGATTGCTTCTCAATTCCCGCCCAGCCTGGTATGCACTCCCGTGGCTATGCTCACCTTGTGTGCTCATCCATTATCTTGCCTCTAAAATTTGTGTCATGTAAATACTTTATTGTCCACTTTTTATAACTTCATAAATTTATTAGTAAGTTCATTTCTAATGTGCAATAATTTGAGTAGGCTTTTACTTACAGCTTTGCAAACAATTTAAGGCACAAACTCATTGTGTAATCATGCCTTCAGTTAGCTTTGGCTTTCACCAAACACTTTGTATAAGTGTATAGTGATAATAACAATAATAGTGAATATTTACTGAGCACCCATGTGCTAATAACACTAAGTGTCTAAAATGCATTAAATATCATAATCCTAATAGCACCTGTATAAAGAAGGTGCTATTATTATGTCCATTGTATAACATGGAAACTGAAACTTAGAAAAGTTCATTACTTTCTGGAGTTCACATAGACAGTACATGGAGGAACAGAAATAAGAGCTCAGTAAATCAGGATCTAGAATCCTTCCTATTATTACTTTCATCTACTTGTATTTAGGATTCTGTCCTGTAGTTACTGTATAAGCTCTTGCTATTATTTTTCAAATAAAAAAAAACACCCAAGTCCCAAACTAGTAAAGATCATGTCTCATTCATTTGTGTGTCCCTAGTGCTTTAGCCTACACCCTGGCGCATATATAGACAACCTTTGGTGAATGAATAAATCAAGTGATTTCACACAAAAATGTAAAATTTTACTAAAGTTGTTAGATTTTGCTTTATTTGTTTTGTTTTTACTGTAAGGTCTAATCTCTCTCTTTTTTTGACTTTTATTTAAATTCCAGGTAGTTAACATACATGTAATATTGGTTTCAGGTGTACAATATGATGATTCAGCATCTCAATACAACACCTGGTGCTCATCACAAGTGCAGTCCTTAATGCCCATCACCTATATAACCCATCCCTCCACCCACCTCCCCTCTAGTAACCCTCACTTTGTTCTCTATAGTTAAGAGTCTGTTTCTTGGTTTGCCTCTCTCTCTCTCTCTCTTTTTTCCCTTTGCTTGTTTGTTTCATTTCCTAAATTCCACATATGAGTAAAATCATTCAATATTTGTCTTTCTCTGACTGGAATTTATATATATATATATATATATAATATATATGTATATATATAATAATGGATTAGTATTATATATAATGGATATATAATTCTTTTGTATTTATTTAATATATATAATAATATATATCATATATAATGGAATATTACTTGGCCATAAAAAAGAATGCAATCTTGCCATTTACAACAACATTGATAGAGCTAGAGGGTACTATGCTTTATTTTGTTTTTTAGCCAAATCTGAAAATGTTAGTATTACCCATATGCCAAAAGACTAACATGTTAATATTTAAAAACATTCTGATCTATTAACTTAATACAAAACCACTAAGGGGTGCCTTGCTGGTTCAGTTGGTAGAGCATGTGACTCTTGATCTCAGAGTCATGAGTTTGAGCCCCACATGCGGTGTAGGCATTACTTAATAAATAAAACTTTAAATTTTTTTATTTTTTAAAGTTTTTTGTTATTTATTTATTTGTTTGAGAGAGACAGACACTGTGAGCAGGGGAGCAGCAGAGAGAAAGGGAAAGAGAGAATCCCAAGCAGGCTCTGTGCTGCCTGATGTGAGGTTTGAACTCACGAACCATGAGATCATGACCTGAGCAGAAACCAAGAGCTGGACGCTTAACTGACTGAGCCACCCAGGCACACCTAAAAAATTGTTTTAAAAAAAAGAACTTTACATGAGCAATATTTAGTAGCCTAGAAGTTTTTAGGTTCTTCAAAGTCAACTCCCTTGCCCCTCTTACAGATCTCTAATTCTACCAAAATCCAACTCTCTGCCTACTCTGTGCATAACCCGAGTAACCCAATGTGGCTAGAGAAAAGCAAACCAGCAGTAAATCTCATTTTACACTTATTTCCAGTTACCTACAAAGGTCTCCTGATAATGTCTGGCAATTCTCATTTCCCTAATGCATTTACTGTTCTGTTGTCCTAGAAATCCATTTCATACATCTCAGATTGAACTGTAAACACCTCCTCTGCCTCATCTCAGTTCTAGGCTTTACTTACAACTTCATTAAGAAAATAGAAGCCATCAGAAGAGTACCTTCTGAGCACCTGGGTGGCTCAGTTCAGCATCTGATTTTGGCTCAGGTCATGATTTCATAGTTTGTGAGTTCAAGTCCTGCATTGGGTGAGCTTGAGACCCACTTCGGGTAAAAACATGAGCTCCACCTCAGGTGAGCCTCGCTTCTCTCTCTCTCTCTCTCTCTCTCTCTTCTCCTTTCTCACTTGTACCCTCATTCTTGCTCTCAAAAAAAAAAAAGAAGAAAGAAAGAAACCTTCTACCTGTTACCTTCATCACTTGTTCTACTCTATCTACCTGCCTTCCTGCCTGTTACAACAGTGAACTGCCCATGGTCCCACTGGGGACCAACTCCTCCACTTGTACATGGTTCCCATCTGCTTTCACTTAAATTAAGCTCATGGTTTCTACAGTTGCTCCTACTCTCTTCTGAATCACCAGTTTTACTCTACTGGATCAGCATCATTGCTTTCTTCTTCTTGAAACACTCCCCTCCCTTGGCTTATGAGACATTTCTCCCTCTTTGTCCTTTTCCTACTTTAGGGACTGTTATTATTCAGTCTCCTTTCATGATTTTTTTCTTATCTTTCAAAATGCTAAATGTTGGAGTACTGAGTCTTCATCTGTTCTCTACCTGTATTATTCCTAGGTGAACTCAAGTGAATGAATTCCATATATACCTTCATGACCCCCAACCCCAATCTCTCCCCTGACCTCTTGTCTCTTATACATAACATTTCCACTTAGATGACTATAGGCATCTCAAATTTAATATGTCCAAAACTGAACTCTTGATTTCCAATCCCCAGATCTACTCCTCTCCGAGTTGTCTCCACATTTCAATGAATGGCAACTCCATCTTTCTTTTTGATCGGGACAAAAATCTTGGAGTGATCCTTGACTCTTTTCACCCCACATCCACTCATTCTGTCAGCAAATCCTGTTGGTACTATCTCATCTCAACAACAAGTATATAACATGATGAGTGCTCCTCTCCACTGCTCACATATGAACTGGAACCACTGACATTTTACCTAGAAATTATTAGCTTCCCAACTGGTATCCCTGCTTCTACCCTTGCTCACCTTTAGTCTGTTCTCAATAGTACGGCAGAGTTATATTTTTAAAAATGTAGGGCATCCCTTCCTCTTTCCTTTCCCTTTATTTTCCTTCCTTACCTCTTCTTCCCTAAAAATTGGGTTCTAAAGCCATTAGGAAAAGCAGAGCAAGGTAGGCATCCCCTGGACTGCGGTAGTGGTGGTGGCCCAGAGTGGGGCATCATAGCCTTGAGTGGATTAAGTAGAGTGTCCACAGGAGAGTTTCCTGTCATAGGGAGTCAGAGCCTTGAAGGGAGGAAAAGTAGGGTGAGGAGGGCATCCATAGAGAATGGTGGCCCAGGATAGGGAATCACAGCTCAAGCAGAGTAAAGAGAGGACCGGCATGAATGAAGAGTCCATCATGGGATGTCAGAGCCTAAACAGGGTAATAAGAACACCCATGCAATATGGTAGTCTGATGTGGGGTGTACGACAGAGGGGTGGCCCTATGAAAGATGAAGGAGTTGATGTGGGTGTGGGGAACTGACAGGCATGAGGCATTGGGCTCAGGACCCCAAACAGGGAGAAGATCTTTACAAGGGAGGCCAGGGCTTATCAGAATCCAAGTGAGGTAAGAAGGATATCCATACTGCTATTACTATCTGGACAGTGTCTATACAGGTAAGTGACCAAGTTGCAGAAGTCAAGACCTAAACAAAATGAAGAGGATGTCCAATCACATGGGCAGCCCAACAAGGAGAAATAAGAATCTGAGCAGATGTATCCATATAGAGAGGCAGCTGAATGTGGGTATCAAAGCCTAAGCAGGACAAGGGTCTACATAAGAAGAGCAGGTAGGCATGACATATTGGAGCTCCAAGGAAATAACAAGAGCATCCACTAGGGAGGGTACAACAGCAGCATTAGGAATCTGGATACCAACAGGGGAGCTGGTCAAACAAGTAGATATATTTAAGGTAATAGGAGCAAATGTTCTCACTTTTGAGTTACAAATACAGAAAGAGAAAAAAATAGAATCAGATAGGAATTAATAAATATCGATATGAACTCATGGTTTTCAATATATGAAGAGAAATAAATATAATTATAAATATGTGTGTGTGTATAGCTAGATTTTTAAAAATTAAATAATAAACTGCTTACAAGGAACAAGTCAAAAACATAAGGGCATAGAACTGGTGCAGCCACTATGGAAAACAGTATGGAGGTTCTTCAAAAAATTAAAAATACAACTACCCTACAACCCAGCAGCTGCACTAGTAGGCACTTATTCAAAGGATACAAAAATGCTGATTCAAATGGGCACATGCACCTCAGTGTTTATAGCAGCACTATTGACAATAGCCAAATTATGGAAAAAGCCCAATGTTCATCGACTGATGAATGGATAAAGTTGTGGTATAGAAATAGAATGGAATACTACTCAGTGATCAAAAAGAATGCAATCTTGCCATTGGCAACAACGTGGATAGAACTAGAGTGTATTATACTAAGTGAAATAGGTCAGTCAGAGAAAGACAGATATCACATGATTTCACTCATGTGTGAAACTTAAGAAACAAAACAGATGAACATAGTGGAAGGGAAGCAAAAATAAGATAAAAACAGAGAGGGAGACAAAACATAAGAGATTCTTATATACAGAGAACAAACTGAGGGTTGCTGGCAGGGTGTTGGGTGGGGGCATGGGCTAAACTGGTGAGGAACATTAAGGAGGGCACTTGTTGGGATGAGCACTGGGCATCATATGTAAGTGATGAATCACTAAATTCTATTCCTGAAACCATTATTACACTATGTGCTAACTAACTTAGATTTAAATTTAAAAAACACATAAGGGCATAACAAAGTTGAAAGTAAAATGATCAAAACAGATATATCATCCAAAACTAAACTAAAGAGGAAATTAAGAGCCAAAATTGAAGAACTTTATATGATACACTAAGGACTCTGGATCTAAGCACTATGATGGATTGGGTAGTAAGAGATGCAATCTAGGGGCGCCTGGGTGGCTTAGTCGGTTAAGCGTCCGACTTTCGCTTAGGTCATGATCTCGCGGTTTGTGGGTTCGAGCCCCGCATCGGGCTCTGTGCTGACTGCCAGCTCAGAGCCTGGAGCCTGTTTCAGTCTGTGACTCCCTCTCTCTCTGACCCTCCCCTGCTCACGCTGTCTCTCTCTCTCATAGAAATAAAAAAAAAAAAAAAAAAAGAGATGCAATCTAGTTCATGAGCAAGACCAGTTTGTGGGTGAGAAATTCAGTCACTATGGCAATTGGGTATCTCAAAGAGTGCTAAAATGGAGATAATAACTGTAACACTTTAGTGAAAGGAGTACAGCTCATTCAATTGTAAAATTAGGGTCTATTTTTTTTGTCTAAGGGAAGCCAGTTGACTATGCATGAAATCTAGAATAAGGTGACATTTGCTTTGTAAATTTACCAAATCCTGAATCTATTTGTTTCTCAGAAACAGTATCCCAGAGCTTATTAGACAGGGGAAAAATTACTCTGACAAAGCTCACAAAATCCTGGTTTATCAAACCAATTTGCTGATTCATTAATATCTAGTGAGAAAGAAAAAATAAACAAACACTTATGGGTCCGGCTGACCAGCTATTGTCTCCCTGTACCTACATTACAAGCCATACCAGAAGAAGATCTAATGAACTTGGAAGTTATGTGGTTTTCCTCTGCCCCCCTTCCCTCTATCTTCATTTTCTGCCCTTCTTTGCCTTGCACTATGTCCAGAGAGATTAGCCCCTATGACCCACACACACGCCCCTATCCTCCTTGCCAGAGGCTTCAGTTTGAGTTCAGCTATTGAGAGGCACCAGGAGGAAATTAGAGGGTGGGGAAAGAGAAACGTTGGGATGTTTCTTCCTTGCTTTCTCCTTGCTTGGTTCCACTTCTCTTGGCAGGACCCTCGTCTCTCAAGACCACTGGGATTCTCATCATCTATGCTCCAACTCCACCGACTGGGCCCTGAGCCTGGAAACACCCCTTCCTCTCCCTTGTGTCTTCAGCCTCCAGATAGGTGATAGTTTCCAGTTGTTGCTAGTCTCTGTGGACCGCCTCAGTATCCACTGTCTGTAGCGTCTGTGGACCGCCTCAGAATCCGCTGTTTGTTTGTAGTGTCTGTGGACCGCCTCAGTATCCACTGTTAGTAGTGGCTGTGGACTGCCTCAGTATCCACTGTTTGTTCCCTCAACCTGACCACACCTCTGTAAGTCTCTTCATTAGAATGATCTGGGCTGAACTGTCCTGCAGTTTGAATGAGTCAGTACAGTGTGTGTGAAACACTGAATATTTTCATTTTCTACTTAGGTTGACCAATCATCGCAACTTGCACAGGACTGAGGTGGGATTTAGGATTTTCTGTTTTTCTATCAGGATGAGTTGGCCATTCTAATCCTACCTAACTTTGACATATCTGTTTACCACACCCATATACTTACTTATTTAATTTTTTTCTTGAAGTTCATTCGTTTTGTTACCTAAAGTTTATTTTAAAACAAACTTTAAATCACTTCCTTAAATGGAAAACTAATATAACTTGCCTCTGATTGGTTTGACAAAACATATTATAGAAACAAAAATAAATGGAAACCAAGCAACAATATTAAATTTAACTAGAAGTTATGATTTGCAAAGGACCTGAGTGCAAGTCCTGTTCTCTCTCTGTCTAAAAGGGAGATTGATGTTAAGGGAATTAAAGACATACTAAAGCTAAACTTTCTGCTTAGTATCAGAATGTCTCATAGAAAACTGTAAGTGGATAACTTTCACCATATGAGTCTATGTTATTTAAGGATGTGCATGTATTACCTACATCATCTTGTCTGTGCCCTATGATATGTGCTTTATCCCTAAGGAAATAATGATGTAGTGGATATTCAAACATGTAACAAAATCAGGCTCTACCACTCTGCTGTCTCAGTATCCACAGTAGATGTAACCAAACAGACAAACTGGGTGCTTACATGATTATGACTGATCTCACCCTTTACCCTGGATGGTGCTGGGATGGACATCATCACCAGAGATGCTTCTGACTTTGTTCCTATGATTCCAAGCCCTATTCTAATGGACAAACTGTTTTCTTTGAATAGAACAATCCATTTTTTATAACAATTTTTTAATGTTTTTTATTTATTTCTGAGCAAAAGAGACAGCGTGAACAGGGGAGGGTCAGAGAGAGACAAAGACACAGAATCTGAAACAGGCTCCAGGCTCTGAGCTGGCTGTCAGCACAGAGCCTGATGCAGGGCTTGAACCCATGAACTGTGAGATCATGACCTGAGCTGAAGTCTGATGCTTAACTGACTGAGCCACCCAGGCGCCCCTAGAACAATCCTTTTATCAGGAAATAGCCAAAGTTAGGTTGCCTCAGTTGGCAGAACATGCAACTCTTGATCTCAGGCTCATGAGTTCTAGCCACACGTTGGGTGTATAGATTACTTAAAAATAAAACATATTTTTAAAAAGGGAAATATCCAAAGCTTTTAAGCCAGGGACAATTTGGTCTCTTTAAAATCACTTTGTGAATCTCTAATCTATTGTGTGTTAATTACACATTTTAACTCTTAAAACATAATCTTATTTCTTTACATTTTATGTTTTTAGAAGCTCACTTACTATTCTATCTGTGTCCTACCTGTAAGTACAAAATACCCAGGCAACTTGTTGAGGTGGGAATGGGTAGGTATATGTGCAGTGACCAGGTCTAGTGTTATAGAAGAGATGACATTAGAGCTCGGGCTACAAAGATTAATTTGCTTTCTTAATATGGAAAGAGGGAGCAAAGTTAAGCTTAGGCAGAAGGAACAGCATGTGTGTGCAAAGGCACAGAATAATGAAAAAATAAAATATATGCAGGGATTGAAAGTAGTTAAATATGGCCCAGGACTGGACTATCAGAGGACACTGAATCAGTAAGAGAACCCAATATTCATATACTAGTAATTAGTATGGCAGATAGGCAGAAGACATCAGGATTTGGAGCCAGATTTGTGCTGCTCTCTCAGCTTCAGAAATTACTCTTTGTATTACCCTCGACAAATTCTTAACATTATACACTTCCATTTCTTCACCTGTAAAATGGGAGATAATAATTCTACCTCTTTCATAGAATTATTATGAGGACTAATGACCTTAGACCAGTGGTTTTCAACTAGGGCTAATTTCCCCCCTAAAGACATAAGTAATGTCTGAAGATACTTTTGATTATCACAACTAGAGGATGAGAGACTGCTACCAACATTTAGTAGGTAAAGAACAAAAATGCTCCTTAATATCCTGCAATGCACAGGACAGCCTTCCACAACAAAGGCTTATTTGGACTAATAATATACTAGTCTGAGGCTGAGAAACCCTGGCTTAACCTAATACCTTGCTAACAGTGTATAGTCAATACATATGGTCCAGAAAGAGAATGAGGAAGAGGAAAAGGGATGATGTTGTACAAAGGAGATGAGTTCACTGCAGCTGCTTTCTTTTTAGGTGACTACCAAGCCATCATGACCCACTGTCATCAAATACATCCCTAGTCCCAACCACTAGCTATCTTTCTACATGGACAGTTAGTTACAGGGTGACTAATAAGAACTATAGAATGGTGGTCCCTGGAAGTGTACTCAAGTACCTGATCACAATAAAGTTTTATAAAACAGGGAGAGTGACCAAGCCTCCCTACAACTCTGACACATGGCCAGCATCTTCCGTCCAATAGGCAACTATCTCAGGCCTGAGAACAGCAAATGGCAAGACTCAGTAACTAAGGTTGGCAGTTCATTCTGTCCACTAGCCTTGAAATAGTGAATCATCACAACTCAGGTCTAATAGACCAGGTGTGTATTTAAAAGGACCTCAGCACACTATTTTAACAAGTCTTGCATATAAAACCCAGGAAGCCGAAAGCCTTCTGATGATCCTTCAATCCAGACGATGGTGTGGCAAAGCTAAGAAAGGCCAGGGACAGAAACAGAAGATGCCCTGATGAGTGTATAGTCTCAGTGATAGTGAAGCCTTTTTCAAGTGAAGTGTCAGCTAACCACACTTTGGCAGAACAAAATACAGAAGCAAAGCTCTGCCAACAGAGGCTGGAGCCACAAACCAGAGAGCAATCTGCATGTATACATGATGTGGAAAGAACTGCTTGTCGGATGCTGGTTTTTCTCGGCCACAACACACATGTGGTGGTATCATCTTCAAATTATGAAGGACAGATTGATTCCTGACTACCCAGGCATGCAAGGAACCAATGAAGGATAATGCCCTACATTGACAAGTTAATGTCTCAGCAGGGAAGACTAATTAGGAAACGTGTCATTTAGGATGCTGCCTATACTTCCAGCATCAATTCAAACAATGTCTTTGTTTGAACTGACATCCCAGGATAATGGATAAATGCTGACGCCCTGGAGTCAGATGGAACTGTGTTTGAATACTAGCTCCACAATTTGCTGACTTTGCAATCTAGGAAAAGCTCAGTGGTGATAATGGCAATAATGACAACTGGGGATGATAATAAAGGCAAGTTTGTGGAGTTTTAGTGAGCATTAAATGTAACTCTTCAGGTAGAATTTCTACCATCCCCCCTAGCAGAGCAACTCTTTAGTAAATACAAGCTGTCTTGTGCCCGTCATGGTCCACTTACCTTTTCTTCACATATCATATCCTGTATTTCAGCACAAAGGACACGGGTCCTGTCAGTCATATCGTATGATGACAAGTGTTACAAGTTGGGGTCCAGGGTTCCACATACACACTAAACATAGAAATGTAAACAAAAACTGTGACTGGGGAATCTGTTCATGATACTTCTTAGATGTGGACATAGCCTTTCTTCAGTTTTGATCTATCTATTCAAATGGTTGTCCTTTTCTTTTTCTCATCCACATGGCCACCATTTGGGGAAGAAAAAATATTTCTTTTGAATAATTTCTTCGCCACACACTTTTCTTTCTTTGCCGTGATACTTGTCAACCACCTTAGCAACCATCAGGTAGTGTCAGCAACAGAAGCTCCCCTGGAGGAAGTTTGCCGTCAGTCACCGCCCTCATCCAACCTCAGGAACTGTAATGAGAGAGCAAAGCCATCTTCCATGAAATTCAGAAGAAGCTACACGATCACAACCACACATTAGGACATAAATGCCTTGTCCTCACTTCGACAGCACTTAGACTAAAATTGGAATGATGCAGAGATTAGCATGGCCCCTGCACAAGAACATAATTTGTCCCTGAGACAAATACCTGGTAAAATATAAGTGAGCTTCATAGATAAAGGCAGAGTAGTAATAGGTTAAAATACTGGAATGAGAAAAAAAGAAGCAAAGAAGTGTGGACTTAATTAAATCAACATTTTCCATGATTCTCTTATGACTGAGACCATATCAGTCTTTATTAAAAAATGAAACGTGATGAGAAATGTCAAGAATGTTAACATTTTTTGAGGGCTTACTATGTGCAGGCACCGTTTTTAGTCTTTTATACAAACATTGTTTTATACATAAGATGGAAACGATGCCACCCTCATTTTACAAGACGAAGGAAAGGAAATTTAGAGAGGTGAAGTACCAAAATTGCACAGCTAGGAAGGGGCAGATCTGGGGTAAACTCCAAGCAGTATGAATCCAGAGGCTTCTCTTTCAACCCCTACACTCTAATGCCTCTAAATTAAAGGAAAGGAATATTGTCTATCACACATCATTTAAAATCTAGACAATAACCCATTTCACAAAGTAACATTATGAAATGAAACAATTACTCTCATAATGTAACAATTTAAATGGTTTTGCTTCCAGCCAAAGATTAATGCTGTATTTTAAGCAGAGGAAAGAGAATTTTTTAATTCACTAAATTTGGACAGCCCACAAAACATTCAGAATTTGGTGATTGCTCTTAATGAGTTTTTTTCTTTCAAGAGTTTAATATTTTTACCAAAAAGGAAGATGAGATTTTCTCCAAGTACTCTAACAACTATAAAGGGCTGTCTTAGATTTTTCTAATTTTTCATAGCCTTTTTCTATTTAATTCACAAATTTCCTTTTGCTTCCCCTTCAGTGAATAAACTATAAACTCAATCTTTTTCTAATTGGCTCACAAGCACCATCTAGTGAAGAAGCAGAATAATTACAGAACAGTTCCTGCAAATTATCACAATCTGTACTAATTAAGCCTAAATGAGCACCATTTTACCATTGTTCTAAAACAGAATGAGTTTTGTTAAATGCAAATATTATGGCTAAGGGTAAAAATGTTATGTAATTTAGGGCTCCTGGGTGGCTCAGTCAGGTAAGTTCAGACTCTTGGTTTGAGCTGGGGTCATGATCTCCCTATTCATGAGTTCGAATCCCTGCATCAGGCTCCACACTGACTGTGTTGAGTCTGCTTAGGATTCTCTCTTTCCCTCTCTTTCCACCTCAGGGCACCTTCCCTGCTTGTGTTTGCTCTCTCTCAAAATAAATAAATTAACTTTAAAAAATATTATGTATTTCAAGTTCTGTTGTTCTTTGGAATTTTCAGAAATTGAGACTTAGCTTGCTTTCTATTTCCAGCTCCCATTGGCCTTTCTATGACCAATGACTATGGATCCTCAGACAGCAGAAAGTGACATGTTTCACTGTAGCAATATCCCAGGGTGGTTTTGACATTTCGTTTTCTGAATCTGTATCTGTCCATGCATTACTTTTCTTCCTCGCCTTTTCATTGTCACACTAAAATAATTTTTTAAATATATTCACCTAACCATTTATTGAGGACAATCTCTGCCCTCGAGAAATTCACTGTCCAGCAGATGTAGACATTAGGAAAATAAAGTATTACAGGTGTTATGATAGAGTATAGTGTAGAGTAGAATTCATTCTAATCAGAAGGCTCATATTGAACTGGTACTATTTTGCAATTTCATCAGAGGGAGCACATCTTTATTCTACAGTAGGAGCTCTCTTAGTCAACCTCCATTTACCAACTCACCAGATTAACCAACGCTCTCTACTATGTCTATAAAATGCATTGACTTACACTTACTGCTCACCTATGCTTAGGCTAGAAAGCTACCCTAAAATGTTCATGAATTAGTGTTCCTACCAGCTAAGTTGAATGCTTAACAAGAAGCAATTGGATTTTGTTCCCAAATACATCTTTGCCAGTTTTAGTTGTAGCTACACAATATTAATTACACAATTTCAGTAAATACTACATCAATTGATCAAATATAAGTCCAAAAATTGGTGTTGAATCAGTTGGGAGTGAGACAAATGTAGAAGATTAGGGAGAAACCATACAAATCTAGAATGATTCTGCATTCAAACTGGTTTGAAGGTATTTTTAGATTCTTGCTCTAATTTTTGAAAAAAACAAAAGCAAAAAAAAAAACACAACAAAACCCTGGAAGTCTTAGCTCATGCTTATGGGTATGTTTTATACAAGAAAGACAATACACAGCATTTCTAGGATCTCAAACTTTAAAAGAGGGTGAACTTTAAAATGGGGCGCCTGGGTGGCCCAGTCAGTTAAGTATCTAACTTTGGCTCAGATCATGATCTCACAGTTCATGAGTTCAAGCCCTGTGTTAGGCTCTGTGCTGAGAGCTCCGAGCCTGGAGCCTGCTTTGAATTATGTCTCCCTCTCTCTCTTGATCCCTCCCCCACTATCTCTCTCTCTCTCTAAATTAATAAGTAAAAAATTTTTAATGGAATGAACAGAAGATGATAAAAGGATTCATTACCAAGGGCAATATTCAAAAGTGGCACAGAAGTATAAGAATAATGCCAAAGCAAGGAAAAGTATAAAGTGAACTCAAGATTGAGGGGAAATAGAACAATAAACTGGGCTTGCATTTGAGTTGTATTTTGAGAAAAATGAAAGCATGAGAGACACAAGTTTTCAGACCTTCAAAAATGATGCCATAATAATAAGGAACAGAGAGAAGTTTGATTTCTACAAATGCAATTTTCCTTTCTTCCTTGTAAAAGTAGAGTGAGCTCTAGCCAGGAAAGGCAGAAGAGCAGACTTAATAAAGAACCTCCTAACTCTTCTAAAATGTGTCCAAATGAGACCTGTACATACTATTTCTAAGTATAATTTCAGAATATGCCTTGAGACTGCTACATCTGTGGTCAGCCATCTTTGAGAAATCAAGACAAACAAGAGAAATGCTGTCAGATTGATAGAGGGCAAATATATCCCTGACCTTCCAAACATGGCAAGAAGTAGATATTGTAAATGATGGATCTGCTGATCACCCTCAACTACATTCTAGAACAAATTACTAAAATCACAGACTATGAACACTTTAAAAGGGAACAGTGTGTAATGTGAATTATGATTAGGTCATAGGAAACAAGTCCTACCAGAACTAACTCATTTCTGGTTTTGTATGTTTATTAGGTTAGGCAGTTCCTTATTTCTATGTATTTTTAGAAGAAATTTGACAAAGCTTTTAAAGATACCTTCCTGAACAAAAAGTGAAGAAATGTGGATATAATAGATTTATTGTTATTTTTACCTAAATTATCCTGATTAACAGATTGATGTCATACTTGGAGAAGAGTCTCATCCTACGCTCTATGAAATAGGGGAATTATTTTCTCAGTGAATTCGATGAAAAAATTGATGGCATACTGGTAGGTAACACTAAGTTAGAAGCAGCAGTCAACCGCTGGATAGCAGGCTTCTGGATCTTGATCCCAAAGGAAAGAAAATGGGCCCAAATGAATCAAGTTAGGAAAAAAAATACAGAGTACAAATGGGAGAGAAATAATTATCAGGAGCATGTGTGGAAAAAGAGTTAAGGATTTTAGTTAGGTTCAATATAAGAAAAAGAAGTGTAATGGAGGTGATGGGCTCATAGACTATGTTAATTACAGCAGTAGTATAGTAGCGAGGAGCCATTTCCTGCAGTGGCTGGTCCATGGTGTCAAATATTACAGAGAAATCCAAGAAAATGAGTTCTGAGGTTTACACTGAAGTGGTAAGGAGGTCAATATTGACTTTGAAGAGAGTGATTTCAGCTAAATAATTAGGGTAGGTGCCAAAAACAAAGAGTTCTGACAAGTGAAAAGGGTGTGAGCAAAAGTAAGCTACCGATTTGACAGCTTTGATTGGTAAAGAAAATAGCTTTTAAATAGAGAAGATAAACTAACACTGGATTAATGCTATGTTCTCTGGTTTTAGAAAACCTTGATAATTTTACACAACTTAAAGCAAAAAACCACAAACTATAATTAAAACTGAAGAGTCTCCTTAGTCTCCTTAGATTATACAGTTCCAGCTGTGCCTTGCCTCTAATAATCAATACATTTTTATATTTTATTTTAATTTTACATTTACTATATAAACAAATAGAGAAAGACTATCTTTGGGGTAATACAGATAGCAAAATGTGGTTTATCAGAATTATTAGGCTCATAAAAAGAAGAAAGGACTCTAAACTGTGAGGAACTGCAGAATAAAACACAATTTTCTGCAGAACCTGAATCAGCTCTGCTCTAAAAAGCAACCTCTGTAAGGAGACCTGGAGCTACAGAAGTCAAGAAAGATCTCAGGTAATCGCAAAGAGGAGGACAAGAAATAGAGGCAGGATGAAGATGGTGCCTAAACCAGTCTAGACTACAAGCTTCATAACTTCCTAGAAAGGAAGGAGTGGTACTTAATACCAGAAACATGATGTGTTTTTGTAGTTTAATTATTTGTAGTTGTTGTGTGGATATATTTCTTTAAACACATAAGGTCTACAGCTACACCATTAAAAAAGAAAAAAAGGAAGAAAAGGAAAACTCAAGAGCAGCCTGCACTTAGAAACAAGTAGTCCATATCCTAGGAGCAAAGCACAGGATCCTTCTCATGGCCCCACACCAAAATGACAGATTCTGTGTTTCTGAAAGGTGAAGAAGTCTTCTGGAAAAATCAACTGCCAAACACATGGATGAAATTAAGCAAATGTCAAATTGGTACATTAAACTGTATTTCTTTGCTTGTTTAGCATCTCAAAGAGCTCACAATTTACAAGTAGTTCTCAACTTACCAAGATGCTGTTTTCTAAAAGTTAGTTGGCAAATCAGTTGTATGACAGCATAGTATTGTGGTTCTGAGTAGAGGCAGACTTCCCAGTTCAAATCCTAACCCCACCACCTACTTAATTCACTGACTGAGCCTCTATATCTGTAAAATGGGATACCTACTCAAAGGATTGTTCTTTTCTGACTAATGAGTTATCACATTGAATGTTTTTCCAGTCATTCCTGGCACATAGTGAGTATTCAAATTGGTAGCTATTATTATAATTAGCATGTTGATAGGAATAGGAACACAGTATTTCCCAGAAGAGGAGGATCATAGTTATGGAAAAGGCCTAGAGAAATAGGTCAAGGGATTTGGTAAATGTATAGAAAGACCTCTCTAAATGCATAAGAGAAGACTTCTCTAGGGGCACGTGGGCGGCTCAGTAGGTTAGGCATCCGACTTCAGCTCAGGTCATGATCTCACAGTCCCAGAGCCCAAGCCTCACATCAGGCTCTGTGCTCAGAGCCTGGAGCCTGCTTCAGATTCTGTGTCTCCCTTTCTCTCTGTCCATCTCCCACTCATGCTTTGTCTCTGTCTCTCAAAAATGAATAAATATTCTAAAAAATTTTTTAAAGAGAAGACTTCTCTCTAGGGGATTAGCAGAACACATTTAAATTCCAAACAGCACACAAAGCAAAATAATAATAATAATTCATTAATTAAAATGCTGAAATACATTTTAAAATTCAATGACCAGAGGACAGTGGGAAATGCTGTAGATCCTTTCTTCTTGGAGCTTTACAGTGAATGTCATGAGTCCCTGTGATTAAAAAGGAAAAAATACCATCGAATTTTGTTTAATCCAGCATTGCCTAAACTTATGTGACCATAGAAACCATTTTTCTCTTATCTGCCATTATCACCACACTTTGAGAGATGCTTCTCCACATCAATTACTTTCCCAGATATTCTAAATTGAAGAATAAACAGCAGTTATCCCTAACGAAATAAAAGTATAAGGTTTTGATTTCACAACCCTCTGAGAATTATAAAAACGCTCTTCATAAATTGAATACTGGCTAAATCATGGTTGCCATTCTTGCTCAACCCGTTCAAAGTGAGAATAGCAATATTAAAATAAAATGTAGACGTCCAACACTTCCTTTTTTCTTCTCATGTTAGTAAGCCTACTATAAATAATTTTCTCTTTAATTATTACATACTTTAATGAAGATAAATATGAGAACTACAAAGTGTATTGAAGTATTACAATTCTGACTTATTATGGTGATTATTTTGTAGTGTTTACACATATTAAATCACTATATTGTACACCTGAAAATAATATAATATGTCACTTATACCTCAATTAAAATAAAGCATTACAGTTCTTCCTCAATAATCCAAAATTGTTTAATTAAAATAAAGGGAAGCTTTTAACTGCTATTGCATGGAAAAACAGGAGTACTATTTATGGCAGCCCCAGAGGTTTTTACAACACATGCTAGTACTCATGTTAACTCTTAGTAGTTTTCTTCTTTCTGGGAATGTTTTTACCCAGGGGTATGAATTGAAACAGATAAGGCATTGTAAGGGAGTTCACAATGTTCTGCTAAGTCTTAGCTTCAGCATAGCACTCTTAATTTTTAATTCCCCTTCTTGAAACGTTTCATAGTACTTTTAAAATGCTATGTGCCTTCTTTCTTGCCTAAAATAGTACTAATATATTCAGTCCAGGCACAAAGTATCTGAAGTAAGAAAGGAAGAGAAAATTCAGTTCAGAAACTCAGTTCACCCAGTCATTCATTTCTTTCTTTAACAAATAGATATTGAATACACTCCACGTGTCAGAGTATATTCTAAGTATCAAGAATACTCCAGTGGGCAAAAATAATCATGATCTCTATCTCCTTAGGGCTTATAGTCCCAGATGATGTCAATAAAACATAATTACATATAAAAAAGGATGGGGGCACTTGAGTGGCTCAGTCGGTTAAGTGTCCGACTTCAGCTCAGATCATGATCTTGTGGTCCGTGAGTTCGAGCTCCACATTGGGCTCTGTGCTGACAGCTCAGAGCCTGAAGCCTGCTTCAGATTCTGTCTCCCTCTCTCTCTTCCTCTCCCCCACTCATGCTCTGTCTCTCTGTGTCTCTCAAAAAGAAATAAACGTTAAAAAATTAAAAAAGGATGAATTGAAGTTGCTCTGAAGAAGAGACCTTTGGTTCTGTGAGCACTTGTAGTAGGAGAATGGGCTTCATCAGGGGGTTCTGGAACACTCCCCTAAGAAACTGTTAATGGAGTCAAGAGCTGAAGGAAGAGAAGTAGTTAACTGGCTGACAAAATAAGGGGGAAGACTTGCAGGGAGGTATACGTGTGTGGGCAGGGCCCCCTGTTAAACAAGAGCCACTTCCTCTCTGCCTCTTCCAAGGAGAGCAAAGGAACAAACTAATTCTGGCTCCATGGTGACTGACAGATAATGTTATGTGTCCAGGCATAGTTGCACGCTCATCCTTGGAGATGGGAATTCTTAGCTTAGAAGAAAAAAATACATTCTTTAAATAATACTGAACTATCAAGTATCAGGACAGACTGAGAAGGACGATATTCTGTGGTAAATGGGGTTTCCAAGTGTCTCCCAACTCATGCTACCTCAAACAATGACCACCCATGCTCGAATGAGAAAAGGGGAAGTAGAGACAATAAAAAGTAATAAGGAATTTAAGGAAGTAGAAAAGGAGGCATAGTCAGAGCTAAGTCAATGTGTAGTTTTTTTCTTAAAAAAAGGTTTGTTATTAATGCTTTGTCATAGCTGTTTCAATCTTCCAGTGTTATACAAACCAACCATCCCCAGACAACAATCTGTTATTCCACAGAATTCTATTTATTAGGAATTCTGGCGAGGCTCAGCTGGTGATTCTCCTGTTCCATGGATATTGCTCATGCAGCTGCCTTCAGTTGGTAAGTCCATGACAGCCCCTAATCCTCCAAGCCTCTTTCCAGATTGCTTCTCAATTAACTCGGCCCAAGGTTCCTTATAATATGGCAACAAGCCCTCAAGAAGGAACTTTCCAAAAGGCCAAACCCTAATGCATAAATTCTTATCAAGCCTCTGTCTGCACGTCACTTGCTAATGCCTGTTAGCCAAAGCAAATCACATGGTCAAGCCCCAGTCAGTAAGCATTGATTCATATGTGCAAGAACAAGAGATCTTAGAATTTGTAAAAATGGTGACAATCTTTCTCTGTATGTGTGCCTATACTATAACCAAAAACATCATTAAAAATTTTAGTCTTCTCCTTTTATCCTACCTTTAAACACTCTCTCCACACCCCCCCACTGTATGCCTCCCCCAAAAAAGATAGGTTTTACAAGTGTTTTAATCTCCCTTAGCTGTAAATTGTGCTCTTTGGAAAAGCATTAAAATATATGAAAGAATCAATAACTGAATTCATCCTTCAATCCATTTGTAAAGGTGGTGAAATGGGAGTCATCTAATTTTGATATTTATTAGGAGAAATGGTTGAAATTATTAAATGAGACTTTTGATCGCCTGTAATTTCAATTACATATGCCATTCCAATTCCTTAGCACCATTAATAATCACTAATCAGTTACATGAGCATCATGACATGTGGTGAGGGGACTGTACCAGTGAAGTTTCATTCAGGGAAGCAGAACCACTATGAGTGACAGGAAAGAAACTTATTAGGAGTCCAACTTTACACAACTGTGGATTCCATTGGCTCTGTTTCTGGCCATGGGCCTCAAGTGACTATCAGTGAGCAGAGTTGACATCCCAACATAAAGTGGGGGAGAGTGAGTACAAACTGGAACCCTTGTCTGTCTCACACTTAACACAGGTGACCTGCAGAAGCCAGTGCACTTGGCCAAGACCACGTACATGGGCTTTGCCCAGAAAGTTGAGAAGTTGAAGAAAGGGATCCAAAAGGAGTGAGAGGAGCTGGGGTCCCAGCTGGTGTGCAAAGTCAACAAGTGGACCTGAAGAGCAGTCACGCAATGCCGCAGCGGTACCCAGGGCCCCAAACGAGCCTTCATAGTGATATGCCTGCTGCCTGGCCTCATCTTCCAAATTTCACACAATTTCTCTTGGGGCTAACCTAGAATCAGACAAGGAAGGAAATTCTAGCCACCGTAGTTCCAGATCAGCTAAACTGACACAAAACCACACTGCTCATCAGAAACAGGGTTGCTTCTTGCCTGATAGACTCATCTTCTGAGATCAACCCAGAAGGCAAAGAAAGCCCCAGACCTTGGGAAAAGGTACTAGTATAAGTACTACTGCATTACCACTACCCAGTTGCAACTGACTCAATAATTTCTTGGTAACTCGAACCTTCTCTAATGTAAAGAACAGAGTTCCTCCTTCACTGGTGCTATGACAAAGATTGTGAAAAATACAGGCAATGTTATTTTGTATTTTGAGAGCAGCATGGGGAAAGAGACATTAGTCACTGCCAAAATTGGCAAATGACTATTGAAAGGAAGTAGAAAAATAAAAAAATAATAATTCTCCTCACAATAACCTGGAAAATGATAGTCCTCTAGCACAAGAGTTTTATTTAAAACATTAATAACTATGAATTAAAATCTGTATTGTGTTAAATATTTGAAGAGTATTACTTCCTTTGAAAAGTCTTGATTCAGTGAATTTTCACATGCTATCTCTTCCATTTAAAATACTAGTTCCAGGACCCCTGGGTGGCTCAGTCGGTTAAGCATCCAATTCTTGGTTTCAGCTCAGGTCATGATCTCAAAGTTTTGTGAGTTCGAGTTCCACATCTGGCTCTGGGCTGGCAGCACAGAGCCTTCTTGGGATTCTCTCACTCACTATCTCTCTGTCCTCCCCGCCCCCCCCCCACAACTTGTGCTGTCACTGTCTCTCTCAAAATTAATAAACTTAAAAATTCTGTTCCTTCCTAATTACCTATCTTTTATGTATCTTCCAGAACACTTTTCTGCAAAAGCTACCCAGAATTTCCTGCTCTTACCCAGGCAATGATTATCGTTCTCTTCTATGAGCTACCTCCATAACTTGCAAATCATTTAATTTTTGTACTTCCATCAAATTATAATTTTATCACTCTTCTATACATCCCATACTTCACTGCAAGGGACCATGCCACATGCTTCTGCTAATTGGGGACAGCACATGGCACACAATAAATAATGGGCTTGTCATTGCCACTTGATCATATATTTTATAGATAGGAAACCCAACCAAATCAATGGTAGAAGGAACAGAAGTAAAAACACTTCAAGTATAAGCAATTTCTTTTATCACCTTGTAATCTAGAAAATATCATTAGTGCTACCATTAACTTTAAAAAAATTTTTTTAACAGTTATTCATTTTTGAAAGAGACAGAGACAGTGTGAGTGGGAGAGGAGCAGAGAAAGAGGGAGACACAGAATCTAAAGCAGGCTCCAGGCTCTGAATTGTCAACACAGAGCCCGACGTGGGGCTAGAACCCACAGGCTGTGAGTTCATGACCTGAGCTAAAGTCGGACGTTTAACCAACTGAGCCTCCCAGGCACCCCTTACCATTAACCATTTTTATGGCTTCTTTCAGTTTGAATTGCAACTCCTTACTCCTATCCCTTCCAAAAATCTCATGTCAATGATCTCTGATTTTTCCTTCCTTTGACATCCCCTCTCTCCACTTGGAATCTAAAAGAACTACTGTAATTTGGTTCTTTCTTCTCAGGGGTTTTTCCTCCCCATCTCCCCCAGGCTGAGCAGTGACCACTTCACTTCCTCTCACCCTCTGTTCCACCTGGATAAATGCTCCAATCCCCCAGATTCTGCCACATTGGGAACACCTATTATGCAAAGCTCTGCCCAATTGCCCCATGTTGTCCCTTGCAGTCTATTCTAATTTCATACTCAAGTGGTGGTGTGAAAATATTAAATCATGGCACTTTTGAATCTATTTGCTACCTTCTTTGTTCCATTTTACTCAGTTTCCTTTATTTCCGTGGGGGGTAAGAAAATATTATTCCAGAGGAGAAAAAAGCTTATGCATAAGATAGGAATCATGACATTTATTGAAATGACCATGAACTTGTAATTTAAGAAAAAAAAACACAGTTATTTGGCAGAAGATATAGTTCTTGTTCCATCTGCCACAAAGTAATTAGGGGAAGATTGTGATGTTTTGGGTTCCAACTTCTCCAGTGAAAATAACAATAACATACACAGAAATCGTTATTTTTTTTTAAAAAAAAGTATTTCATCAATACAAAAAACATAGAGGGGTTGTAAATGCTAACCTGTGATCTTTAAAAAGACAATAATTACCACAAGAGCTGTTTTATGACCTATCTTTCTTTCAAATGTGCTCCAACTGTGAATGACTGGTTCAACTTTTAGCTATAGATTTGGTACCAAAGTACTGCTCATAAAATAACAGAGATCATATGATAGAGCACTTTACACTCCTCATGGGGCAGAGGACCAAATGAAAAACCTTCCCCCAAACAATTCAATGTCTAAATTTTTAAAAATAAAGGTCTCTGAAGCTCACATTCAGATAGTCTCATGAGAATAATTAAATGGCTTCTCAGAATTTCTTTGTTTGAAGTATTTAAATCAATTCATTTTAAATTACTTAAATAGAGCACCTACTACTTTGTGAAAATAACACTAATATTCTTTCCTCATTCAAAGGCTAAAAGTTGCACTCCAAATATAAATCATAGTAGGAGAAATTTGCCAAAATATGTTGAGATGATCATATCATCCACCCTTGTGTATTTCTTCCCTCCCATTCCATATTGCTTTAAACAATTTTATAACCTCTTTTATTTCATTTAGACCAAAGAGGAAATTAGAGAATGTCAATGTGTAAAGATATTAGTAACCAAGACGGGGTAGGAGAAATAACACTTCTGAGGATGCCAGACTGGATGGATGAAGACCAAGGACCTAATCCACTCCATTCAAACTTCATTGTAACTCCTCTTCCTCTCTACCCCACTTTGCCTCTGAATGAAGACGCACCCTTAGGAGTAGGAAGAGATAGAAACACTCTGAATTAAGGTCAAGTTTCCATCATCAGGGAAAATAGGAGTTTAATAAAGGAATTCAGGGGGCCACCTGGGTGACTCAGTTGGTTAAGGATCCTACTTTGGCTCAGGTCATGATCTCGTTCATGAATTCAAGCCCCATGTCAGACTCTGTGCTGACAGCTCAGAGCCTGGAGCCTGCCTCTGATTCTGTGTCTCCCTCTCTCTCTGCCCCTCCCCTGCTCATGCTCTGTCTCTCTCTCTCTTAAAAAACTAAAACTAAACAGGTGGGGCCAAGATGGCAGAACAGCATAGAAGTCTTTTTTTTTTTTTGCATCTCTCATCCCTGAAATGCAGCCAGATAAACACTAAACCATCTTGCACACCTAGAAAAAACAATCTGCACAACCTGAACCACAGAACTCAGCAGGTACACAGCACAGAGATGTGAACTGCGGGACAGAGAGACTGCGGGGAGCAGGGACCTGTTTTGCTTGCAGAAAAAGGATGCAGACAGAGGGCAGGGTAGGGGGGAGGAGAGTAAGCTTCCCCCCTCCCACCTGAAAGCAACTGGAGAGAAAATAAAGAGTAGGCAAGGGACTAAACAAAAAAGGGAGGAATGAGAAAGGAGAGGATTTAAACTCCATTAAGACTCTATAAACAGGGAAGCACCGAGGCCAAAATGCCGCAGCTCAATACCTGGCGGTGCTCTGATGGGAAAAGCGAATCCTCAGGAGCAGAGAGCGAGGTCCAAGGGGTCCTCGGGCCAAACAGGAAGAGGCAGTTCTCCTGCTGGGAGGACATTTGGTAGAGGCTGTGCGGCCTCCCCAAAGGCAAAGGTCCCAGCGGACCCAGGAGAACAACCATATTCTCTGGTCTTGGAACAAGGACTTTAAGGGTGAAGCCTGGTGCCAGATGTGTGTTGTGATTTTCCATAATTCCTGAAATGCTGCTACTACATGATCGCGTAAACTTTTTCTGGGGCAGGCTGGCACCCAGCTGCAGTCTCTGGGAATCGCAGTGCAATCTCGTGAACATTTTCCTGGAGGTGGGCCAGCACCCGGCCATTGCTCAGTGCGACCCTCCCTTAGAGGGTCAGAACAGGTCAAAGCCACAGTTCCTCAGAAATGAGGGGTCAGGAAACACAGCCACACTTGAGATAAAACTCAGGAGGGAAGTGTCGCCTGGCAGCAGTGATGGCTTGGTCACTGACAGTGTAAAAGCGGGGAATGAACAGAAGCCAGGGACAAAGGAGGGGTGCCGGCTGGGGACAGTACAGAATTCTGATACTAGAGACTGGGTAGCTGGGTGTGGTCATTTTCACCCCTCCACGCATGTGCATACACGCCTGGAGGTGCCATAACAATCCACCTCATTATGCGAAGCAGCACCAAATAGTGGAGAATAAAGCCATTACACTAAGCCCCACCCAACTGAGCCAACCATCCTCTTCAAGTCTCTCCATCTGCTTAGTTTACTGACTATAAAGTGCTTCATAGTTTGACTTCTAGGGGAAACCTATGTAATTTCAATCGTATTTCAGTCTGTTCACTGGTCCATCTATTCAATTTTTTTCTTATTCTTGAATAAAGAGAAAAAATGTATTTTTCATTATTTTTCTTTAATTTTTTCTACTATACTTTTTACTTTTTTTGCAAATTTTTAAAATTCTATTTTATTTCCATCATTTCATTTTATTCTATTTTATTGTATTCATTTTTTTCAAATTTTCAAACGTTTTCCTTTTTTTTCTTCTTTTTCCTTTTTTTCTTTTCTCATCTTTAATTTTTCTTTCTAATCTGTCACACTCCTTTCAACAACCAGACCAAAACACACTTAGGATCTAGCATCTTTTATTTGATTTTTTGTGTTGTTTTTCACTTTTAATTTTTTTTTTTTTTTACTTTACTAATTCTTTTTTTTCCTTCAAAATGATGAAATGAAATGAAGGAATTCACTGCAAAAGAAAGAACAGGAAGAAATAACAGCCAGGGACTTAATCAACACAGTTACAAGAAAGATATCTGAACCAGAATTTAGAATCATGATAATAAGAATACTAGCTGTGGTCTAAAATAGGTTAGACTTCCCTTCTGCAGAAAAAAAAAAAAAAAAAAAAAAAAGGAAAAGCTAGTCGGGATCAAATAAAAAGTGCTATAACTAAGCTGCAATCTTGATGGATGAGGCAGAGCAGTGAATCAGCAATATAGAGAACAAACTTATGGAGAACAATGAAGCAGGAAAAAGGTGGGAGACTAAGGCAAAAGAGCACAATTTAAGAATTAGAGAACTCAATGACTCATTAAAATGAATAACATCAGAATCATAGGGGTCCCATAAGATGAAGAGAGAGAAAATGGGGTAGCAGGTTTATGTGAGCAAATCATAGCGGAAAACTTTCCGAACCTGAGGAAAGACATAGACATCAAAATCCAGGAAGCACAGAGGACTCCCACTAGATTCAACAAAAACCAACCATCAACAAGTCATATCATAGTCAAATTCACAAAATATGCAGGCAAGGAAAGAATCATGAAAACAGCAAGGGAAATAAAAGTCCTTCACCTACAAGGAAAGACATATCAGGTTCGCAGCAGACCTATCCACAGAAACTTCGCAGGCCAGAAAGGAGTGGTAGGACATATTCAATGTGCTGAATCAGAAAAATACGCAGTCAAGAATTCTTTATCCAGCAAGGCTATCACTCAAAACAGAAGGAAAGATAAAAAGTTTCCCAGACAAACAAAAATTAAAGGAGCTCATGAACACTAAACCAAAAGCAACAAAGACTAGAAAGGACCAGAGAACACCACCAGAAACTCCAACTCTACAGGCTTCATAATGGCAATAAATTCGTATCATTCATTACTTGCTCTAAATGTCAATGTACTAAGTGCTCCAATCGAAAGATATAGAGTAACAGAATGGATAAGAAAACAAGATCCATCTATATGTTGTTTACCAGAGACCCACTTTAGACCTAAAGACACCTTCAGATTGAAAGTAAGGGGATGGAGAAACATCGATCAGGCTAATGGTAGTCAAAAGAAAGCCAGAGTAGCAATACTAATAAAAGGACAATCTAGACTTTAAAATAAAGACTGTAACAAGAGATGAAGAAGGGCATTATATCATAATTAAGGGGTCTATCCACCAAGATCTAACAATTGTAAACATTTATGCTTTGAACGTGGCAACATCCAAATATATAAATCAATTAATCATAAACATAAAGAAACTCATTGATAATAATACCATAATAGTAGGGGACTTCAAAATCTCACCTATAGCAATGGACAGCTCATCTAAACAGAAAATCAACAAGGAAGCAATGGCTTTGAATGACACACTGCACCAGATAGACTTAACAGATATATTTGGAACATTTCATCCTAAAGCAGTGGAATATACATTCTTCTCCAGTGCACATGGAACGTTCTTCAAAATACATCACATCCTGGGACACAAATCAGCCCTCAACAAGTACAAAAAGATTAAGACCATACCGTGCATTTTTTCAGACCACAAGAAAATCAACCACAAGAAAAAATTTGGAAAGATAACAAATACTTGAATGAAAGGGCTAACCAAGAAGTTAAAGAGGAAATTAAAAGGTACATGGAAGCCAATGAAAATGAGAATACCACAGCCCAAAACCTCTGGGACGCAGCAAAGGTGGTCATAAGAGGGAAGTATATAGTAATCCAGGCCTTCCTAAAGAAGGAAGAAAGGTCTCAGATACACAACCTGGTCTCAGATACACAACCTAACCTTACACCTTAAAGAACTGGAAAAAGAACAGCAAATAAAACCCAAAACCAGCAGGAGACAGGAAATAATAAAGATTAGAGCAGAAATCAATGCTATTGAAACCAAAAAAAACAGAACAGATCAATGAAACCAGGAACTGGTTCTTTGAAAGAATTAACAAAATTGATAAAACCCTAGCCAGTTTGATAAAAAAGAAAAAGGAAAGGACCCAAATAAATAGAATCAAGAATGAAAGAGAGGAGATCACAACCAATACAGTATAAACACAAACAATAATAAGAGAATATTATGAGCAATTATAGGCCAATAAAATGGGCAAACTGGAAAAAATGGACAAATTCCTAGAAACATATAAACTACCAAACCTGAAACAAGAAGAAATAGAAAATTTGAGCAGACCCATAGCCAGTAACGAAATTGAATTAGTAATCAAAAATCTCCAAAAAAAAAAAAAAGAGTCCAGGACCAGATGGCTTTCCAAGGGAATTCTACCAAACATTTAAAGAAGAGTTAACACCTAAAGCTCTTAAAGCTGTTCCAAAAAATAGAAATGGAAGGAAAACTTCCAAACTCTTTCTATGAAGCCAGCATTACTTCGATTCCAAAACCAGACAAAGACCCCACTAAAGAAAACTACAGGCCAATTTCCCTAATGAACATGAATGCAAAAATCCTCAAAAAGATACTAGCCAAAGGGACCTAACAATACACTAAAAAAATTATTCACCACAACCACATGGAATTTATACCTGGGATGCAGGGCTGGTTCCATAGCCACAAAACAATCAATGTGATACACATCATATCAATAAAAGAAAGGACAAGAACCATATGATCCGTTCAATAGAGGCAGAGAAAGTATTTGACGCAATGTAGCATCTTTTCTTTTTTGTTGTTGGTGGTCTAATTTATTTATTTATTTTTTTTACAAATAGTTTATTGTCAAATTAGTTTCCACATAACACCCAGTGCTCATCCCCACAAGTGTCCCCATCACCCCTCCCCCACACATCCATCAGTCCTCAGTTTCTGTCAGCATTCAAAAGTCTCTCATGGTTTGCCTCTCTCCCTTTCCCCTACCATTTCCCCCCTTCTTCTCCCCCTTGTTCCTCAGTTAACTTCCTCCTAATCCTCCTATACGTGCAAACATATAATATTTGTCCTTCTCTGCCTGACTTATTTCGCTCAGCATAACACCCTCAAGGTCCATCCATGTTGCTACACATGGCCAGATTTCATTCTTTCTCATTGCCATGTAGTATTCCATGTAGCATCCTTTCTTGATAAAAGCCCTCAAGAAAGTAGGGATGGAAGGATCATACCTCAAGATCATAAAAGCCATATATGAAAGACCCACTGCTAATATCATCATCAATGAGGAAAAACTGAGAGCTTTCTCCCTATGTCAGGAACAGGACAGGGATGTCCACTCTCACCACTGTTACTCAACACAGTTGGAAGTCTTAGTCTTAGCAATCATACAACACAAAGGAATAAAAGGGATCCAAATCAGCCAGGAGGAGGTCAAACTTTCACTCTTTGCAGATGACATGACACTCTATGTGGAAAACCCAAAAAGATTCCACCAAAAAACTGCTAGAACTGATCTATAAATTCAGCAAAGTCACAGGATATAAAATCAATGCACAGAAATCAGTTGCATTCCTATACATCAATAATGAAGCAACAGAAAGAAATATCAAGTAATTGATCCCATTTACAATTGCACCTATATCCATAAAATACCTAGGAATAAATCTAATCAAAGAGGTGAAAAATCTATACACTGAAAACTATAGAAAGCTTATGAAAGAAATTGAAGACACAAAAAAATGGAAAAATATTCCATGCTCCTGGATAGGAAGAACAAATATGGTTAAAATGTCAATACTATTCAAAGCAATCTACATATTCAATGCAATCCCTATCAAAATAACACCAGATTCTTCACAGAGCTAGAACAGACAATCCTAAAATTTGTATGGAACCAGAAAAGGCCCCAAATAGCCAAAGCAATCTTGAAAAAGAAAACCAAAGCTGGAGGCATCACAATCCCAGACTTTAAGCTATATTACAAAGCTGTAATCATCAAGACAGTATGGTACTGGCACAAAAACAGACACTCAGATCGATGGAACAGAACAGACAACCCAGAAATGGACGCCCAAACATATGGCCAACTAATCTTTGACAAAGCAGGAAAAGAACAGCCAATGGAATAAAGACAGTCTCTTCAGCAAGTGGTGCTGGAAAACTGGGCAGTGACATGCAGCAAAATGAACCTGGACCACTTCCTTACACCATACACAAAAATAAACCCAAAATAGATGAAAGACCTAAACGTAAAACAGGAAGCCATCAAAATCCTCAAGGAGAAAGCAGGCAAAAACCTCTTTGACTTCGGCCGCAGAAACTCCTTACCCAACATATCTCCAGAGGCAAGGGAAACAAAAGCACAAATGAACTACTGGGACCTCATAAAAATAAAAAGCTTCTGCACAGCGAAGAAAACAATCAACAAAACTAAAAGGCTACTGACAGAATGGGAGAAGATATCTGCAAACGACATATCAGATAAAGAGTTAGTATCCAAAATCTATAAAGAACTTATCAAACTTAACACCCAAAAAACAAATAATCCAGTGAAGAAATGGGCAAAAGGCATGAATAGACATATTCATAGATGACATATTCAATAGAAGACATCCAGATGGCCAACCGACACATGAAAAAATGCTCAGTATCACTCAGCATCAGGGGAATATAAATAAAAACCATGAGATACCACCTCACACCCGTCAGAATGGCCAACATTAACAAGTCAGGCAACAACAGATGCTGGTGAGGATGCAGAGAAAGAGGATCTCTTTTGCACTGCTGGTGGGAATGCAAACTGCTGCAGACACTGTGGAGAACAGTATGGAGGTGCCTCCAAAAATAAATAGAACTACCCTATGACCCAGCAATTGCACTACTAGGTATTTACCCAAGGGATACAGGTATGTTGTTTCGAAGGCGCACATGCACCCCTATGTTTATAGCAGCACTATCAACAATAGCCAAAGTATGGAAAAAGTCCAAATGTCCATTGGCAGATGAATGGATAAAGAAGATGTGGTATATATACACAATGGAGTATTACTCAGCAATCTAAAAGAATGAAATCTTGCCATTTGCAACTACATGGATGGAACTGGCAGGTATTATGCTAAGTGAAATTAATCAGACAAAGACAAATATCATATGACTTCACTCATATGAGGTATTTAAGATACAAAATAGCTGAACATAAGAGAAGGGAAGCAAAAAATAATATTAAAAAGGGAGGGGGACAAAACATGAGACTCTTAAATATAGAGAACAAACAGGGTTGCTAGAGGGCTTGTGGGGGTATGGACTAAATGGGTGAGGGGCATTAAGGAATCTACTCCGGAAATCATTGCTGCTCTATATGCTAACTAACTTGGATGTAGATTAAAAAATAAATAATTAAAATTTTTAAAAACCCCACACAACCAACCATTCAGATCAAGAGCACTTTTTAGTAAATTATGCTGAAGTTAAATAATAATAATAATATATTTTAAAAAGATAAAAATAAACATTTAAAAAAAAGAAAGGAATTCAGTTCAATTATAGAAAAATAAAGTGCTATTTTGGTAGGTCTGAGTTTGTGGCCTGGGAGATGAAAATTCATAGCAAAAAGCTTTGGCCTGACTGGCTGTCAGGTGGGAAGCTGGAGGTCAAACAGGCATGGAAGTGCAGTAGGTATGATTCTGGAAAGCGAAATACGGAAAAGGTTTTGGAAAATCTGCTCCAAAGCCTCCTTTATTCTTCTCTTAAGTAAGAAGCAACCCCAGGACTTAAGCTTTTGTGTATGTGGCAAACGGCGGCAGCTGCTGAGACAAAGGGTAGAACAAACCATGACTGGATAACCAGCAACTTCTGTCATGTAAAAATAGTTGTCACTTGCTTCCTCTACAAAATTCGTATTTCTTTATGTCATCTTGTCAGTGGTTGGAATCATCTTGCTGAAATTTCAACTGGGGTTTTTAAAAAAATATATTTAAGCAATTTAGTATGATACGGTTCCTCCCTTTCTTGGGTGCCATCTTTCCTTTTGCTATTTTTGTTTAACAAACATCAACAGAGTGGTTAAGTGGACCTGGCTGCCTGCTAGATCTAGGTTGCCATTTTCTATTGTAGAAGGCACGGAAAACCCACTGATGTGGACAGAATGTTGCCTAGCACAAAATGAGTACTCACTAACTAGTAGCTACTGTCACTATTACCAACTGAGTTACTAAAAGGAGTAAGAGGGCAAAGCCTGTCTATCTAGAATTAAAAAAAAAAAAAAAAAAAAAAAAAAAAAGCTCAAGATAAGCTTCCAGGCAACTAATTCTAAACAGAAGTCCATGTAGAACACACACAAAAATGCACTCCCCTCCCTCCCTCCTTGTCACATGCTAACATACTTATTAATAAAATGCCTTTATATTTAATTTAGCAAAAGGTAAAACATTCCAGAAATGTAAGCATGACCAAAAGTGAATGAATGTTTTCATTAAAGAAAACAGTAACACTTCTCCTGCCGATGCCATCATCCAACGACATGTCCTGTGGTCATCATTAAAACCCACCCATTGGTGCTTACACAGACAGTATTCTGGGTGAGATGCAAGGACCAAATCCAGTACAAGTTACTCTAAAGTTCTTACATATAGACTAAGATTTTCATAAGATTTTCTATTACAGTCTTTGAATGCTCTATTGGTCTCATTTACAACCATGATTCTAATCTTTATATGACCATGTTTCCAAGTTACTATAATTATACCCAACACTAATGAAGTAGTTATCCCCAATCAGATGCAAGGGTGTGGACCTAAAGCATGTCCAAGCATCCATGCTCATATATACCCCAATGGGACGAAACCACAAAGCCAGCTATACTTTGCAAGAACAAAAATCTCCATGTATCAGTAAAGGCCTGAGAGTTTAAAAAGGCCTTTTCTAGAGGAAGTGATTTCTGCAGCAAAGTGTTCCAATAAACTCAGAGAGCAGTGACAAAACATTCAAAGATAAAGCCATGTGGGGCATCTGGGTGGCTTAGTTGTTGAAGTGTCTGACTTTGGCTCAGGTCAGGACCTCAGTTTGAGTTCGAGCCCCGCGTCGGGCTCTCTGCTGACAGCTCAGAGCCTGGAGCCTGCTTCGGATTCTGTGTCTCCCTCTCTCTCTGCCCCTCTCTCACTCATGCTCAATCTCTGTCTCTCAAAAATGAATAAACAGCAAAGAAAAAAAGGATTACAAATAAAGCCATGACATTCTGTTTCATCCCTCTGGGGAAGAAGCTATCGCCCTACTGACATAATACAAGGTGGTTAGTCTGTCACACTTTCTCCTATTTTTCTATAGAGGTTTAAATGTAACCTTTCAGGGGTGCCTGGGTGGCTCAGTTGGTTAAGTATCCGACTTCTGCTCAGGTCATGATCTTACAGTTCGTGGGTTCCAGCCCAGTCGGGCTCTGTGCTGACAGCTCAGAGCCTGGAGCCTGCTTCAGATTCTGTGTCTCCCTCTCTCTCTGATCCTCCCCTGCTCACGCTGTCTCTCTCTCTCTCTCTCTCTCAGAAATAAAAAATAAATAAATAGATAATAAATTAAATGTAACCTTTCAGTTCAAACCAGTGTCTATGTATGTGTAGAAGAGAACTAGAATCACAAGGTCCGGATACAACTAACCAGGCAGAGACCCTGCCACATTAGTGTAAGCCCTGTACTCTTGTGGAAAGTGCACTCCCCAACCGGGAGAAAGAAGGGGGCAAAGGCCAAGGCTGGCTGATAGCAGCTCACTGGCTTTTAGAAAATCAGGTCCAGAAAAGGGCTGATTTAGATAAAAGTTCCCTGGTTGAATCCAGTTTTACACCTTACTGGAGAAGTTTCCAAGTTTTGCTTTTCCTAGAGTAAGCCAGAAACAAAGTAGGTGGATAGGGGGGAATTAAAAAAAAAGTGGCCTCTATTTCAATTTCTGAATGGTCCATTTCCATGGGACTATGCCTTACATCAAATCACATTGCTGCTGTGTTTTCATCTTCCCAAATGCAAAAGGAAGGAGAAGAAGTTTCTTTCGTCTTTCTATTGTCTTTCCAATAGAGGAAACAGGAACACCTCAAATCCCTTGCCCTGAGTTCTCACTTCCTTTTTCATGTCTCTCCATTGTTGGGGGAAGGAACTAGCCACCATCATGCTAAGTGTCACCTGCGTACCACAACTCCACATCACTTCCATTCTTCTCAAAGTCTGTAACAATCACTTTGACTCCCCACCACTCTATGGCTGTCACTTCTACTTCCCCTCAAACTTACAGTGACCTTAGGATAGCTGGATCACTCTCCCTCCCCATTCCAGCACCTTTCTGCATTTGTTATTCCTAATAACTCCACACAACAAAAGCCCAAGTACCCAAATCTCTGATGGGCTGTTTTGGTCTGTGGGTGAAATTGTAAATATCCAGGGGCAAACTGGACTCCATATGCTTTAGGCTACCTTTTCATTAGCATTATTCTTCAGAAATAGGCTTTTGAAAAGATTTGGGAAGCAGAGTTTAAAGTTGTGATCTTTGGCAAGAATATGAAGTACAAATATTTACATAGGTAATATGTAAATTACCTGTAAATTATGTAAAAGGTAGTCATATCCATTCACAATCAACATGACAGGAATGTAACATCTCCCCACTACTTAAGAGTCCACACTTTTATTAAAGTTCTCCATAATCATAAACTAGCCTTTCTCTACCTATTCAATATAATTATTCAAATTAGTAATAAATTATCTACCAAGATCCAACTATCTTTTACTACAACTATCTTAACCATCGTACATCAGTTTGAAATAGTCAACATTCTAATTACTGTCTCATCATCTACCTATTTTATCCACAAGATTTCCCTCCAGAATTACAGTATACACCATGCTAAATATCTATATCACCACTTCAATAGTGAACAGTTCAATTCCTTAGCCCAATATGTAACTTCTAAGAGATAAGTTTAAAAAAGCAACCTTGGGGTGTTGGGTGGCTCAGTTGGTTAAGTGTCTGGCTCTTGATTTCGGCTCAGGTCATGATCTCGCAATTCATGGGATCGAGCCCTACATCGGGCTCTGTGCTGACAGCAGGGAGCCTACTTAGGATTCTCTCTCTCCCTCTCTCTATGCCCCTCCCCTGCTCACATTCTTCCTCTCTCTCTCAAAATAAATAAATATTTAAACAGAAGAAGAAGAAGAAGAAGAAGAGGAGGAGGAGGAGGAGGAGAAGGAGGAGGAAGAAGAAGAGGAGCAGCAGTCCTGAGTGCTTCAAAATTCAAATGTTACCATTTCTACTGCTTTACTAAACTAACATGTTAAAAGTTTCACTTAGGGGCACATGGGTAGTTCAGTCATGTCATGCTCAGGTCATGGTCCCAGGATCATGAGATTGAACTCCACTTTCGGGTCTGTGCTGAGCATGGAGCCTGTTTAAGATTCTCAAGTTCTCTCCCTCTGCCCTTCTCCTCTGCTCATGTTTGTTCTCTCTCTCTCTCTCTCTCTCTCCCTAAAATTAAAAAAAAAAAAATAGCCTTGCTTAAAGTTTTTTTCTCCTTGCTAACTACGTTAATTCATCTTTCCTTTGGGAGTCTAAAGAGCAGCTGGAACATGCAAGCTGCTGCCACTGGCGTGTAGAGTTTTGGTTGTTTGTTTTTCTCCTCTTACCATTCTGACCCAATATTTGTTGGCAAAGACTCTCAAAAACTGGCAGGAGCTATAAATTAGATATTTGAACTATTCTCCCCTAGCTATACAAATGAGCTGTCCAACTTTCCCGTATGAAAATGCTTTAATTCACAAGCCGTATGCCTTAAGGGACTTGAAAATTTGCCTCTAAGTCAGATGAACACATGGGTTATGAGTTATTAATCATACGTCATAAGGCTTTGGGATAGGATAAATTGAACTAAACCCTAAAGCTGACTGATAGATAATATATCCCATATTTGTGTTGGATGAGAAAACAGCAAAATCTAAAAGTTGGGGCCATGACTTAGATGGAATCAGAAAGGCCAAGGCCCCCTATCCAGATTCATTACCAAATACCTAAACAGTTATTCTCTGACTCCATAAAGGCCTGAACGCCCACTGCAGAAAAAGATTAGTCCTTTCTCTCCGTCCTCTCTATTCCAGTCCCTAGAAAAAAATACAGAGAGAATGGTAAAAAAAAAAAAAAAAAATTTATATGCTGAAAAACTGTCCAGAGTTAGATAGACAGAAACATACATATAAAGTATTAAAATTTATACATTTACTTATACATATTCTTTACTTAGATGAGTCATTTAAACACAAACTCCCAATTTAAGACAAATGAGAAAATAACGATGGTTTTAAAAAGGCCCAAAAGACACATCAACATTAGCATTTCACTGCCTACGTATAATTCTTTTTTTTTTTTTTTTTTTTTGTAACAGACTGTGGGGTATGATGGATTTTTAAAAAATTATTTCTAGTTGAATATCTGTATATAGTGTGAACAATGCAAGAATAAAAATAAGTCATATCTTCCAGTTGTGAGTTGGCAGAAGAAAAGGAACAATAAAATAGTATGGGTGAAAATTATTTCTGTTGGTTTTAGACTTCACTGTAAATAACCTAAGGCCACCAACCTTCAGGAGTATTAATTTAAGATTTTGTATCCAAAAATCATTTAAATATCCTAAGCATTAAAGTAAAATAAAATCAACTGGAACACAGTTTTTAATTCAAGCAATACAACCAGATGACAAAGGATTAGTGAGCAGCAAAGAATGAGGTCCTAAATTTTGAAAATATAGAAAAAGATGGACTATAATAACAAAAATAAATAAATCCAAGTATCATTATTTTCAGTTTAAGCTGCATCCAGGAATGATCTCATAAAAAAAAAAAAATTCAAGCTGCTGCTTCCCAAATATACCCACAACTACTTTGGGAAAAGGAAAAGGGCATAAAGATATGATTTATTGTTCTCCTAGCAGAACTTTCATGATGTAATTCAGACTTGAGGTTACTAATGACCTGAGATCCATTAGCAAATTGCATTTATTACTTAAAAAATTAAAAAGGAGTCTTTCCTGCCTTAAAACACATGTATACACCCACACAAACACACACAAACAGATCTTAATCTCAAGCAAAACAGAAGTTGATTACCAAACCAACAGATATTGTGAGTTGTAAACTGAGTAAACATGAGCATTACAGGAAAAAGTTTCACAGCAGTTCATTCTTTTTCTGGTTTAGAGATAGTTTTTATGTGCTTATAATTATTTCAAGAAACTTAGTACCAAATTAGTTATATAGAGAGACTGTTATATACGGAGACAGACATTCATCGCTCATTCATTCACCTATAGACAGCTTTTGGCACAGTAGCAAAGTCACAAAGAAAATCTCCACTTTTACTGCAAAAAAGACATGACCTTTACTGATGTTTAGATAAACAAAGAAGTAGCTAATAAAAAAAGTAGGGCCACCATTTTTCTCAAATGTCATCAATTACGTAAGACCTCGAAACACATTCTGATTTGGAAAAAAAAAACAAAACTCTTGCCAACAGTTAAGAGACGGAGTAATTTCATCTATTTCTCATCTATTTCCTAGTGGCAAGTCTTCCCCAGATGGTAGTAACCCGCACAACTGCTCTCTTTAGCCTTTTGTCACCGGAGACAATTGCTACATCTCTACGCAAACATGATGAACTCATTTTATTAGTCAAATAGTTGAATTCCATTCAATACACTTAATACAGTAATACACATTACAAATTGATTGAAACTAAAAACACCTCTGATTGGAAATGGGATTTTGAAAAATACAATACTGATTTCAAATTATGTGTTTCACTGGTGTCCTGATGAAATATACAAAGAAAATTATTTGTTTCCAGCATCTGTGAAAGATTATCTAGTCCCTTAAAGTATTAAAATAGAAGTGAGAAAATACATCCCTGAAATCTAGAATTGGTAGTACAGTTTGAAAAGTTGAAGCCAATTTGATATGGTTAATTCGGATCATGGTTAAATGGTAAAAGGACAGCTCAGAAACTGATACAAGTCTCAAATTAATAATGTTTGTTGAAAAAAAACATAAATGAAGGTACCTGTAATGTTTACAGGGTCAGAGTGCTCAGATCTGTGTATATAATGTAAGTCCTAAGATACTAAAAACTTAATTTCTTAAAATATTGCTGACCATTGAGGAAGAATAAAAAAATCCAAATGGATTACATCTAAAATGAGGCTGTTCTTTCTCCTTTTATAAAATACTTTTGGAATTCATAACACAAAAAATATGCACAGAAAGACATTCAGAAGTTTTCAATCTTTTTTTTTTAAATCAAGGGATCACTGCTCCTGAAAAATATCCCTGTTTGCTTTGCATTCTTCAGTCTTCCTTCTCTTCCAAGAGCCTTGCTACAGATGTCTATCAGCTGTATATAATGATACTTTATTTGCCTGTTATTTTCCCACAACAGAAGAGGTGGCTCTGTCAGACAACAGCTTGGTCTGGAAAATCTACTTCTGGTAGGATTCTCTCACTTTCGCCTGCAGCGCATCACATGTCTTCTTGGCATCTCCTAGAAGCATGGCCGTGTTGGGTTTATAGAAGATTGGATTGTCCACTGCAGCATAGCCAACACCCAGTGACCTCTTCATAACGATGACCTAAGGAGCATAGATTAAAGGACAAAATGAGTGTATTTAACAGACCTGGCCGGGACGTGATAGGCATGCCCACACTGCCCTGCCCTAACTTTAAATAAAGCCTGCACCGCTACTAACTCCTGAGTACACAGATTTCTAAAATACACAAGAAGTATTTTTTAATGCACGTATGCATTGTATTAACTTTCATTTTTTTAATGTGCCCATACTCACATCCATGAGAGAAAAATCTTGTTACCAATAAATAGTTTATCTACGAATGATAAGATTACAAGTGATTTTCTTCTCAGAGCTTTTCTCTATAAAGACTCTTAACATTTTCTAGTCAGAAAAATAAGCACCTTTCTCGGAATGGGTTAAAGAGACCAAACTTAGTGCAGAAGCTTCTGCTACAAATCCTAAGACAAATGTAGTTGAACAGGGAAATGGCATGATTCTTATTCCACCACTTTAAAGTATATCAGAAGGTTCCAGGGGCACCTGGGTGGCTCAGTCAGTAAAGTGTCTGACTCTTGATTTCAGCTCAGGTCATGATCTCATGGTGGTGGGTTCAAGCCCCGGGTTGGGCTCCATGTTGACAGTACAGAGCCTGCTTGGTATTCTCTCTCTGCCCCACCCTGGCTCGCCCATACTCTCTCACTCTCTCAAGATAAATAAACATTAAAAAGAAAAAGAAGATTCCAAGACAAAATCCCAAAGAGCAATGTAGCCCATCAGAAGACAGAGGTAATAAATAATATTATGCTCTTACCAAGCAAAATGGAAGCAAGTGTATCTCTAATATTGATGTATTATAGTCATTTACAACTACATGGATTATAGATGGTACTAGCCTGTTATATAGCAAGTCAGTTCTTAGGAAAATGAAAAGCCTTTCTGTGATAGTCTAGGTGATTTATCCAAAAATGAAAGCAGTCTAAATTTTTATTCACACTTCACAAAGCCTTAATATAGTTTTCTTTAAATTCTTCAAATTCTCCAAATTGATGACCAATGCAATAACTTTTTATCTACACAGGAACAAGTGCATATATCGCTCACCACAAATTTCAAACTCCCATATTTACAATGAAGAGAAACAAAATGAAAGGGAAATGTACTTACGTAATTATGACCATTAAAATGCAGATCTGATCCACAGGTGGTACAGACACCTGCCCTCTACTGAGGTAGGGGAAAGGTATGAGCCTCTGAGTCTCTATAACCCAGCGGTGAGTCTCCACAGAGGTGATGTGTGCGAGCAGGCCTGCTTCCTATGGCACGTTATGGTCTGGAATCCTAAATCACCTTTCTTCTAGACATTCCATAACAACAACATATTCCCTTTCAAAAAAAAAATTAAACGAAAAAACCTGCTGGTCTTCGTATATGAAGGTGATGATACTGACTTACTGTCCCAGAGGGAAGCCATCTACTCACTAGACTCTATCTGGAAGTCAGCCAGACCCATTCCAAAAGCTCACAGCTCTGTTTTCAGCTGTGGCTACAAATTTTGTTAATTCATCCACATATCGTTTGGTTCTAATGGTGACCAGGGCATTCACTCAGGTTCTCTGATGGCCACCGAACAGACAGAAGCCGAATAGAGAGAGATAGGCCCCACGTCCACACAAGTGCCTGCAGCTCCTAAAAGGTATCAGCACTCCTCAGCGAGTGAGCCAGGATGGCTCTGTGCACATGTCTGAAGAGACATTTAATTATGAGAATGAAACACAAGTCTGTAACTTTACCTGCTTTGATTTCCAGACCTCAAGGACTGGCATGCCTGCAATAATAGAGTTCGGGTCTTCTTGAGCTGCTGAATTAACTGTGTCATTAGCTCCAATTACAAGGACCAAATCGGTATCTATGTAATAAAGGGAAAAAAAAGGAAATCTAAGACTCAAACAGGCCATTTTCATTTGGACTTCACAATAGTAATCTGGACTTTATAACAGTAATAACAGCAGTTAACATTTATAAGATGCACACTCGTGTCAGGCACTGTACACACAGCTTTATCAGAGAGGGTCAGTAACTTACCAATGCCACACAGCTCAAAAGCAGTAGGTCGTGCATCTGAACTAAGCATCCTGATTGGAGCTGACATTATTGTGCTTTCCCTCCCCCCAGTAGATCTACCTAATCTGACTTTATGGGTTTTTTTTTTTTATCTCAAAATGATCTTTTCCGTTATATTATTTTTTATAAGATTGGCATTTCACTTTCAACTCTTAAAATGACCACGTAGGATGCTATTTGATATCTCAAAGAAAATGGTCTAAGAGACTGTACTGTATTAAAGCTGTGCCTGTAATTCCTGGAACTGGCAGGTTTCACACAAAATTTTGCAACTTTGAAATCTGAAAGGGGGCATAAAATTAAAATGGTTCAAACTCCCTCTTTAAGGACTGTAATATAAATTACCTTAGATCTTTGCCAAAAATGCCATGTGAATGCAGACATACATATAACTTCACTACTTTTCTCTAATAAACAGTATTTTTTAAGTTTACAGTGGACACTTGCCAGAGGGAACTGGTTTAATTTTAACAAACATGATCTTGGGCCAAATGCCATTAACATTCAACATCTACCCAACGACAGCCATAAAGCACAGCACCTTATCTACTGAAATCCTTGCACTTTAAAAGAAAACAGAAAACTACTTTATTGATTATGAATCGGGACAACTGGAAGCCAGTAAAATCTCAGACACCGGCAAGCATTAGACATTAAATTGGCAACAGAAGCAATTTTATACATGAGGAACCTGAGGCTGGGATCCAGGGCAAACAAGTGAGAACTGAGACCTAGACCCCAAAGCCAGATCTCTTCTGAGTCCCTCTGCGATGAGCTGCACTGTCCCCCAAGATTTACACCACCCTGTGGATCTCCTCAAAGGCACAACAGTACCCATGCTACTCACACATCTGCTGTGCCTTATGCAGTGCTGCTTTCATTGCTTTCATTTCAACTGCACCCCTACTAGGGGTAGGTTACTCTTCATCGGACTAGTAGGTCTTCAGTAATCCCACAATTTATGTCCTAAGACAGGTGTTGCTTGATTCAGACTAAGTATATTTAAACTTCAGCATTGCCCCTACCACTTACCTGGGAAGTCATGGTTGATCTCGTCCATTTCCAACACAATATCATATGGCACCCCAGCCTCAGCCAGTAGCACATTAAGCTGACCAGGCATTCGGCCTGCAACTGGGTGGATGCCAAACCTAGACAGGAAACAAATGAACAGCTGGCCTTACTTGATGGGCCAAAATGTACAGAGACCCTAACATCACCTCCAAAGCTGCACACTTTGTTCTTGGCACCTCTGCTTTTCCTGGTACTATCTGATCTCTACAGGCGGGCCTAGAACTAGTCCAGATATATGATCAATCTACAAATATTGAAGTTGGAGGTTTAATATCTCAGTATACACAAATGATAACTCGTCTCAAAAAATACATGTAACCTTAGAACTTGACTCTTCCATATGTTTTAAGTATGATGAATTTCCAACAACATTAATAAATAAGATCACCTTACACTTAACAAGCATTATGTTCTCTCATGATACTTTCTGATAAATCTTGAATCTTTAAAAACTTATGTAAGTCAGCCTGGAATTAAACATTTGCCATGAAAAATCAACATTATTCCATCAAAAGCTGACTTCACATTCAACTTTAACCTCTATGTTCAAAGCTGGAGAAATAAAATATTGTCATGGACAGGAGTTAACAACCTCCAATCTTTCAGAGACTGATATGAGGCATTACTCCTCATCCTAGAAGAAATGTGATAGCAACATGCTGGAGTGTTTCAAAGACAGAGTGATACACAAATCAGAGCTCCATGCTTTTATTAAGGCAAAAGAAACTGAAGCATCAAGCAATTTCTTTCAACCACAACCATAATGGGATCTTTGCAGTCATTTAATCTAGCCTCTTGCCCACAGTAGTGACCTCTGTCTCCTCAGCAGTGGGCACAGTGCTTGACACACAGGAAGGGCTCAATAAAAAGTGAGTGAGTGAGTGAGTGAGTGAGTGAGTGAATGAATCCAGTGAAGAAATGCATTTTATAGTAGTTCTTGGCAGGGATCCATCTAACCTGTTTAAATAGTTACAGTAACCAGAAACTTAAGGTCTATTCCATTACTAGACAATCTCAATAATTATATCTCACACACACTCATATTCAACCAAAGGGAACCTCTATTGCTTTCCAAAGTCTGTAGTTTTGTCATCTGGAGTCATAATGAGTCTACTGTCTCTTTCATTTGTGGATTCCTTTTAGCTATCCTAGGGTGCTTACTAAGCAAAACATTCTCAATTCTTTCAACTACTCAATGCTGACAGACACACTGCTGTCCCCTGTTTCCACACTGCAATATCCAGCTCAAATCTCAGTCCCCCAAAGCGAATACAGTATGGATATCATACCATATCATATGCTGGATATGATCTGGATGCATAGGGCACAGCAAGGAAATCACATCCTTAGCTCTTCCATTGACAATGCCTAAGTCGGCCTTAGCTTTTAGAGCTGCCACAACACATTGCTGGCTCATACAAAAGTTATGTCATTTAAGACACAGAAACTGCTGCCAAGTCAGGTGTCCCCACTGTTAATACAGGTTCTTCTGGGAACAGATTAAAGCAGCACAGTAATCAACCCCTCCCAAAAACAAAGCCCCGAAAAGAGCTTTAAAATGGCCATTTATATGGCCCAAATAGCCGATAAAGGATTTTCTCACATCTTTAAAAGTGATAGTGAAGAGTCTGAGTTACTGGGGGATCTTGTAGTTGGGGAAAAAAAGAAATCAAGTGACAGATATTCTCTTTTATAAACTTTACTTTTAATCTTCCTTCTGGGATCACCAAATGCCCCTAAATAATAATTTATATTTTAAAAAAACCAGAAACCCTGGGACAAAAAGGAAACAAAACAGTTGCCCCTAAGCAGTTGTACAACAGAGAATCCTTTTATTTTTCCTCTCTTTTTAATATATTTTCCCAATTTTCTATGAGAATGTACACTTTTGTGGGGAAATCAAACCATGTGATTAAGTGGCCTCGGGGAAACCCCAAAGAGCTAGGAAGATAGTGAGATCAGTGACCTTGGCCCAGCCAGGATCTTCCCAGCTTCACGGTTGCTGAAAGGAGGAGAATGTACACTTTTTATGGTGGAAAAAAATTAACTTCATTTAAAATAACTTAATACTGGGGGCGCCTGGGTGGGTCAGTCGGTTAAGCTTCGGACTTCAGCTGAGGTCATGATCTCACGGTTCATGGGTTCGAGCCCCGCATCGGGCTCTGTGCTGACAGCTCAGAGCCTGGAGCCTGCTTCAGATTCTGTGTCTCCCTCTCTCTCTGACCCTCCCCTGCTCATGTTGTCTCTCTCTCTCTCTCAAAAATAAATATTTTAAAAAATAAAATAAAATAAGTTAATACTTCATCTGTTATATTGTAATACTATTTACAAGTGATTTCTCATACATTATTTCATTCTATCCCTAATCATCTTTAAAACTCTCCATCAAGAATGAGAATGTTGGGGCGCCTGGGCGGCTCAGTCAGCCTGGATGCCCAACTCTTGATTTTGGCTCAGATCATGATATTAGGGTCGTGAGATCGATCCCTGCGTCGGGCTCCATGCTGAGTGTGGAACCTACTTCAGATTCTCTCTCTCTGTTTCACTCTCCTCTCACCCCCACTCACCCCCCAACTCATGTACATACCCTCTCTCTAAAATGAAAGAATTAAAATAAAATAAAAAGAATTTGAATGTAAGTGCAAGTGATTCAAACCCAGTCCTTCATTAAATAAGCAGAGCTTCAGAGCTGTCCCCCAGCACCTAACAAAAAGAAGCAAGAATGTAGTTAAGGGGGGCCGCTGCTGGTATATATTTTCGCACAATGGCCAATGCTGACTCTTCGTGACGTGCTGTGTAGTCTGTACAACTTTTTAAGTATATAGTTACAGCTGGGATTCAAACTCAGGTCTCTCTGCCTCAAGAGTCTCAACTTTTAACTCTATACATTATAGTAGCATAGGGGAGATATATATCTGAGAGGCATTCTTGCTTAGTTAACAGCTCAGGTTTTACTAGTTACGTTGCTGCTGGGCAGGTTACTTAAGGACTCTCACTGTCTCAGTTTTCCCAGAGTAGTAACTGGCTCTTACTATCAGCCCACATCCTGCCAAGGGCTATATAAAACTGTGTAGAAACAGTTTAAGAAATACTTATTATTCTCAGCTTGAATGGATAAAATAAAGGAGTTCCAAAAATCCAATTCAGTGTTCTTTGAGAATGATTGAGAGCCCAGAAAGTTTCAACAGTGCTACAAGCTATAAAATAGAAAAAAAAAAATTAAGTATCTGCATGAACACACAGACACAGGAGAAAAATATGTCTCCGTATGCAAAGCATTTACAACAAGGTAGAACATTTACTAGCACCTGTTGGATGCTGGGGAAAAATTACAAAGTGTGGGAGTTAGAAATCACCTGCACAGAAGGTGCTATTTCATCTACTTCAACTACTGCATCATCTTTCCCCTCAGTGGGCTAGTTGTAGTTTTATTCCAGTGAAAATAAAATTAAAAGCAGTCATTGTTTCACTCCAGTCATTAGTACACTCCAGACCGTGGTGACCCAAGCTCACCTCCTTATAGGGTTTTAAGTTCTTCAACCACAAATTCTCCTGTCATTTCGGGGACTGTAACAGTTCAACACCTGAGAAAATAATTTTAAATGTTCTCTAAAAACAAGACTGCTTTTTTTAATTAAAAAAAAAAGTTTATCACTTATTGAGAGAGTGAGAGAGAGAGTGTGTGCAGGGAGGGGCAGAGAGAAAAGAAGAGAGACTCCCAAGCAGGCTCTGCACTGTTAGCACAGAGCCCGATGTGGGGTGGGGAGTCCCACATGACCCCGTGAGGTCACTACCTGAGCCAAAATCAAGAGTCAGACACTGAACTAAGTCACCCAAGCGCCCCAACTGCTTTCTTTTTAAACTAGACATTGCTATCTTAATGTCATAGTCTATACCAAGCCAAAGTCTTCAATCACTCCTGAAAACAAAAGAAATACGGCAAAATACTGACAGTTTATATCCCCAATCATGATGTGGTAATGCAAGCTGTCTTCAGCACTGCAGCTGTTTTCAAACTGCCTCAGAGAAAGCATTTCTGCAATGTTAAATGGACTCTCTGGCTGAGGTACCTACTTTAAGATTTTAGTTTTTTTTTTTTTTATAGCGGCAATAACAAAATATTTGAAAAAAAATTCTCCAGGAACCAAAGTATATGCTCAGTAAATTGGACTGATTATTACTAAGACTCAAATATGAACATAAATATCACTTTAATACTTCAGTAGCAATAGTGTACTTTAGGGGGTGGCTGGTTAGTAGAGCATGCAACTCTTGATCTCACAGTTGTGAGTTTGAGCCCCATGTTGGGTGTGGAGTCCATGGAAGGAAGGGAGAGAGGGAGGGATGGAGAGAGGGAGGGATGGAGAGAGGGAAGGAGGGAAGGAAGGAAGGAAGGAAGGAAGGAAGGAAGGAAGGAAGGAAGGAAGGAAGGGGTAAGGAAATAGAATAATACAGCCTTTTCCAGCTTCTGGAGGCTGTCTGCATTTCCTGGCTTGTGGCTGCATCCCTCTCACTTCTGCTTCCATTATCACATCTCCTTCTCCAATTCTGACCCTCTTCCTCTCTCTTATGACAACCCTAGTGATTACATGGACCCACCTGAATAATCCAAGATAGTCTCCCCATCTCAAAACCTTGGCTTAAATCTACAAAGTCCCTTTTGCATGTGAAGTAACATGTTCACAGATTTGGGGGAATTACAAGTGGATATCTTTGGGTGCGCCCAGGAGGCTTAGCTGGTTAAGTGTCCGACTTTGGCTCAGGTCATGATCTCACAGTTTGTTGAGTTTGAGTCCCACATCTGGCTCTCTGCTGTCACCACAGAGACTGCTTCAGATCCTCTGTCTTCCCCTCTCTCTGCCCCTCCCCCACACATTCTCTCTCTCTCTCTCTCTCAAAAATAAACATTAAAAAAAACTTAAAACAATAAAAAAATAAATTAAAAAAAAAGAAAAACAAGTGGACATCTTCAGGGCCATTATTCAACCTATCACAAACTTCCTTTCTAGTCCTAAAATTCCATGAATTAGGATTTCTATCTTAGCTGAATAAACCAATATACAGTATGTAAATTACTTTTAGATTTCAATTCTGTATTCCTCCTTTAGTAATTTTTTAAATTAATTTATTTGTTTTTAATACTGTCCTTGCTTATCTTTAAATTAATCCATCTGGCCATCATCTTTATGCTTTAACTGGCATGTCTTGGGCCAGATAAGAAATCAAAGACCTCTAAATGTATTTGTTGTTATTGTAATATTTAATTAGCTACAGACTGCATAAAGACATTATTTCTGTTGAGCTAGTTGTGAAGGGTAAACAATCACAAAGCTAACCAATGTTATGCTAAATATCCCAAACGATAGAACATTTTATATCTATTAGCATAATAATTTATTAGACCAAAACTTAAGACTCTAAGGTTAGAGAAAAACACATGCAAGGCTCTTACAAGAAAATGCCGGTGTTTTGAGAGAAATAACAGAACACACTAAATTTTTAGAAATATAAACGTGCACACTGATAAGTCAATGTGAATTTATAACAATTCTGGCCTATATAACTGGCTCATCTCCAAAGTCTGTATCAAAGTTAATTATACCAGACATTGGTTTGGCCATAACCAGCAATTTCCAGGAATTGATGGCCAAAGTTCATCAATGTCCCATCATCATATGAAGAATATCCAGAATTTCAAAATGCAAAGCCTACTAGCCTTTTAGTCCTTCCCTTTGAGCCACAAAAATTATCTTTATCGTACACACACTTAACAAAGCAGAATCAGCTGCCCCTGTCTACAAGATTCAACAGAAGGAAAATCAATACTAAAATGAGATCATGAAAAGATCTGCCAAGGTGCAGGGTGGCTCAGTCGGGTAAGCATCTGACTCTTGACTTCAGCTTGGTCGTAATCTCGTGGTTTGTGGGTTTAAGCCCCACACTGGGCTGTATGCTGGTTGTGTGGAGCCTGCTTGGGATTCTCTCTCTTCCTCGTTGTCTCCCTCCTGTGCTCCCTCTTTCTCTCATTCTCTCTCTCTCTCAAATAAATAAACACTGAAAAAAAAGAGAGAGAGATCTTGCATGTTCCGAGAACTCTTTCCTTATGCATCCCCTCCTTACGATGCACTGTATCAGAGTAACTGGTTGACACGACTGTGCTCTCCACACTGGGCGCAACATGAGCATCGGAACCATGTCTCATCGATCAGTTCCCACAGCACTTGGCAGCAAGGTCCACGGACTCATAAATTTTTTACATGTCTTTTTAGAGAAAGAATTTAGGAGAGTGGCAAAAAAATATATAGCAGTTAAAAGCTGTAGAGTGCCACTGCCTGGATTCACAGTATTTGGACAGTTTAGGTCAGTACGCCTTGCGCCTCCTCTGTGGGCAATGAGACTGATCATAAAACCTCTTCAGAGGAGTACTGTGAAATTTAAGTGAGATAGTTCACATAAAGAGGTTTTTATACAAAGTACTTTAGGCCAGTGCCGAGCACAATAAGCCTTTAATAAATTAGCCTCCAATTACAAAATTCTATTCCAATACATTTCTGTAATATAAATGCTCATCTGTATTTTTCAAATAAATACACATTTTAATGATCACTTATGTAAAAACAAATACACATTTTTTTTGTCGTTAAAACAAATTTTAGTTTGATGTCAACACTTTCTGGTTGGTTTTCTAATTTTTACCTTGAAATTCTAGTAAATATCAATATAGTCCAACAAAAGCCAGAAGTTCTTTGTATATCAAAAGACTAGAGAAATTATGTAGTCAAAATAGACTGAGGCTAGTAATTGTGCATACTGGGCTCACTTTGATAAGGTCAAATTTTAAAAGGCCATGTTTAACCCTTCCAACATTACTATTAGACAAAAATGCACTGTTTCCACAACTGACAGATACAACAAATATTATCATTAAGTCAGGATAACCTCTTCAATTATCTTGAAGCAAGAACAATTTCAACACTTTTTCTATTCTCCTCTCAAATATGAAAATGATAGCTTTTTGTGAGACATTACAGAATAAAAACTAAGGACTCAGTCCCCAATTAAAGATAGACCCAGGCACAGTTCAAAAACAGTGAAATGAGGGGCGCCTGGGTGGCTTAGTCGGTTAAGCGTCCGACTTTCGCTTAGGTCATGATCTCGCGGTTCGTGGGTTCGAGCCCCACGTCGGGCTCTGTGCTGACTGCCAGCTCAGAGCCTGGAGCCTGTTTCAGAGTCTGTGACTCCCTCTCTCTCTGACCCTCCCCTGCTCACGCTGTCTCTCTCTCTCTCTCCTAGAAATAAATAAAAAACATTAAAAAAACAAAACAAAACAAAACAGTGAAATGATCTACTCAAATAAATCAATCTGATCTTCAGAGCCTTTTAAACTAACCAAGAAAGAATAAAAACAAATAAGAGTGCATACAAGGGCTATTTGTAAATATTGCATGACCTGGATAGAACTTGGTGACAATGCAGTTCAAAAGACACCCTATTTCTTAAGCCTCTTTTTTTTAATAACACATGATGATATAAAGCCTATTCTTACACTTCTCACAACTTCACATCACATTTCAGACACCACATGTTCTAATGTGGATACAACAATGTTTATTCCCATGATCGTGGGCCATGGAGACAATATGTCCTGACCAGGGTGCATTACAGCAGTTGGTTCTTGGCCATGTGGGACGAGTAAAAAGTATAAAACATTCACCACATGTATCCTACCACAACTGTTCAAATTAACTATATTTTCCTTCTCACATTAGGGAAATATCCAGATTTAGTTCAGCAATAAAACATGAAGAAAAGAGCCAAGTATCCCACTTCAACAATAAGAAAAAGAAACTACAGAGACAACTGGGCCTCGTCCTAGAATATTGAGTGTTTTCCCCATTTTGCAGCCTCTTACTATTATAAATACTGCAAAGGCTCTTCAGATTAAAAAAAAAAAAAGTCTTTTTACAACCTTAACAATTTGGCTATACATTTTGCCAGTCACTGTGCAAAATGTTTTCATACTAAAGATGTTCAAAAGGCTAATTTTTTTCTTTTACTGTCCTTTATTTTTTAAAAAATATAATTTATTGTCAAATTGGATAACATACTGTGTGTACAGTGTGATCTTGGTTTTGGGGGTAGATTCCCATGTTTCACTGCTTACATACAACACCCAGTGTTCATCCCAACAAGTGCCCTCCTCAATGCCCATCATCCATTTTCCCCTCTCCCCCAGACCCCATCAACCTTCAGCTTATTCTCTATATTTGAGAGTCTCTTACGGTTTGCTTCCCTCCCTCTTTGTTTGTAACTATTTTCCCCCTTCCCTTCCTCCATGGTCTTCTGTTAAGTTTCTCAAGATCCACATATGAGTGAAAACATATGATATTTGTTCTTCTCTGACTTATTCACTTAGAATAACCTCCCGCTCTATCCATGTTATTCCAAGTGCCAGGATCTCATTCTTTCTCATTGCCAAGTAGTATTCCATTGTATATACATAAACCACATCTTCTTTATCCATTCATCAATTGATGGACATTTAGACTCTTTCCATAATTTGGCTATTGTTGAGAGTGCTGCTATAAACTTTGGGGCACATGTGGCCCTATGCATCAGTACTCCTGTATCCTTTGGATAAATTCCTAGTACTGCTATTGCTGTGTCGAGGGGTAGTTCTATTTAATTTTTTGAACAACTTCCACACTATTTTCCAGAGTGGCTGCCCCAGCTTGCATTCCCACAAAGTGCAAGACAGTTCTCATTTCTCTATATCCTCGCCAGCATCTGCTGTCTCCTGACCTGTTAATTTTAGCCACTCTGACCGGTGTGAAGTGGTATCTCAGTGTGGTTTTGATTTCTATTTCCCTGATGATGAGTGACACTGAGCATCTTTTCATGTGTCTATTAGCCATATGGAGATCTTTTTTGGAAAAGTGTCTATTCATGTCTTCTGCCCATTTCTTCACTGGATTATTTGTTTTTAGAGTGTTAAGTTTGGTTAGGTTCTTTATAGAGTTTGGATACTCTTTATCCAATATGTCATTTGCAAATATCTTTTCCCATTTCATCGGTTACCTTTTAGTTTTGTTGATTGTTTTCTTTGCAGTGCAGAAGCGTTTTATCTTGATGAGGTCCCAATAGCTCATTTTTGCTTTTAATTCCCTTGCCTTTGGTGATGTGTTGAGCAAGAAATTGCTGTCGCTGAGTCAAAGAGGTTGTTGCCTGCTTTCTTTTCTACGGTTTTGATGGTCTCTCATCCATTTTGAGTTTATTTTTGTGTATGGTGTAAGACAGTGGTCCAGTTTCATTCTTCTGCATGCTGCTGTCCAGTTCTTCCAGTGCCATTTGCTAAAGAGACTGTCTTTTTCCCATTGGATACTCTTTTCTGCTTTGTCAAAGATTAGTTGGCCTTACATTTGTGGGTCCAATTCTGGGTTGTCAATTCTATTCCATTGGCTTATGTGTCTGTTTTTGTGCCAGTATCATACTGTCTTGATGATTATAGCTTCGTAGTTCTTTTACTATGTTTTATATTTTTAAATTACACTGACTACAGTTAGTAATTTGACCTTCCCAATACCATCATTCCACAATTTTCCTAAATATGTTATTCTAAGCCCCAGTACGTTGACAAATTAATGAGAAAAAAGACAAAACAAAGGGAAATTTTTTTATTTCATTTGTTTAAAGCCTATTTATTCTTCTTTTTTAACCATAAACATTTATAAATCAGTAAAACCTTTAGAGTTAAAATAGAGGCCTGGGGTACAGGCCATGGACGGCCGGCATCTGCTAGTCAGCACTGGGGCTGGGCCACGAGACAGACTGTGGGCCTCACCCCTCTGTCCTGAGGCCACTTCTCCCGCTTGGGATTGCAGGTGCGACAGAGTCATGATTCCACACTCAGAACCAATTGTTGGGAATCAGTTCACCATTTTTTTCCTCACTCCCCTACCTTGGGATTTCTCAGATATTTGTCATTTATCATCCAAAGATCTCCAGTAAAAGAATTTTTCCAAGAAGTGCTAATGATGATGGTATTTTTCAGGGAGAATGCCATTCAACTCCCAGAACCAGAATGTCTTGGTCTGTTTAGGCTGCTATAACAAAATACTTTAAACTGGGTGGCTGAGTTCTGGAGGCTGGGAAATCTGAGTTCAAGGCACTGAAGGATTTTTGCAGTGGTCTGGAACTGAACCTGTAATATCTCTGAGCAAGGGAAGCCATAAGGCAGTGGGATAAAATCTTCAGACTGGAGAAAAAAGAATTGTCATCATGGAATTTTGAGGTATATAAAAAGAAAGAAAATCTACCATTAACCTCTCACTAAAGAACCTTTAAAAGATATGTTTCAAGGTGTCTGTGTGTCTGTCAGTTAAGCATCTGACTCTTGATTTCGGTTCAGGTCATGATCTCACAGCTGAGATCAAGCTCCATACTGGGCTCCACGCTGAGAGCATGGAGCCTGCTTGGGACTCTCTCTCTCTGCCCCTTCCCTGCACTTGCTCCCTCTCTCTCTCAAAATGCATTTAAAAAAACTTAAAATTTTAAAGATATGTTTCATATGGTATTTGTCTTTCTCAGACTTATTTCGCTTAGCATAATACTCTCTAGCTCCATCCATCTTACTGCAAATGGCAAGATTTCATTTTTTTGATAACTGAGTATCCATTGTGTATAGATACCACATCTTTATCTATTCTTCAGTCGACGGACACTTGGACTGTTTCCATAAGTTGGCTATTATAGACAATGTCACAATGAACAATGGGGTGCATATAAACCTTTGAATTAGAATTTTTGTGTTCTTTGGATAAATGCCTAGTGGTGCAATTGCTGGACAAAAGGGTAGTTCTATTTTTAACTTTTTGAGGAGACTCCACTGTTTTCCAGAGTGGCTGCACCAGTTTTCATTCCAACAGTACAAGGGGATTCTCCCCTTGTCCGCATCCTCACCAACACCTGTTGTTTGTGTTGTTGATTTTAGCCATTCTGACAGGTGTGAGGTGATATCTCATTGTAGTTTCGATTTGTATTGCCCTGATGATGAGTGATGTTGAGCATCTTTTTATGCATCTGTTGGCCATCTGTATATCTTCTTTGGAAAAATGTCTATTCGTGTCTTCTGCTCATTTCTTAACCAGATCACTTCATTTTTTGGTTGTTGAGCTTTATGAGTTCTTTATACATTTTGGATACTAACCAAAACAGACTCTTAACTATAGGAAACTGATGGTTACCAGAGGGGAGGTGAGTGGCGGATGGGTTAAACGGGTGACGGGGATTAAGGAGTATACTTGTGATAAACACTGGGTGCTGTATGGAGGTGTTCAATCACTATACTGTACACCTGAAACTAATACAATAATGTGTTAGCTGGAATTCAAATAACAACTTAAAAAAAATAAATTAAGAAAAAGAGTTAAACTAGACCTTACAGATTTTCCAATCCAACTATTTCCTCAGGCAGGACTCCTTTATTTAGAATTACATAGAATATGTGAGCGCTGTACTGTGTCACAGAGCAGGCTGGGAGCTCCACTGCAGACGCAGTACACAGTCCCTGGTGGCAACACACACCTTAAGGACTTTTGTATTCTATGCTTGCACGTGGCAGTGCTCCATTCTGAGGAGGGTCTGTGAAGGTAATAGAATGATCTGTTACTACATTCAATTACTTTCGTAATCTGACTGTGCATTTCACCTGTGAAAAATATGGTGGGATCTGAAAGGGCAGGTCTCTTTGGTTTATCACATTCTGATCAGAACTTCTGATTGACAGCTACAAGTCACTGATGAGAAGCACAAGGAAAAGTGGTGTTTATTTTTTTAAGAAGTAACTGTAGTAAATGCAATGGAGAATAAAACCTTCTAAAATATGAAGTGGGGTAAACGGACCATTCTTCATGGTGAAAAGGCTGGGACCAGCTGGGTAGGGTTAGCTTGTCCATCTGAAGAGAAACAAAGGAATGAAGTGGGACAAAATCTTCCTTGCTGCCCTCAAAATGGACCGATGGGAAAAGCTGTGGAATCAACTTTCTGGCAAGTCTTCTTAGGCCGAAGGATAGACACCTGCCTCTCAAAAATTGTGAAAGCCCTTTGAAGCAGTGCTTCAGACGAACTCACTGGTACAATTCTGAATGAAAAGAAAATGTTCACTTAATTGCCTAGAACTTTCTGATAGCCAGAACTAGAGAACATTATGTACCTTTCATTCTTTTTTTGAAGGCAAATAAGGGCTGGCTGAACCGCTACTCGGGTCTGAAATCTGGTGTTCATCTATGGCCTTCCCTTCTGGAGGAAAAAAAATTCCGAATGTTAAAGAGCTTACAAAAGTGTCTCAGAGGCACAATTTTTCTAAGACAGAATAACAGAACCTGTCCTATGACTGTGAATGAGAAGATGTTTGACAGAAGGCGATGTCACATTTTCCATTTGTGCAAGTGCCCTGTGACATTGAGGTCCAGCCAAAGAATGAGAAGTCCTCTAAGAGGATCAGGTGAGCGACAGTGCAAACATCAATGCAGTCCTCTGCAGAACCGTGTCACAACACTACTCTTGCCACTCCGAGGATGTTTTTATAGATTGTGCCCAAATCTGGCTTTTCCATCACTGAACCAAATCTAGCAACCAAGCGTGACTGCTGACATGTGTTCTATTTCAAAATAACCAACAAGACCATGAAGAATGATATCAGAGGAAAAAACCGAAATTCTATTTTTCACTAATGTTCTAAAATATTATATTCTGGCATACTTCAGAGACTTGGTAAGAATTATACATAATTTCATCTTCTTGCCTGAGTAACTTTAATATTGTTGTTGAATGGCTGTTGGAAGGCGATAGCCAGTGAGTACCATAAAATGGAAATTGTCAGCAAGATAGTGAAGGACTGGAACGCGAAATGAGAAAAGGGCTTTTATTTATTTATGCCCCATCATGTTGACATGAACCTCATTGAAGAATATTGGCTCGAAGAGTTTATTATGACTAATCCTAGAACAAGAAACCAAAAAAACACTCTGATGGGCAGAGGCACCAGTTTCATGAGAAGTAAGAATTTCTCCTCTGACCACCAGAATGCCTGACAAAGGGGTCCAAGAAATGAGTCCTAGAAGGGTATGGCAGAGGCTTTACAAAATACCTAAACCACAGGCTTTCTTTCCACCACACCAATATGCTGTGAACAGTAGAAATAGAAAGCCGAAGGTAGTCTGGCCAACAGTCAGAATCTGTGAGAAACACGGTCGCTTTCTAGAAGCACAACTGACACTTCTGATCTGAGAAATTACTGGCAATTCTATACAATAGACTGAACACAGATGGGAGTGAACGTACATACTTTCTTTGGTTTTCCTCTCTTCCACCAAAAGTTTCACTCATATGACCAATTACACAAATAATTCCCATCACACCCACCTTCCTATCACTATGTTTTTCAAAAACACAGGCTCAGAGCAAATGCAAAGAAATAACACAATATTCTTTCAGAAAACTTGAAGTTCTGGCTAATTTATCACCTAACTGGACCCGTCGTAACTCTGAAACTCTGATACAATTTTCTATGCTATAGCTGTTTGTCATCATTTCAGCTGCATCTGAACTGGAGACACAATGGGGCAGTAAGTGTCCCCAAGTCAGAATATCTTCAAGCCTATGAAATAACCTCCCGTGAATGTACACTTGTGAAGTGAATACACAGAAGTTTCATCTGGGTACTCAGGACATATTCTCAGGACCTAGAACGGTGCCTGGCACAAAACACTATATAACTATTTGTTCAGTGAACGGTCATTAACATGAATAGTCATGTCTAAAAAGAATGTATTGCAAGCTGTTGCTGAAATGCTAAATAATGTCTTTCTTTTTTAAAATATTTTACATTTATTTATTTTTGAGAAGCAGAGACAGAGCACAAGTGGGAGAGGGGCAGAGAAAGAATGAGACACAGAATTTGAAGCAGGCTCTAGGCTCTGACCTGTGAGCACAGAGCCCGATGTGGGGCTCAAACTAACAAATTGAGATCGTGACCCGAGCCAAAGTTGGATGCTTAACCAACTGAGCCACCAGGCGCCCCTTCTTTCTTTATTCAAATTACAGAATATTTTATCAGACCTAATTTATATTCTCTTCAGAAGCATGTGCCTTTATTACCTTACAAATCTGAATGTCCTATCTCTTCCTGCATCCCAATACATAACAAATCCAAGAAGGCTGAAGTCTGTTTACCTGAATTACATGTAATACGTGAAAATCAAGAAAATCCAGTTAGATTGACAAAATATTTCACCTTCAACTATCTCCAAAGGATGGATTCTTTAGCAAAAAATAACATATATTTAAACCGATAGCCATGTCACATGAGACTGTAAAGCAATATTAAACCACAAATACCACTGGCAGCTAGACGTGTTTAGACAGAGAATGAAAAAGACTAAATGTTTTTAAAAATCTGCAAAAAAATTCATTGTCTGAGTTGCACAAGAGGTTTAAAAGATCCACTGGTTAACCACCTGCTCCTCTCCTCTGCATTCTGGCCCTCCTTCCACTCCACTTTTCCTAGCATACCCATAAAATGGAATTCGTTCATGGATCCATTTGTGTATCAATTTGTTTTCTTCTTAACTGTAAACATGTGAGAGTTTACATGTGGGCTTATGCACCCTTGAATCCCAATCCCTAGCAATAAATTTCTATCAACAAAATTATTAATAGAAAGATATAGTTGAACATTAACAGGAAAGCAATACATAATATCAGTCAGTCAATCAAAAGAAACTGAAAGGTGGTTTCACAAATTCAAAAGACTTCCGTGGTAAGTCAAGCAAGAAGGCTTTCTGAAAAGAAAATCCAGCAGTGATTAACTGCAAAGAGAAAACAATTACACCTCTTTCTAAGAATCACTCGCTGGGAACACTATCTCTGCTTCATAGTGAAAAGCCCATCATAACAATCCAAAGACTGGGAAATAAAGAGAAAAAAAAATGTCTGCACTCTCGTGGGACAAGATTTTGGTAATAAAATGCTATTAGAGATCAAGCGTAAGTTAGGGAAGCTATAGAGGTGCTCTGGCCAACTGGGAAGCAACGATATAGTGGCCACTAAAGAGAGTCTAAGTCAGTGAACATTCATGACGTTCAGAAATGAGCTCTTGTCATGAAATGCCATGTGCTTCATTATATAATCTCAGCTCCCTGTGAGTATGTTATGACTATAGCCAAAGGAAAGGAAAACAGGAGTGTCTCTAAATCAATCATGGGCCATGAAGCCAGACAGACTGTATGACAGATGCAATTTTTCTTGGCACCACTTGGGCATAACTAATTGATGACAATCGTATGTCCACACTGGCACATTTCCATGGGGTATGTGTGCGAATATGTCACCACATCTGGATGGTAGGCACGCTGGGGTCCTGAGGCACAAAGATCTACTAACACCAGAGGCCCAGCAGCTGTGCTCAATGAACACCGTGGGAGCTCCACAGAGTGATGAAAGGACTAAATTACTGCTAACTGTAAATACAGATTTATTCCATTAAAATACGAGGTAATGCTGCAGCCATCTCTTGTGCAAACAGACATTCGTCTCCTAAAACAAAACCAAAAAAAAGCCAGCATCGACAGATATACGTATTCCTAACTTCATCAAGAAAATCTGCATTTCTCCCAGGAAAAGAGGATACACAAGACAAAAATCAACAATTTCGATGACTCCCTTTCAGTAAAAAAACAAAAACAACCCAAAACGACTCAGAGCCTGCTGTCATTGTGTTAGCATGAACACTTCACTTCCATTTAACTCAAATATGAGATCTGCATATGAAGCCCGTGGTGAAAATTCAACACATCACAGTAAAAAAATGAACTGTGGTATATTGATACATAATTTCACCTTTAATATGAAATCAATCAGTATGAGTGGCTAATTTTTCCAAACTCACAGAGAAATCAGACTGAACAATTTTAGTCTGACTCTACACAATGATATTAGTAAGTTTATTATTAATGAGTGATTTGAACTAGGACAATTATGTAAAATGATGGAACTCTCTCTCACATAAAGTCCAATATTCTGCTCACAAAATTACTTCAATAAAACACAAATTATAACTGAGAAACTATTCATATATGTTTAAATATCTCCCATAAATCTTAATTATTTTTCTCATGCAGTATGACAAAAAACCTAAAACAGTAGTTGTTGTTATGTCCTCATGGATCAAAATCACATTTTAATCAGGTCAGAAACCAAAACTTTGTCTCATCCCTTTTCTTATCATTTTTTTCCATCCCTCTAAGTCCTTTCCCCTCACATCCTGCTTCTGTCAAACTACCCTACAGTCACGATGCTCCCCAACTTTGTATCTACCTCACCCTGGACTGATTTTCCAAGATGTCTAGTTAACGTAGGCTGGTCCGTGGGTAACAGGAGAGGTATGTCAGATTAATCATCCCCTTCCCAAAGGAGAACTAAGACAGGAAAGCTATCTTTCTCTACTTCATTAAGATTGCCACCCATGTCCTAAACATTTGTGGTGATAGAAGGCATTACAAATACATTAGACTTCTCACATGTGTACTGAATAAAAGAAAAACAATTTCTTTTTAGGAAAATCATAAAAGATTCTTTAACACATCCTTTCCTTGTATAGGTCTGCAAATGCTTTAGGTGGCAAATGTATGATTAAAAGGACAGCCCTGTGCAATACCAGATAAGAAAATGGGAATCAGTGACCAAGATGAGTCTTCACATGTAAAAATCAAAAAACAAAGCCAGTGATTTTTCTCATCTTCGATCTTCAATTCCTCTAAGATTATACTAAATATGGAAACATCTACATCACAGAAAAGCTGGTCCTACCACAAAATAGTATTTTGACTCTATTTGAAAAACACAGACTAACTACGAATCGCAGGAAGGCAGAGAATGGGGAAGGAATAAGAGAAGGAAGGAAGAAGAGAAAAATTTTGGCAGATGCCAAAACGTTAGATCCCCTTCTATCATCATCCAAGTCTCTTCACCGCTCTTAATAGCTGGGACATTCTTGTGCAGACACTGACTAGCTCTGATTAGTTCTGGAGACGAGGTTAGTCTTTTTGTTATCATCTTCCCCAGTAAAGTGGATAGACATCTAAGCGGAATTTTCATGAACAGACATTAACAGTTTTGTCAACATACATTAACTTTTGGTGAACAAACTAATTGTATTTAATAGTAGAGTTGGCTTCTCTCTCTGACTTATGGTACTATGTGAAAGAAACTGCTAGAGCACAGGGATGCCTGGGTGGCTCAGTCAGTTAAGCATCTGACTTCGGCTCAGGTCATGATCTCACAATTTGTGGGTTCGAGCCCCACATCAGGCTCTGTGCTGACAGCTAGCTCAGAGCCTGGAGCCTGCTTCAGATTCTGTATCTCCCTCTCTCTCTGACCCTCCCCTGCTCACGCTGTCTCTCCCTCTCTCAGAAATAAATAAGAAAAAAAATACTAAAAAATAAAAATAAATTAAAAAATTAAAATAAAAAGGGGCATCTGGGTGACTCAGTCAGTTAAGCATCTGACTTCAGCTCAGGTCATGATCTCATGGTTGGTGGGTTCGAGCCCCGCATTGGGCTCTGTGCTGACAGCCAGCTCAGGGCCTGGAGCCTGCTTCAGATTCTGTATCTCCCTCTCTATCTGACCCTCCCCTGCTCACGCTGTCTCTCTCTTTCTCAGAAATAAATTTTTAAAAAATTAAAAAAAAAAAGGAAACTACTAGAGAACAGCTTCTCTACCCAAGAGGCAACAGGTATCCCTCCCAGGGATAACTACGGACAGGCCCTTCACTGACTCCCGACAGTAGAGTTCCAGAATAGAGATCCAAAGGAGCATAAGACAGATGCAAAGTACTGCAAGGGTTTGTCACCCACAGGTCCCACCTTTACATCCCTCAAACCCTTTATCCAAGGTCATGGGAATAATTGAGAAATGCAGAATCCTCAACTTCCCCATTGTGCCCAAGACCCTCCCAAGAGCAGTCTAGTGCCCAAAGGCCAAGCAGCAGGGCGACTACTGCCCTAATCCATATTTCAAAAAGTGTGTGGCTTTAGGAAAAGAACATTTTCAATAGTCTTTGCCATGAGAACAGGAAAGCGAACGCAGCCGAACATTAACCAGCCCACAGGAGACCCACTGGGTCCCACTCACTCTACAAAGACCTCTCGTTTGAGATGTTTTTCTTCAGTCATTGTGAATAACAGAAACCAAAAAGGTACAACTTGGGGTGGTTCTAATGCTCTGTGTGACCTCCTTCCCCAAATCCAACCAGAAACAGGACTCCTGGTTTACCCCATTAATAAAATTCCTGAAATTCGATATAATACAGTTTCCCTTTCTAAAATGAAGCTCTGTGGTATTAGAGACAGTGAAACTAGGCAGCAAGACTAAGGCTAGAATAGGGTTTTTACAACTCAGTTTCTTTACCTGGGATCACATATGTAAAACTCCACTGTAAGAAAGTCATCTAAAAATGAGTCCTCTATTTTCTTTTCCTTTCCTTTCACACACACGCTGCAAACCTGGCACTACAAGTACTGACCTGACTTTCTTGCCCTGTTCGGAGAGCATCTTCACCAAGTCAGCGATGGGGTATTGCGCTTTGGCTGCACAGAGGCCATAGCCTGCAAAGAACATTAAGGACACTGAAGAATGCGATTTTTATTTTGAAATCATATAAACCACAATTTCTCCCTTGATCAAAACACATTAAAATTTTTTTAATGTTTTTTTATTTTTGAGAGAGAGACAAGAGTGTGAGTGGGGTAGGGGCAGAGAGAGGCAGACAAAGAACCTGAAGGAGGCTCCAGGCTCTGCGCTATCAGCACAAAGCCCGACACAGGGCTCAAAGTCCCAGACCTCAAGATCATGACCTGAGACAATGTCAGACACTTAACCTACTGAGCCACCCAGGCACCCCATCGAAACATGTTTTTATACCAAAAAAAAAAGAAGGGGTGCCTGGGTGGCTCAGTCAGTTAAGCGTCCGACTTCGGCTCAGGTCATGATCCCACGGTTGGTGGGTTCGAGCCCCGCGTCGGGCTCTGTGCTGACAGCCAGCTCAGGGCCTGGAGCTTGTTTCAGATTCTGTATCTCCCTCTCTCTCTGACCCTCCCCTTCTCACGCTATTTCTCTCTCTCTCTCTCTCTCTTTCTTTCTCAGAAATTTAAAAAAAAAAAAAAATTAAAAACAAAAGGCAATCTTTTAACAGGACTAAAAATGAAAGCAAATTTCTAGACTCATCAAATCAATAGATTTCCTTTATAGAAAGCTCTTATGATAGTATGATAGAGTTAAAATCCTAATCTGAAGCCAATATATTACCTGTAATACCACAGAATTCTGTGGTATGATTAAAGAAGAACTAAGCTAAACCTGAGAAAAATTAAGGATTGGGACCAGGAGATTAAGTGACCTGGTCAATGTCATGTCAGTTGTTAGAGGCAAAATTAAGAACAAAAATGAAGTGCTGTGATTCCCAGATCAAGTTCTTTCTATTAGGTCATGTTACCTCATCTTATTGGAAACTACATGATTCTCAATGATTTTTTAAACATTTACTGTTGAGAAGAAAGAGATTAACATTTACTAGCATTTACTGAGTCTAATGAGCGAGCTAGAGAATTTCATATATTTCTAATTAAATACTGAGAGTAATCCCAAAAATTACCATTGAGAAAAAAATAACCAAGACTCAAAAATGATTAAAACATTCATACAGAATCATAAAAAGACATGGCTAGAACCCACTACATCAATTTGTAAAATCTCTATATGATCCCCAAAATATTAACCTAAGCCAAGGATTCTCACCATTTTTTACTTGGTAATCAGAGAATTGCTTCTATGTTTCCATTACATTTTCAAAAAATAAGTAAGTTCCAATTCAATTTTTTCCTATTATAAGAAACTGTATTAATATAATAAATTCCAACAGCTCTTATAGGTTGTTTACTTTTCGTTTTTGGTTTTTTACCTGGAGTAATAATAATGCTATTAGCTTCACGAATCATGTCAATTGCATTGTCAAGGTTGATTTCTGTATGTGTGCCAGAAATTTCCATGGGTTTTCCACCAGCTGTTGAAGTGGTACCATAGCCTCCAAGAATCACATTAGCCAGGGAGCGATTCATTGCCTGGAGAACAAAATTATTGGCCATAAGATTTTAATCCATATGACTTTTTGAAAGGGTTGTGAATCCTATGTATACAATACTCATAATCATGTTAAGAATTTTTTATTTGATTATCTAAAGGGGCATGTGGGTGGCTCAGTCAGTTAAGCAGCCGACTTCAGCTCAGGTCATGATCTCAGAGTTCAGGGGTTTGAGCCCCGCATCAGGTTCTGTGCTGACAGCTCAGAGACTGGAGCCTGCTTTGGATTTTGTGTCCCTCTCTCTCTGACCCTCCCCTGCTCACACTCTGTGTCTCTCTCTCTCTCAAAAAAAAAATAAACATTATAAAATTTTTTTTAAAAATCACAGAAATCGCATCTATAAAGTTAACTGCACACTGGTATGTTTTCAATAAAAGTTAACTCAAGAAAGAATTTAATGAAAAATTACCAGTAACATTAAGAAATTAATGAAAAATTCAGATCCAGTTATTACTATCTGTGTTCCAATTAAGCAAGTTCTACTTACATATGTACATGTATTTCACCAGATTGAAAGAGAGTGATATCTATGAGAAATTTTACAAGGTAGACTCTATAGATCTCTCAGGTGAATCCTGCTACAGCTGCAACAGTAAAGAATCCAAAGGATGGGAATTCATATCATTTAGGAGTTTGCTGCCCTCTGTCGTCAAGAAAAAAAAAGAAATGCAGGAGATGATTCGATCTCCTTTTCCAAACCAACTACATACAGCTCCAGGAAGCAGTAACAGAAGTGACTAGATTCATCATTAAGCTCCTAAAATATTTTACTTCCAAAAAGGTAAATAAGTAAGTTCATGCATCATTTCATTAAAGTTTATACCCACCCTTTTACCTAAAAAATAATCTTGGGGAAAAAAAATAAGAGGAAGACATGCCATTTACAATCATCCAACACTGTGCCACACAAAAGCCACAACTGAATCATGTAACAAAATCACAGGTCTGGTTTCCACAACAGTACATTTGTAGACCTCTGGAGCTGTGGTGGTAAAATACAAAAGCAAATGCCTTTTAAGAATTCAAATCACCGCAGGGACGGCTGGGTGGCTCAGTCGGTTGAGCATCTGACTCTTGGTTTCGGCTCAGGTCATAAACTCACAGTTTAGGAGTTCTCACCCACATCGGGCTCTGTGCTGACAGTGTGGAGCCTGCTTTCCCTCTCTCCCTCTCAAAATAAATAAGCTTTAAAAAAATTCATATCACTGTACATGAGCAAAGCAGTCATTCTACATGATGAGCACTGGATTTCTCACTTCTGAAAGGGCTATATTAAACATATCATTGATCCAATGTGTATACCATGTAAAAGCTATATAAATACCAATCTATTACTTTAAAAAAAAAAAAAAAGACAATGCTGTATTATTAAAGAACAAAAAGCACCTGGGGATTTTCAGTGAAAAGTAACACATTGGGAGAAAAAAACATGACAACCCGAAGACAGCCCAGCCTGCTATCACTTTCATGCAGACATGAACATACACGTCTGAAGTGGGACAGAGGTAGAGGCATGGAGGAAAAGGTACAGGGATGATGAGCAGGGAGCCATACCTGACTAAAGGCGGCATATCAATAACATAAAGAGGATAGATCCAAATATTGTCAGAATTGTAACTGTCCTTTTGACCTAAGCTCATTAGGCAGACAGCTGTGTCTTCACATTTTACAGAGCCCAAACTCTGGTAAACTTGTCTAAGACTATCACATCAAAATAAAGTCTGGAATATCATTATGTATTTATGAACAGATAAGAGGACCAGAGAAAAATTAATAATGCTTTTAATTAGGTATAGAGTCTCAACCTGACATAAAGATTTAAATTCTTAACCCAGCCTCCTATATTTAAATCCAAGTTTTAATGATAATCCAAATAGCCAGGCCTGAGACTTCCAAACATTCAACATTTGTTGAATTTGTTAATCCTTTCTAGCTTTGAGTTAGAAAATTCTGAAATTAAATTACCAGAAATATGTTCTACCAAACAAATATTTGCCTTAAAAACTAATTCAAAGGAATATCCATCGACTGATGAATGGGTAAAGGTGTGATACATATATACAATCGGATATTCCTCAGCCATCAAAAAGAATGAAATCTTGCCATTTGCAACAATGTGGATAGACCTAGAGTGTATTACGCTAAATAAAATAAGTCAGTCAGAGAAAGATAACTACTATATGATTTCACTCATATGTAGAATTTAAGAAACAAAACATGGATATAGGAGAAAGGAAAAGAAGAGAAAAATAGAAACCATAAGAGATTCTTAACTATAGGAGACAAACTGCAGGCTGCTGGAGGAAAGGTAGGTAAGGGATGGGTTAAACAGGTGATGGGTATAAGTAGGGCACTTGTGTTGAGCACTGGGTGTATATGTAAGTGATGAGTCACTAAATTCTACTCCTGAAACCAGTACTACACCATGTGTTAACTAGAATTTAAATAAAAATTTGAAAGATTAAAAAAATTGATTCAAAGGACTATTTCAGACATAGAGATATTTCTGCCATAGATAATTTTTTTTTAAAATTTGTTAATGTTTACTTGTTTTTGAGAGAGAGAGAGAGAGACAACGCATGAGCAGGGGAGGGGCAGAGAGAGAGACAGAATCCAAAGCCAGGCTCTGAGCTGTCAACACAGAGCCGGATGCGGGGCTTGAACTCTACAAACCACGAAATCATGACCTGAGCTGAAGTCAGATGCTCAACCGATTGAGCACCCCCGGGCGCCCCGTGTCATCGTAACGTTTTTTAAAAAGTGAGACACACAAAGTGTTTCCATCCCCTACATCACGCAGTCCTGTCGAGGGACAGCTGTACCAGAGTATGACCACTTTATTCTAACTTGGTGTAAAAGAAACCATTCTTCTCTCCCTGTAAAACTGAATGAAGGAGAAGAGAAGAATTTCTGAGGACATTTAATTAATGTTTACCCACTTCTAATGGCATCTTCAGGAGAAAGAAAGGGAACCACACAGTAGTTTAACAATCAAAGTCAACTTGTTAAACACATATCCACAATTATATCACCATTAAGCTAATTCCATGTGGTCTCTTAAAAACTAAATTATTTTTCATCCCTGAATTTACCATTGCAACATCACATTTTCAACAAATGTTTAGGGTGTAGGGCTTTCTTTTGTTTGTTTCTTTCTTCCTTTCCTTTTTTTTGGTTGCTCAAGTGATTAATGAGACTACCCTCGGCAGACTAAGGAGTTCCCAGCGTCCAAGACAAAGTATTCACAACACTATCCAAGACTGTTCCTTTTAAGTTATTAAGCCCTATAATGAAAATTGTATGCTACATTAAAGAGACCCTTAATCCACATAATCCCAAGCAAACTATAAGAAATAAATCTGAAAACAAAGGAAAGGTTATAAAATAGACAAAACTAAAGCAGTAACAACATATACTCCATTTACTATCATCTCTCATTTCAGTGCTTTGTGGGTGCTAAATAATTGACAGCAAAGCAAAAAAAGAAATTATTTTTGGTTTGGCTTTGATGCACTTCATTCTGTTCTATTTTCATTTGGAAATAAGCAACAAAGTACAAAAATCAGAAAATTCGGTCTGAAAATGCTGTTCCCTTCTGCAAGCCCAGGCAGTTTGGACATGATCTCAAGTAAAAAGACTGTAAAATCATGAAGCAGTTAATGTCTATATGACATCTACACATAAAGCAAATTATTCATTTGAGCTGGTTGTTTGGACACTATCAACATTTTTCAGTTTAATATTGGGTATTGTATAACTACAGCATTCGGCTCAGAAGACACCGGAAAGAAGAATCATCAAAACAAAAACTCAATTTTAGGGATTACTGATTAGCCACTCGGGGAGCATTTCATTCCCTCTCACATAATGAAACCACTATGTCCTGGTTTGGACTTACATGTTTCCTTTAATAAATAATAAAATAATGAGGCCACAACATATTAGTAACATTAATAGATAATGATATATGATAGTATGTCTGTTACCATATGCTATGCAGAAAAGATTCCAAAATATGAAATGAGCTGACAAAAATTTATCTAATGTTCCTGTAATAATTATTATACTCATTTGAGTGTGCTAAGTGCCAGGTCAGGCTCCATAAACACAAAGGCTAACAGAAAATGACGTCTTCAAATACCTTCCTTATAAAATGAGAATAATATCTCCTACCTCCAGAATTAGTGTGGGGATTAAACGAGCTACTATTTGTAAAGCAGCTTTCATGCCCAATTACGAAAAGCTACTTCATTTTTATTTTTATTTTTAGTAGGAACCACTTGGAGCTGCTAAAAAAAACGGCCATGAAGAAACAATTTTTTTTAATAAAACAATAAACAAGCACGAGCCAAGAATCAATGAAGATTAACGTGAAAAGTCAGAAATCGGGGCAATGTGGAGGGAAAGAAAATTTCTATCTTCAAAACTGGACAGCAGGCTCGTTTCCGTTGTTGCCTTGTTTGTTTTGTAAGAAGACAGAGGACTGACGAGTGTGTGGTGAAAGTAGCTCTCCACGCATCGCTGTTGAGAGCTAAGACAGGAGTGTCCTTTGTGGATGTCAATCCATCGATAATAAGAGCCAACAGAGCTCTTACTCCTTCTGACCAAGCAAGTGTACTTGCAGAAAGGCCACCTAAAGGAAATGATCAAAGTGCACAAGGAGGTATACCGAAGGGGAAAAAAAAACCTAATAATATGCGCTTGATAAATTACGGTATATCTCTGATACAACATGCAGACACTGAAAATTATTAGAAAATTATTGGTGAGAATATTAAACAGCATGGAATATATATGAACTTAGGCATATAGAAAAATACTAGAATTAGAATATTAAATTTTAAGAGTTAAGGGGTAATGGCATTGCAAATGATTTTACTTATTTATCCTTTCCTACTTCCTTCCAAATTTCCCACATTAAACCTTTTTTATTTTTGGAACTGAATAGTATTTTTTAAAAATTTAAAGCTTCAGCTGTCCTTGAATCCAAATTAACTCGAGTTGCTCTTATAAACAGAGTATCAGTCTGATCCAGTGTGACACTTAGGGTCACAGACAACTATAAGAACACCCTGTTGGCCTTATACGGCACAGGAATAAAAAGTATCTGTGGAATGCTGACAGTATATGGCATGCCTGATGTGGTAGAAATAGAACAAAAAAAGAGACACAGAAACCATGTCAAGAAATATGAAAGAAAAGAATAAGACAAAGATGATACAGTTACAGAAGTACCTGTAGAAAAAAAAGTATTTTCAACAAATAATTTTACTACCTTATTTTAGTTATGGTCATAAAACTGCTACTGTAAGTCCCTGTGTTGCAATAACCAACAATAATAAAAGAAACTAGATGAAGAAGGAAAAGAGGAGGAAATCTAAAAGACACTGACAGAAATTTGGGAAATACTATTGATATATTCAAGAACCTGAACAAAACCATTTAAGAAAAAACAAAACAAAACAATAAAGCCAAGAAGGTGCCCATGATGATGCCCCAAGAACTAGATATAAGTCCTTCTCACCTCTCCCCAAATCGGTACGCCACTGGTTTTGTTAAAATTTAAATCTTCCCATGTAATTTTAAAATCAGTGTTTTGACCAACAAGTTTAAGTTAATGATGAAAATCTGCTGCCCCCTCCTGGTCATTCAAATTGACCAAGTGAAGCAAAGTCCAACTAAGAGTTAAAAACTCATTTTTAGATGCAAAGTGAAATAAGTCAGTCAGAGAAAGATAAATACCACATGATTTCATTCATACGTGGAGTATAAGTAACAAAACAAATGAACAAAGGAAAAAAAGAGACACAAAGCAAGAAACAGACTCTTAACTATAGAGAACAAACTGATAGTTACCAGAGGGGAGGTGGGTGGGGGATGGGTGAAATAGGTGAAGGGGATGAAGAGTGCACCTATCATGGTGAGCACTGGGTACAGTTGTTGAATCACTATACTGAACACTCAAAACTAATATAACACTGTCTATAATCATACTGAAATCAAACAAATAATTTTTTAAAAAGTTCATTTTTTGAGAAAACTATTTCTAATACAATTGAATACATTTTTCCTTTTTTTATAAACATTTGTTTTCTGCCTTTTAATATCTTTAATGCTTGTTTATTTATTTTGACAGAGAGGGAGAAAGTACAAGCAGGGGAGGGACTGAGAGAGAAGGAGAGAAAGAATCCCAAGCAGGCTCCACACTGCCAACACAGTGTTCACCACGGGGCTCAAACTTATGGACCATGAGATCATGACCTGAGCCAAAATCGAGAGTCAGATGCTTAACCAACTGAGCAACCCAGGTGCTGCAAACATTTGTTTTTTTAAAACCCCAAAGCCTGACACTTTTCAAGCAGGAGACACAAGCCTCCACCTTTCCAAATTCCCTGAACAACCTGGGAGATTTAATTTTTTTTTAATGTTTTTTATTTATTTCTAGGAGAGAGAGAGACACACACAGAGTGTGAGCAGGGGAGGGTCAGAGAGAGAGGGAGTCACAGACTCTGAAACAGGCTCCAGGCTCTGAGCTGGCAGTCAGCACAGAGCCCGACATGGGGCTCAAACCCACAAACCGTGAGATCATGACCTAAGCGAAAGTCAGACGCTTAACCGACTAAGCCACCCAGGAGCCCCTGGGAGATTTAATTTTAAAGTCTCTTACTTTGTTTGAGTTTGGGCTATCAAATCCTTTGACAATATGGCCAAAGAAAACTAACTTTTTTTATTAGAAAAAGATAACCTCAGCATTCAATTTACAAAGAGATTTTCAATGAAAACATTTGAGAAATTCTGAGTTTTAAAATAAGGGTCTTTTTCAAATATTGTAATAAAAGAATGGAGGCAGAATAAATGTCCTTTTTCTGCCCGAATTATTAGTCAGCAGAGCCACATTCTGATGTCACTCCATTTCACACTTGCCCTTTCACAGTCATTCAGAACTGTTATTTAGGGAATAGTATCTATCATCTGAAAATGTTTTCTAGTCAAACCTTTAATTATTTGCAGGATATCTTCTTGCCATCCAGAAGAGAATTAAAAACAAAAAGGAAGCTAAGAAGTATTTGTTTTCTTAATTTTTTTTTTCTTTTTTAAAAAAGATCATGCTGACCACAAAACTTCAAGATAGGCACTCTCACAGATGACCAGTGGGAGTGTAAATTGTAGCAAGCTTTCCGGAAACAACACAGCAGTAAGTAGAAAGAACTGATAAAAAGGAGCATACTCTTTCACTTCGAAGAATCAATCCGAAAACAAAATCAGAAGTGCCCAAGATCTGTTTTCTACAAAGAAAAACTAAAACTCAAACAACATAAAAGGTACAGCATTAGGGAAATATTAAATAAATTTTATATATCCAAATGATGGATTTATATGAAATCCCTTAAATAGCACTTTTAAATCCTTTAAATAGTAGTTAAATAGCACTTTTATTAAGGAAATGACAAGAGGGGCACCTGGGTGGCTCCATTGGTTAAGCATCCGACTTCAGCTCAGGTCATGATTTCACGGTTTATGGGTTTGAGCCCCGTGTTGGGCTCTGTGCTGACAGCACAGTTTCGGATTCTGTGTCTCCGTCTCTGCTCCCTCCCCTACTCATGCTGTATGTGTGTGTGTGTGTGTTGTGTGTTGTATGTGTGCCTCTCTCTGTCTCAAAAATAAACATTAAAATAATAATAATAAAAATAAGGAAATGACAGGAATATAGTAAGATGAAAAGAATAAAGTGTAAAACAGTATACAATATGATCAGACAAGTAAATACACAAATATGTAATAGAGAAAAAAGAATAAAAGAAATAAATCAAAATCTTAAATGCTTATCTCCAGATGGAGGGAGTCAGATTTTTTATCTTTATATTTCACTTTCCTAATTATCTACACTTGGGTGCTTTAAAAGCAGTCTTGCAAATTTATTCAAATGAAACACTCTGAGATTTCTACATTAGGAAACAGGAACGGACATAGTCCATGTAACACACGTGTCTTACCACACACATGATGTAGGAGAGGATGGCGCCAGAGGAGCCTATGAGCGCGCCCACAATGGTCAGCAGGTTGTTGTTGAGCAGGAAGCCCTCTGCACATAGCGCCCAGCCTGAGTAGCTGTTCAGCACAGTGATGACGACAGGCATATCCGCACCCCCGATAGCAGCTGTCAAAGTCACACCCTACGATGAAAACCAAAGCAGCACTCAAAATTATACAATAAAATAAAATAAAACCTTAGACACTGGACATCTTGGTTCTTAATCGTTCTGGCCTTCTAATTAATATACTTACCTTGAAGTTCCACTGCTGCCGGTAATGACCAAGTGCCTCCTATCTGGTCAACTCTCCCGCAGATACAACAAGTTTAAACACTGAACCACCTCCCCACCCCAAAATATCCCTAGAAGGCGGTGAGTAAAAGTAGGCAGAAACTAGAGAGGGGTCTGCACTTGGAAAAAAGTAACAGCACTGAGTGAATTTCCCAGTTTCTATGGTGTTAGCTTAAGGGCAGGCACCTGCTGGTGCCCAAGAAAAAGAGATGAAAAGAAATTACAAGCTCACAGTCTTACTAGTTTAAAGATCCAAGGATAGGATTTAGGGTGACTAAGGCAGCTGGAAAGTCAGAAGGCAAACTGCAAAGGAGCAGGCTAAGGAGAGGGAGCTCCAAATTCTATGTATAAACTCAGCCCAAATCTGTGGCTGGCTCTTTATGCATCTCTTTACACATTATGCATTTTTCCTGTTAAGGAGAAAGTAATAATAGGGGTGCCTGAGTGGCTCAGTTGGTTAAGCGTCCGACTTCGGCTCAGGTCATGATCTCACGGTTCGTGGGTTCGAGCCCCGCATCGGACTCTGTGCTGACAGCCAACTCAGAGACTGGAACCTGTTTCAGAGTCTGTGTCTCCCTCTCTCTCTGACCCTCCCCTGCTCACGCTGTCTCTCTCTCTCTCGCAGAAATATATAAAAACATTTAAAAAAAACAAAAGGAGAAAGTAATAATAGATTTCAGCAACCCCTTCCCCCAACACAAGTGAGTCAGATTTAAAATCTGAAGGCAGCCAAGTTAGTTGTCTACAAAAATAAACTAAAAAAATAATGATCAATACTCTTTGGAGGAATACAACAGAATCCAGAGTCTCTCTAGTACAACCCCAAATCACTAAACACAGGAAAGGAAAAAGCATGATGGGGAAGAAAATTTGTGCTTTTTATTCCACATACTCCAACAGAGTTTTAGTTTAAGATGTGAATGAATTTAAGATGTGTATTCACAGGCTACTTAATTAAATCAAAAGGAATTAAAATAGTCCACAAAATATTTTATCTTACTCAGACATTCTCATAAAAGCATAAAGTAGCTCTTAAATATCAAATTCATCTCTTCTCAAAAATAGTAATTCTTTTTTTTTTCTTTTTTTACAAATACTTTATTGTCAAATTAGTTTCTACATAACACTCAGTGCTCATCCCCAAAGTGCCCTCCTTCATGCCCATTCCCCCCTCCCCCCCACATCCATCAGTCCTCAGTTTTTGTCAGCATTCAAGAGTCTCTCATGGTTTGCCTCTCTCCCTTTCCCCCACCATTTCCGCCCTTCTTCTCCCCCTTGGTCCTCCGTCAAGTTCCTCCTAATCCTCCTATACGTGCAAACATGTGATATTTGTCCTTCTCTGCCTGACTTATTTCGCTAAGCATAACACCCTCAAGGTCCATCCATGTTGCTACACATGGCCAGATTTCATTGTTTCTCATTGCCATGTAGTATTCCATGGTATAGATAAACCACATCTTCTTGATCCATTCATCTGTTGATGGACACTTAGGCTCTTTC